>NC_080735.1:18906416-19261416 GCF_019097595.1 Hemibagrus wyckioides | reverse complement strand
GGAACCATACAGTGCTTGTATAAATAACACAGCTTATCTTAGCTCATTTTCACAAGTTAGAAGTAAATTAGAAAAGAAGAAGCAGCTCTGAGGTTTAAAATGTCACAGTGACTGGTAGCCATAAAAGACAGAAATAGAGAGATAGCATGGGATTAGAAAAAGAGAAGTTAGTTTCACATTTACACATTCGGGGATTTCAGGTCAGTAGGTGTAAATATGTTGTAAATGGAAGAATGTATTACAATACATCATTAAAACAATAGCTTCAGTTGTACAACAACAAGCACCTTCTACAACATGGAATGAACAAGTAACAGACTTTTCAATAAATAGAATTCATTGTAATTGATAATGATAGAGAAAATTCTAGTCAGATACAGTTAATGTAGAAGAGAGGCTGAGTAGCTGCTATGCTGTAATAAATTGTCTGATTATCCCATGTTATATCATGACATTACAGTAGGTTAGTGACTGTTTTGTGTCACAGCACCCTTGAGTTTTTTCTAGTTGGAGAAGTTGTAGGTTCATTTCATAGTGTATGTATAAAATACTAATGATTCAAACCCAGAGGCTCCCACCACCGTAACCTCCACCTGAACTCATTATACTGAATCCATGCTAAGGGTTTGTACATCATACTTGACTTTATTGTATAAAAGTACACAATATCAACAGTACACATTTTTGCGGTGTATTAGTTTAACAGATAAAATATAAAATGTAATTATTAAAACCAGGACAATGCAATACTCCTGAAGAGAGGACTGATAAGGAGATAAGAAAAGGGGCTGCAGCGATGGCTTCTGTATTTAACATTAATGAAAAAAAAATAAAGACTTGTGCATATAACAACCGCTCAATACATTATATCAATATCTGCAGTAATAACTGACTATAAACATGACATGACAACTTTAAACATTTCCCATCACACTAGAAGAAACACTTAATGAACATCTTCCACACATCTCCCATCCATGGCCTCCAGTGCATTCAACACAACACAGACAAACTTAAACGATTAATACAGATATATTGCTTAACTCACAGTATTCAGATATAACAGGAGGAAAGGGGAATAAAATAAACAAATTGTTAAGTGCAAGTTAACTCATAACATGGGAAAAGCATCAGAAACTTTAAAATATCAGCATAGTAACCATTTTGCATAAATGTTGGGCTATCGCGCTAACCGTGAAGCACCAATTGCTACTCTTGTGCTTAAGCATGCTGACCTCATGGCACGCCATTAATTTAGTAAAATGAACTGCTTGTAACACATGGGACGCTTTAATATCTCATTGAACCGTGTTTATATCCAAGCGAAAGTGTGTTTTGTGCATTTGTTTCTAGATCAATTAAAAGATAAGAGAATGCACTGCAGTGATGGCTTCCTCGACTTTATTGTATTTAACATGAATGAGGCACATCACATGTGCTCCACCAATCAAGGTGTGTGATGACGTCATGACTCAGGTCCAAACAAACGTAAGTCATTTTAAAAGGTACAGTATACACAGTATAATACACTTTTCTTAGAAAAAACACAAATAATCAATCAAACAAATCACAACAGAAACCTTTAGTACACGTGTAAAAAAATATGAACGAAAACCACAAGCAGTCACGTATAATATAATGTTCATAAGTAGTTTTAAATTCAGTATTGATCCACAGCTAAAAAACGGAATTATTCTAGCATCCGTTCTCTCTCTCTCTCTCTCTCTCTCTCTCTCTCAACATAGTGTCAATGTTGACGATCTGTTATTTTTTTGCAGTCCAGAAAAAGGAAACCATGAAAAATGTGGAAATACTGAACAAACACACACAATATTATAGAAGTTTCAAACGTGTTTTTTCCTCCTAAAGCTGATGTTGTCGTAGATCATGTAGTAATATCCTACTAACATTAAATCAATGTGGCTTTAACAGCTCTAAATAAAATATTTTAGGCTTTAAAGCTTCCTTCGGCCTGGTACTATATTCAGTGATGAACAAATGGAAGCGCTCACTGGATCATTTTCGTAATCATGAGAGATGGACTGAGAATCAGGAAGGTTCGGGTGAACCGTCTGTGTGAGAGAAAGAGAAATAAATCATGTGTTCATCATTCTTAGTGATTCTTTTCAGATCTGAATGTCTGAGTGAAGTGTGTCTCTGAATACACTTACTGTAAGCGTGTCGTACACGTCACTGGACCTGGTCTGAAGATCAAGAGCTGTGTACGTGTCATCAGTAGGACTGCAGGAAACGTTCTGTGTGAAGATTATAAAGAATGTGTTTGGTGTTTTGAGGAATTCCTCAATATCTATCCATTTACTACTATAACTATGTTTAGTGATGAAAAGTGCCTAGAGTCTGCTGTTTCCTCATGTTCATTAGGATCTGGGTCTAGTGTTGATTATCTGTTGTGATGTTTTGCAGGTAAGCATGAGCAGAAGTCACACTGTCCAATGTCCAGTTACAGTCCACTTACCTGACGAGACTCTGCATTATCACCTGACCTTCCTGTTCTCTTTCTCCTAAAAATGAACAATAATTAGATGGTTCATGCTGCAGATATTTTACACAAGTTGATGAAAAATACACATGCTTACCTTATACATAAACATCCACATCCAATAATGACTCCAGGAAATATATACAGTACTACACTCCTGCTCCCTGTGTACAGATAAATATTAATCAGCTGTAACTCTTTACCTTTATCAATGCTAAAACAGGTTATTATTTATAATACCTGTAACAGAATTTAAAGTGAGAGGCACTGCAGGAGATCTCTGACTCCCGTATCTATTCTGAGCCACACAGTAAAACCCTCCACTGCTGCTGGAGGTCAAGGTGAAGCTGTAACTCTGTCCAGATCCTACAGGTGAGCTTTCATTCACCTTATACCAGGTGTAGTTCTGTACAGGTGGGTTAGCATCACTGCTGCAGGTCAGAGTCACTGAACTGCCCTCCACTATCTCACCAGAGGAGTTGATGGACACTGAGACACTCTTTGGAGGATCTTAAACAGACAAGAAGGTAAGGATACAAAAACACTTCATTATTTTTCAGGTTATTGAGGGTAAAGAAGTTATATCATGAAATGTAGTGAACTATGTTTAACTCACACAGGACATTCAGAGACACAGCAGCAGATGTCTGATCTCCGTGTTTATTCTCAGCCCTGCATGTGTAATCTCCACTGTCCTCAGATCTGATCCTGTTTATTCTGTAGGTGTTTCCTGTTCTTATAGAGGATCTTCCCTTATACCAGGTGTAGCTCTGTACAGGTGGGTTAGCATCACTGCTGCAGGTCAGAGTCACTGAACTGCCCTCCACTATCACACCAGAGGGACTGATGGACACTGAGACTCTCTTTGGAGGATCTAGAGATAGAACCACAAACTGCACACTATGAAGATTTTCCTCTATTTCTCTCTCTCTTTTTTACAGACAGATTATAAAAGCCATCATTACTTAATGTTTTACTGAATTGTCACATTTATTTATGTAAAATAAACAGATGTAAAATTACAGAAAATGTCATAAAATCAGTGTTAAATGTATTTATTAATTTTAATTAATTATATGTTCTTTTGCTGATGTTAGTGAAATGCTTATTACAGTAAATTAGTATGTTTGCTAATATACAGGTGTGTATTAAAGTTGACAGTTTGAGCGTTCTAGTGTTAAAGTATGCTAGTGTTTGTGTATGCAACAATGCTAGGTTGCTAGTATGCTAATATCCAAATATTCTAGTCAGTTAGTATGCAGCTATGCTAACATGCGTGCATGCTAATATCCTTATATTCTAATGTACAACTCTGATCAGAAAGTATCCAGTGAAACTTCATATCAGCTGATGAACTGTTGTGTTCAGAACAATAATTTAGAGCCATGTCATAACATATGTACTTGTATTACTGATTGTTACTGTTTCATTACTGATGGGATTCATTTTACATGTGGATTCAGCATGAACTTTTAGTGTTGTTAGTTTTAATGAGTGAATGAATCAATCTGTACTTACATTGTACATTAAGAGTGACAGCAGGGGAGAGATAACTTTGTCCCTGTACAGAACAGCTGTATCTGCCTGCATCCCTCTGACTGACTGATGGCAGACGGAGCGGGTTCGAGGAGGAGAAATAATGTCCATCTTTGTACCAGGTGAATGTTGGAGTCTCAGTCAGACTGCAGGTGGTTTTACATGTGAGAGTAACTTCATCTCCTTCAACAACTGTATCAGGAATCATCTCCACCTGAAACTCTGTGAATGAGAGGAAAGAAGGAAAACTTGAAGTTTTATGCTCTTTAACTTCGAGCCTAAAGCTAATGTTAACAATAACAGGTTTCGTACTGAAAATCAATACATTTTTAGGTATTTCTATAGGTATTATACATGTTTCATTCGGCACATCTATATATCACCAGTAGAGTGTGTTATTATTTCAGCTGATGTGGCTTACTGGTGACAAAAAGTTCAACTCCATCTTGACCCTGATACTTTTCTTCAGGGTTTGTTAGAAATGTGAAGTAGTATTTTCCTCGGTCCTGTTCTCTCACATTACTCAGTCTGAGACTGCAGTTATTCAGGTTGTCTCTGAGGTACTGAACCCTGTCTCTGTAGTTTGGGTCTGAAGACAGATCAGGAGGCTCTTTATCTGTAACTATCTCTCTGCTCCAGAAAGCTCTCTGAACTGTGTAACCAGATGGATATGTGTATGGGCAGCCCATGGTCACTGTAGATCCCTTTACAGCACAGATGGAGCTCGGTGTATAAGTTACACTCCACCCTGACTGGGAGACAACTCCTGCAACACAGAATACAGAAATGTACTGATAATGCATCTACAGGTCTCAGACAGTGAGAAAGCCCGCATAAACTCTACACTAAAAAAATCTCAGTTCATTTATAATGAAAAGCACACAGTGAGAAGATCCACAGGTCATGCAGCTCAGAGAGAGAGACTGAATTAACATTAGTAGCATTAAGCACAATGTTAGAGAACTATATTTATGAATAATAAATCAGTACTTTTGTAAATGACTCACTTGAAACCATGAACAGAAACAGCAGAGGAAGGGGAGGAGTCAATCTGAGTGACATCTTCAGTGTTGCCTAATAATCATCATCACGGGTAGAAAAACACTGTTCAGGTTTAATGTCCTAAAAAAGGCAGTTCATTCATAATAATTCATAAAAGCAAAGTGCTGTGGGTTTACACCTACAGATAGATTTACTGTTCATTACAGCTGTGTCCTTTACACTACAGTTCAGTGTGTGAGGAGGAAGGACACTGAGTAAAAAATCCTCTTTCAGTCCATTAAATCTTTAAATCCTCTCTTTAATATGTGATACAATAGGGATATAAATATGAATCATTTGGGGGAACTGGACAAATTGATTCCCCAAATGTGAACAAATTATATTATTTTTACACAATAATTTGAATAACCTATATATGTTATATATGTAACCTAATAATGTTTTGCCATTTTATTTGATCTACATTTATTTGAATACATTGAAATCATTACCCTGTGCCTGGTGTTTAGATACTGTATGTGCACTTCCACTGAGTAGTGGATGAACAGACTCAAAGCTCACAAAACCTGATTCACTTAAAGAAATACTTAAATCAAATCAGTAAAATGTGATAAAATACATATAGATCTTGTGGCCAAAAAGAGGAATACATTAATGAAACAACAGGAAAAAATGGACATAGGGACCAAATTCATTTAACTTATATACACAATGTTTTTAATAGAAAAGACTCAAAATGTCAACTTACACATGACTTATAAAGAAAGCAGAGTTTAAGTTCAGGTCATAAAAAATAGTTCAATTATAAAATTCAAACAGAATAATTTCTTTAAAAAAACCCTTCTGACCTCATTAAGAGATGATTATCTCCTTCATCCAGAAAATAAATAAATAAATAACAGGAGCAGCTCTGAGGGTTTAAACTGTTAAACTGTCCAACATCAGATGTGTTTCTGGTTAATGTTTCTTCCTCTTTCTTTGCCGAGTAAGTCCTTACTTCCTGAAAAGCTTTCGAAACACCCCCAGACAGCTACAATTAGAATCCTACTACTGGTGACTTAATTTCTTCTTAACTACATGTTCCACTTCAATTCAGAATATTTCTGCATGTACACAATGGAAATATACATGAAAAATGGTTTCATTGTCACTATTACAGAATTTTCAAGAGTAATCAATGTTCAGTTTAAAAGGCTCTGGCACATGTTTTACTAGATGAATTATATGGATTATTTTAAAAGAAACTGATTTTATTTAGTTCTTGATGTAAAATTAACTCTAACATTTGTGTTGCTTCATGACGGCATTTCCTGTGTGAAATAATTAGGAGGAAAGAGGAATGAGTTACTCTGAAATGTAATGCTTTTTACCTCTTGTGTGTTTTAAGATATAAACTACGTACAGTAGTAAATTATATACTATGTTCAGTATGTCATTATAGCGTAGGTAGGAGTTATAAAGCTGTTGTGGTCAACTAATTCTATCATTTCGGTAACAGATAACTGGTAGACAGGTCAATTGTTAAAAAGCATCATGTTATTAGCCCACCTGATCTGGTAAAAAATAACAATAATAAACAATTAAAAATGTTAATTTCCAAAATAAGAATGTTTTAAAGAGTCCATGTGATGAACACTACATAGCAAACAAGAAAGTTCCACAACATTAAATGTAACTCTAAACTGACAAAATGTACAACCTGTTCAACTTTCAGCTTCATAAACAAATGGATTGTCAGAGGAAAGTAATGCAATAATTTGAAACACTGTCTTTTTATATATATATATATATATATATATATATATATATATATATATATATATATATATATATATATATTTAACGAAGATAAAATATAGTATAAATAACTAACATTTTCACTTAAAAATATGGCAGCATCTTTCCCAACATTTACTTACAGACAAACACTCATATACAGGTTTGGTTTAATGACGAAACTTTAACTTAATGTTTATGTGCATAGAATAAATTTTGATAATTTAGTGTACAATTCAAGATAAATAAACACACACCTGCTCAAACTACACTTGTTCTGTTGAGTTAGTGCTATATTTGAGTATTCATAAATATAATAATTCATCAATAATAATTCACCACCAGGCCAATTTTGGTGTCAAGGACAGCTATCTTAATACTGAGCTGGTTTCCCAATTCACAGCCTGTGTCAAACAGATGGATTCTCCCATCACTCTCAATGTCTTGGACAGGAGATTCATCATCCCGTTGCTCCTGGACCTCTCAGACAGGTACCATGAGGATCTACATCTTAATCTCATTTGTTTCAATGGAGTGATGTCGGGACACTCATGGTTAAAAACCCCACATTGATTGGTCAAGCCAGGCAACATAACCAATTGCAGATCAATTTTCCGGTCTACTAAGCTACGATTGCTGGGCCCCTGAGCAAGGCCCTCAACCATTAATTGCTCAGTTGTATTAAATGAGAAAAATTGTATGTCTGCCAAATGCCAGAAATGTAAATGACAAGTGATTGATTGATTGATTGGTTGATTGAATGATTGTGCACTTGAGGGGAAAAAATGAAGAAAAAGTAGTAAGCATAAAATACAGAAATAAAGAGACTAAAAATTAAAAAAAAAAAAAGGAGAGTTAGTTTGATATTCACACTTTAAGGTATTTCTGGTCAGTAGCTTCAAATGTGCTGTGAATGTGACATCAAAACTCCCCACCACCCTAACCTCCACCCCTTTCTGCCCCACAGCAAATTCATAACATGATGCATAAACCATTCTGATAATCTGTAATCATACTTAAATTTATTGTGTAAAATATAGAAAACTTTTTTGTACAGTACAATATAATCAGGTAAATATAGAATGTAATTAATAAAACAAGACAAACACTTATAGAATACATGTAGAAAAAGAATCCATCATATCCACATGTAGTCACATAAAATATAATGTTCATAAATAGAAAGCTCTCACTCTCACTTCAAAGACTGAAGTCAGTATTGATATTCCGGATGTACAGGTTTTTTTCTTGCAATCACAAAATTACAGAAGTTGTTTTCCAAGATTATGTAGCAGTAGCATACTAGCATTACATCACAGTGGCTGTATTATTATTTTTTCTTATTGCTGGTGCTATATTCAGTGATAACAGCAAAGTGTTTAACAAATGGAAGCACTCACTGGATCATTTTCGTAATCATGAGAGATGGACTGAGAATCAGGAAGGTTCGGGTGAACCTGTGTGAGAGAAAGAGAAATAAATCATGTGTTCATTATTCTTAGTGATTCTTTTCAGATCTGAATGTCTGAAAGACTGAATACACTTACTGCAAGTGTGTTGTACACGTCGTTGGACCTGGTCCGAAGATCAAGAGCTGTGTACGTGTCATCAGTAGGACTGCAGGAAACGTTCTGTGTGTAGATTATAAAGAATGTGTTTGGTGTTTTGAGGAATTTCTCAATATCTATCCATTTACTACTATAACTATGTTTAGTGATGAAAAGTGCCTAGAGTCTGCTGTTTCCTCGTGTTCATTATGATCTGGGTCTAGTGTTGATTATCTGTTGTGATGTTTTGCAGGTAAGCATCATCATTCTTAGTGATTCTTTTCAGATCTGAATGTCTGAGTGAAGTGTGTCTCTGAATACACTTACTGTAAGCGTGTCGTACACGTCACTGGACCTGGTCCGAAGATCAAGAGCCGTGTACCTGTCATCAGTAGGACTGCAGGAAAGGTTCTGTGTGTAGATTATAAAGAATGTGTTTGGTGTTTGGACGAATTCCTCCAAAGCGAGACATTTACTAGTATAACTATGTTTAGTGATGAACAGCCTAGAGTCTGCTATTTCCTCGTGTTCATTATGATCTGGGACTAGGGTTGATTATCTCTATCTTTTGTGCTGTTTTGTAAGCATGAGGGTTTTATGATGCAGTGCTAAGTGGTTATCAAAAACAAAATTACTACTGAAGCAGAAGTCACACTGTCCAATGTCCAGTTACAGTCCACTTACCTGACGAGACTCTGCATTATCACCTGAACCTCCTGTTCTCTTTCTCCTAAAAATGAACAATAATTAGATGGTTCATGCTGCAGATATTTTACACAAGTTGATGAAAAATACACATGCTTACCTTATACATAAAACAGCAACAATGACAAGTAAACATCCACATCCCACAATGACTCCAAGAACTACATACAGTACTACACTCCTCCCTGTGTACAGATAAATATTAATCAGCTGTAACTCTTTTACCTTTATCAATGCGGAAAAAAGGTTATTATTTATAATACCTGTAACAGAATTTAAAGTGAGAGGCCCTGCAGGAGATCTCTGACTCCCGTATTTATTCTGAGCCACACAGTAAAACCCTCCACTGCTGCTGGAGGTCAAGGTGAAGCTGTAACTCTGTCCAGATCCTACAGGTGAGCTTTCATTCACCTTATACCAGGTGTAGCTCTGTACAGGTGGGTTAGCATCACTGCTGCAGGTCAGAGTCACTGAACTGCCCTCCACTATCTCACCAGAGGGACTGATGGACACTGAGACATTCTTAGGAGGATCTAAAACAGACAAGAAGGTAAGGATACAAAGGAAATACTTCAGTATGTTTCAGGTTACTGAGTATAAAGAAGTTATATATCATGGACCATATTGAATCATCATTAACTCACACAGGACATTCAGAGACACAGCAGTAGATGACTGATCTCCGTGTTTATTCTCAGCCCTGCATGTGTAATCTCCACTGTCCTCAGATCTGATCCTGTTTATTCTGTAGGTGTTTCCTGTTCTTATAGAGGATCTTCCCTTATACCAGGTGTAGCTCTGTACAGGTGGGTTAGCATCACTGCTGCAGGTCATAGTCACTGAACTGCCCTCCACTATCACACCAGAGGGACTGATGGACACTGAGACACTCTTTGGAGGATCTAAAACAGACCGCAAGTTAAGGATACAAAGGAAACCCTCATTATTTTTCAGGTTACTGACGATAAGAAAGTTATATCATGGATCGAAGTGAATTATCATTAACTCACACAGGACATTCAGAGACACAGCAGTAGATGACTGATCTCCGTGTTTATTCTCAGCCCTGCATGTGTAATCTCCACTGTCCTCAGATCTGATCCTGTTCATTCTGTAGGTGTTTCCTGTTCTTATAGAGGATCTTCCCTTATACCAGGTGTAGTTCTGTACAGGTGGGTTAGCATCACTGCTGCAGGTCAGAGTCACTGAACTGCCCTCCACTATCACACCAGAGGGACTGATGGACACTGAGACTCTCTTTGGAGGATCTAAAACAGACAAAAGGAAAGGATACAAAGGGAACATATCATTATTTTTCAGGTTACTGAGGGTAACAATGTCTTATCGTGGACTAACCTGAATCATCATTAACTCACACAGGACATTCAGAGACACAGCAGCAGATGACTGATCTCCAAGTTCATTCTCAGCCCTGCATGTGTAATCTCCACTGTCCTCAGATCTGATCCTGTTTATTCTGTAGGTGTTTCCTGTTCTTATAGAGGATTTTCCCTTATACCAGGTGTAGTTCTGTACAGGTGGGTTAGCATCACTGCTGCAGGTCAGAGTCACTGAACTGCCCTCCACTATCTCACCAGAGGGACTGATGGACACTGAGACACTCTTTGGAGGATCTAAAACAGACAAGATAATAATGATACTAAGGAAACACATCGTTATTTTTTAAGGTTACTGATCATAAGGAAGTTTTATTATGGACCTTAGTGAATCTTCATTAACTCACACAGGACATTCAGAGACACAGCAGTAGATGACTGATCTCCATGTTCATTCTCAGCCCTGCATGTGTAATCTCCACTGTCCTCAGATCTGATCCTGTTTATTCTGTAGGTGTTTCCTGTACTTATAAAGTATCTTCCCTTATACCACATATAGCTCTGTACAGGTGGGTTAGCATCACTGCTGCAGGTCAGAGTCACTGAACTGCCCTCCACTATCTCACCAGAGGGACTGATGGACACTGAGACATTCTTTGGAGGATCTAAAACAGACAAGAAGGTAAATATACAAAGGAAATACTTCAGTATGTTTCAGGTTACTGAGTATAAAGAAGTTATATATCATGGACCATATTGAATCATCATTAACTCACACTGGACATTCAGAGACACAGCAGTAGATGACTGATCTCCGTGTTTATTCTCAGCCCTGCATGTGTAATCTCCACTGTCCTCAGATCTGATCCTGTTTATTCTGTAGGTGTTTCCTGTTCTTATAGAGGATCTTCCCTTATACCAGGTGTAGCTCTGTACAGGTGGGTTAGCATCACTGCTGCAGGTCATAGTCACTGAACTGCCCTCCACTATCACACCAGAGGGACTGATGGACACTGAGACACTCTTTGGAGGATCTAAAACAGACCGCAAGTTAAGGATACAAAGGAAACCCTCATTATTTTTCAGGTTACTGACGATAAGAAAGTTATATCATGGATCGAAGTGAATTATCATTAACTCACACAGGACATTCAGAGACACAGCAGTAGATGACTGATCTCCGTGTTTATTCTCAGCCCTGCATGTGTAATCTCCACTGTCCTCAGATCTGATCCTGTTCATTCTGTAGGTGTTTCCTGTTCTTATAGAGGATCTTCCCTTATACCAGGTGTAGCTCTGTACAGGTGGGTTAGCATCACTGCTGCAGGTCAGAGTCACTGAACTGCCCTCCACTATCACACCAGAGGGACTGATGGACACTGAGACATTCTTAGGAGGATCTAAAACAGACAAGAAGGTAAATATACAAAGGAAATACTTCAGTATGTTTCAGGTTACTGAGTATAAAGAAGTTATATATCATGGACCATATTGAATCATCATTAACTCACACAGGACATTCAGAGACACAGCAGTAGATGACTGATCTCCGTGTTTATTCTCAGCCCTGCATGTGTAATCTCCACTGTCCTCAGATCTGATCCTGTTCATTCTGTAGGTGTTTCCTGTACTTATAAAGTATCTTCCCTTATACCACATATAGCTCTGTACAGGTGGGTTAGCATCACTGCTGCAGGTCAGAGTCACTGAACTGCCCTCCACTATCTCACCAGAGGGACTGATGGACACTGAGACATTCTTAGGAGGATCTAAAACAGACAAGAAGGTAAATATACAAAGGAAATACTTCAGTATGTTTCAGGTTACTGAGTATAAAGAAGTTATATATCATGGACCATATTGAATCATCATTAACTCACACTGGACATTCAGAGACACAGCAGTAGATGTCTGATCTCCGTGTTTATTCTCAGCCCTGCATGTGTAATCTCCACTGTCCTCAGATCTGATCCTGTTTATTCTGTAGGTGTTTCCTGTTCTTATAGAGGATCTTCCCTTATACCAGGTGTAGCTCTGTACAGGTGGGTTAGCATCACTGCTGCAGGTCAGAGTCACTGAACTGCCCTCCACTATCACACCAGAGGGACTGATGGACACTGAGACACTCTTTGGAGGATCTAAAACAGACCGCAAGTTAAGGATACAAAGGAAACCCTCATTATTTTTCAGGTTACTGACGATAAGAAAGTTATATCATGGATCGAAGTGAATTATCATTAACTCACACAGGACATTCAGAGACACAGCAGTAGATGACTGATCTCCGTGTTTATTCTCAGCCCTGCATGTGTAATCTCCACTGTCCTCAGATCTGATCCTGTTCATTCTGTAGGTGTTTCCTGTTCTTATGGAGGATTTTCCCTTATACCAGGTGTAGCTCTGTACAGGTGGGTTAGCATCACTGCTGCAGGTCAGAGTCACTGAACTGCCCTCCACTATCACACCAGAGGGACTGATGGACACTGAGACTCTCTTTGGAGGATCTAAAACAGACAAAAGGAAAGGATACAAAGGGAACATATTATTTTTCAGGTTACTGAGGGTAACAATGTCTTATCATGGACTAACATGAATCATCATTAACTCACACTGGACATTCAGAGACACAGCAGCAGATGACTGATCTCCAAGTTCATTCTCAGCCCTGCATGTGTAATCTCCACTGTCCTCAGATCTGATCCTGTTTATTCTGTAGGTGTTTCCTGTTCTTATAGAGGATCTTCCCTTATACCAGGTGTAGCTCTGTACAGGTGGGTTAGCATCACTGCTGCAGGTCAGAGTCACTGAACTGCCCTCCACTATCTCACCAGAGGGACTGATGGACACTGAGACACTCTTTGGAGGATCTAAAACAGACAAGATAATAATGATACTAAGGAAACACATCGTTATTTTTTAAGGTTACTGATCATAAGGAAGTTTTATTATGGACCATAGTGAATCTTCATTAACTCACACAGGACATTCAGAGACACAGCAGTAGATGACTGATCTCCATGTTCATTCTCAGCCCTGCATGTGTAATCTCCATTGTCCTCAGATCTGATCCTGTTCATTCTGTAGGTGTTTCCTGTTCTTATAGAGTATCTTCCCTTATACCAGGTGTAGCTCTGTACAGGTGGGTTAGCATCACTGCTGCAGGTCAGAGTCACTGAACTGCCCTCCACAATCTCAGCAGAGGAGCTGATGGACACTAAGACACTTTTTGGAGGATCTAAAACAGACAAGATAATAATGATATGAAGGAACCACTTCATTATTTCTCAGCTGCTGGGGCGCAGCCCCTTAAAGTTAGCAAGAGAAGACTGCTACTTTAACACGTTAACCATAATTATATATTTTAATAACAAAGAAATCACTTAGTCATACTATTCCATTGTTAAACATATTATTATTTATTTAAAATAAAAAAATCAAAACTGTATAGTCCATATGTGTGTGTGGGGCGCCGGACAAACGAGTGCGTATGTAGGTCTGTAAAGTTTTGAAAAGCATGTGACTTGAGGCTGAGCTCTGATTGGCTTGTTTCAAATTGTCCACCACTCTGCGCCCCGAACCCGCCCCCCTTTTGTTGTTAGCAAATCAATATTGTTTTTATATATTTGGCCTCATGTGATTCTCAATGAGTCTCATTACCGCTCAGCAGATTGTCAGTTAATGGGCTGGTACTGATTAATGTGGAAGCAAGTGAAATATCTCCAGAAATTGGCAAGCTGGAAAAATGGGGAGCAAAATTTCTTTTCAAATAGTGCCAGTGTTCTGTGATTAGGCAACTTTCCAGTGTCTATGTCTGTATTTTTTAAATGATTACCTTCATTACTTCATTACTGATAATAAACCCACATTGAACTTAAATTCACATTTAATAGCACATTTATTACATGCTTTAACACTTGACTTTAACAGTAACATTTTCAATATTTTTATCTTAGCAGTAATGATACATAATCACCTGATAAATGACTATTTACTGTCCTAAACTACTAATAGTTTGATTTTAAGTTTGTTTGCTGCCCCCAACACCAAAATGTTTCAGCACCAGCCGCCACTGATTGTCTGTATTAATGTGGTTACTGTCACAAAATAAACCCTATTATATTGATACAAAATACACCAAATCACCCTGTCAGCGTTAACTTTTTGATAGTGACCAGCTTATTGTACTTTGTCTTTTATCAAATGCTGACTGAACATTCAACTGAAATCAACCACAACCAACACAAACCTGAGAAACATATTAATCCATACATAAAGGTTACCTAGCAGCTCTTTGTTTGTTGTCTGTCTTCCCACACTTGATAACGTACTAATGTGCACTTCCCAACACATTTCATCCCAAGTCTGCCATGGCATTGACGTTTCTCTCTGCACTCCTTTGAATCGTCAGCAGAAACTAAAAACTGATTGGCCTCAACACAAACCATTCGCAAGACACGCCATGCCCTCCCATAATGGACCAAATACTGAAATAACTGCTCAAGACCAGCCTCCTACTACAGGCGGTGACCCAGGAGCTGGCCAAAAGCCTCCAAATTGTGACAACAGAACTGATGGCTCTTCAGAAGATCCTTCACTCTGCCACCCCTCCTCTTCCTGACCCTTGCCGTGAAACTCAGCGCTATCTCACCAAAATGACCACTGATGACATTTTCATTTACATTTCTGGCATTTGGTAGACGCTCTGATCCAAAACAACATACAAGAGTGTTTTGAAGTCTCTATCAATAAATACACCTCCTCATTAAATAAATAACACCTCCCTCTGGAACTGGATCCTGGATTTCCTGACTGGCGGACCTCAGTCAGTCAGGATCAGGAACAACATCTCCAGCACCACCACACTGAGTGCTGGAGCTCCTCAGGGCTGCATTCTCAGTCCACTGCTGTGTGAATTTCCTTTTGGGATGAATAAAGTATCTATCTATCTATCTATCTATCTATCTATCTATCTATCTATCTATCTATCTATCTATCTATCTATCTATCTATCTATCTCTTCATTTTGCTGACTCACAACTGTGCTGCAGTGCACAGCTCAAATCACATCATCAAGTTCGCTGATGACACGACCATGGTGGGTCTGATCAGCAAGAACAACAAGCCTGGCACTCTCTGGTCATTCTCTGTACTTTATGTTGTATGTTTAGCTTTAAAAATTCTTTTCACCTTAAATGTAGCAGTTTAAAACTTAATTTAATTTAGATTTGATTTATAGTTAACGTTGTTTCATTTCACTGTGTACTGCATCAGCTATATATGGTTGAAATGACAAAAAAGCTTCTTTGACTTTGACATTGACTTAGGATACCATCAGCCTAAAATTTGCTGGAAATTACATGGCCCTCAAACAAGAGATCCTGACCCACTGCACCCATTCAAACGTCAGTGCAGCATCTGAGTACCATCACTGTGAGTTGAACCCGCAAACCCAAATGGATGGTCTCATGCAAATTACCAAGTGGTGGGCTATGGGTTTCCACCACCCCAGAGAGATATTTGAGGAACTATAATGGCTTGCCACCCTCAAAATCAGCAGGGGTGAGGTTTCCCAAGGGCTTCTATGAGCATTGGCCTTCCCTTTGCTTGAGTTGGAACACCATAGGGAGAGGAGGCAAAAGGACCCTTACCCTGTCCAGGAACTCATCCAAGATGAGAGCCCATGCTGACTGTGTCTGACCCTAAAATAAACAAACCCTGGTTAGCAGGTTGCACCATGCACACCACAGTGCCACCTAGAGCCCCCTCTGTTACTGTAGAAAAAGGGAGCTCTGTGACAATAGCTCAGACATTGGTGTTGGGCCACACAGTAGTCATGGTGGGGATTCTTACATTCATGTGATGTCCCTACCACACAGGTAAAGAACAAGGTCAGTCCTTGTTGGGCTAATCCCCAACCTTCCTGTCCCACTGCTCTTGGGTCAAGACTGGGCAGGATTCCCCACCAGCACCAGCCTGCCTTAAGACTCAATGCCACTGAAGGACAATGGCATCATGACCACAGAAGCTCTGCATTGCTTGGAGAGAATGAGTTGCCCAACAGACAGCGCCTGAAAGGACAGTGCCATTTCAGCACCCACAATGTTGTGGAAAGCCAAAGAGCACATGACTGTGGGGGAAAGTGCACCAAAACTATGGCAGCCAATCAGAGCGTTGACTGCAACCATTCACCCTCTTTGAGGAAGAGGAAAAGCAAGTGGAGTGCAGCACTTTGGAGAAGGTAAGGGATTGTTCAGCTCACAAAGGGGTTGTTCCTTTACAGAAGTGCCAAGGGATTTGGACAAAGACAATGCTCCCGGCTTGCGCTGCCGCCCGCCAGCCTACTGGGTCCTATATCATCACACTGCCTCACCACTGAGCACTGCACCTTGATGACCAAGATAAAGGCCCTCTTTGTTCTTGACTATTTTCTCCACTCTCCCAAAGACTTGTTTATGCACTGCATTTTTGTTAATAAAACAAGAACATTCTAATCAATGCTTTGGTGACTGTCCTCGCAGCATGAGTTGATATAATATGGACTTGTATTACTGATTGTTACTGTTTCACTGATAGGATTCATTTTACATGTGGATTCAGCATGAACTTTTAGTGTTGCTAGTTTTATGAGTGAGTGAATCAATCTCTACTTACATTCTACATTAAGACTGACATCACAGGAGCGATAAGGTCTTTCTGGTACAGAACAGCTGTATCTGCCTGCATCCCTCTGACTGACTGATGCCAGTCGGAGCGGGTAAGGGGAGGAGATGAAGGGAAAATAATGTCCATCTTTGTACCAGCTGAATGTTGTAGTGTAAGTCAGACTGCAGGTGGTTTTACATGTGAGAGTAACGTCATCTCCCTCAACAACTCTGTGAGGAATCATCTCTACCCAGGGTTCTGTGAATGACAGGAAAGAAGGAAAACATGCAGTGAAGCCTGTGGTCTCTTCTATTGTTTTTGAAATCACATTATTTATCCTTGGGATATTAAACCTACTGCATATTTACTAGCAGAAATTAGCTAGGTGGAGACATGACTAATGTTTATGTTATTTAATTGTGCTAAACAAAAAACACAATGTATGTTTTATTTTAACATACATTTTTAAATAAATTATTATGTACAATATTACTGACCAGAAAATCTTTTTTTTTTCTTTCTTTTTTTTTGAATTCAATTAAACTCAATTTCAATTCAATTTAATTCATTTGTATATACCTTTCCTCATTAATAATGCCACCCACCTGTATGCAGTCACGTATAAAGTTATAATGTTATAATAGTCTATAATATATGTTCATAAAAAATCAATAAATTAACAGTAAAGTGTGTTATCTGTAACTAACTGTCTGCTCCAGAAAGCTCTCTGAACTGTGTAACCAGCTGGATATGTGTATGTGCAGCCCATGATCACTGTAGATCCCTTTAGAGCATACATGTAGATTGGTGTATAATACGCACCCCACCATGGCTGGGAGACAACTCCTGCAACACAGAATACAGAAATGTGCTGATAATGCATGTACGGGTCTCAGACAGTGAAAACGCCTGTGTAAATTCTCGAAAAAAAACTGATCTTATTTATAACTAAAGCACAATGAGATGCTCCACATATCATGCAGTTCAGAGAGAGAGAGAGAAAGAGAGAGAGAGAGAGAGAACTGCAGAAAATAAACTTAATACAGAACTGATGAACAAATATTAGTAACACTAAGCACAGTGTTAAATTAAAGATATGCACAATTAAATATATATATATAAAAATACCTTTGTATATTGCAAATGACTCACCTGAAACTATGAGCAGGAACAGCAGAGGATGGAAAGGAGTCAATCTGAGAGACATCATCAGTGTTGTCTTTATAATCTTCAGAGATGGAAGAACACTGTTCAGTTTTAGTGTGTTCATAACTCTTAAGCAATATTTGGAATTCCCCTCTTTAATATGAGATACACGTGTGTACAAGTGAATCTTAAATAACATACTAAATATGTATACTGGTCAATGACTTCCTTTTTTTGTAAGAATGATTCAATTAGGTGAAGTGGAGGAATCAATTCTTAAATGGAAACAAATCAATTTATTCACACACACTACGATAAACAGTCCAGCTTCAAATATATTCTTGCTAATTAATATGCATTTAGTTAGTCTTTGAATTTTCCTTCTTTCTGGACACAGTGTAGTGTAGAGGTCTCTCTCAGTAGTCAACCAATCCTATCAAAGCTCAAATAACTCGATTCATATAAACCAGAGGTGTCCATTCTCATCCACAAAAGACCAGTGTGAGGTGCAGGTTTTCATTCCAAGAAGATATGGCATTATAACATATAAACAATTCATCTACACTTAAGGGGAAAGATTTGGGGAAGATTTAAGGGGAAAGATTTGTCTCATGTTGGTTTCAGACTATGTTTTGTAATAGCAACCAACAACAACAACAATAATAATAATAATAATAAGAAGAAGAAGAAGAAGACAAGACAATGCACAGATTACTATTTGTGCTTGAATAAGTTAGTAAAACATTTTCTGACCTCAAGTGATGATCGTCTCCTACATCCAGAGAATAAAACAGAAAGAACAGGAGCAGCTCTGAGGGTTTATTCTCTTAAACTGTCCAAGATAAAATGTCTTGCCGTTTTGTTTTTCCACACCCTGACCACATGTTACTGAATTAGTCCTTCCTTCCTCTATTTAAAAAGACTTGTGGTTAAAATTCTACAGAAATAGATTTGCAATACTGACCATTTTATTTCATTTTAAAATTAATTTTAAAATAAATAAGAAGCTAAAGAAATAAATAAGGTTATCTGTGTGTATTCTTTAAATAACTAAGTAAGCCATTCATTTATTTAGAAATATTTAATAGTTTTCTTACAGCTATTAATATGCACAATGTAGACATGTGTCACTGGTGTACACGTCACTTTGTGTTACTATACAAACGGCTCCTTCCATGACGTACAACACAACTGACCACAAACCAGTGCTCTTCTCACACACACACAGTGTTCACTTACACAATGTTCTTAACAGTGTGATGTTATCTCCTGCACTCTAAGAACGGATGAAGTGAATTCATTCATGAAGTGAGTTCACTAATGCCAAGTTTATTCAACTTATATCAAATTCTGTTTTATGTCAATTTAGAATATGAAATTCAAGAACATGAAATATTCTTTTCTGGGATCTGCAACACAATAAAAACAAAACAATTAAAGACCTTAAGCTAATTTAGCACAACAATGTAGCTGTATTCTGTATTTAATCTGTATTTTCAGACTTACTTCAAATTGGGTAACATTAAGGCCATAAAGTTTTAGCTAACATCATCACTTCAGTATTCAATGCATCCATACATTAATTGGGCCCCATTGCTGTTTGGTCAGACTCTGCAGCAGTCAACCGGAAGCAGTTGGGCAAAATATTGTTATTGCCATGTTCATGTCAGAGGTGGACAAAGTACACAACTTCCTTACTTGAGTGAAAGTACAGATACTACTGGTCAAATGTTATTCTATTACAAGTAAAAGTTGTAAAGACAGATTTTTACTTAAGTAAAAGTACAGAAGTATTTGTTTTTAAATGTTCTTAAGTATCAAATGTAAAAAGTTAATGTCAACGCATTGTTTTATTATTGTTTTATTGTTGTATGCAATACTTACAGTACCTTTTGTAGCAACCTAGTAAATAAACCGGTTTGTAGTATCTGTGGAATTAAGAGCTTTTAGAATGTTACAAAATTAAGAAATTAAACAACTGAATTGACAAAAAAGATTCATTTTCATTTTTTATTTAACACTTCTACCACCCCCAACAAAGAAGTACATATCTATGTGTGTCCATTCATGCAAAATTGAATCAAGTGGTCTGTAAATGCAGACAGATCAGAAAAAATTCCCTCCTGCTTTAAAAACCCAGAAACACAACAGCAGCTGTATAACTGCTCAACAGCAACACTGCTTTAACAAAGCGCAAAACAAAAAGACTTATTTGCCATCAAAACAAAAATTGCAAATTATTAATTATGGCAATGATTCTATGTCTCACAGATCACTAGTAGAGAGAAATCGTACTTTGGTCAAATAGGTCAAACTTAAAAAAGTCCTTGTTCATCTTAAGTAGAAGCTGGTTCTTGAAGTTATGTGGATTAATTGCTCCCTTTCTTGGGCTGAAGATCAATCTAGATGCACTAAAAAGCCTCTCACAGGCTGCTGAGACAGGGAGATGTTTCTGTTTCTTCCTCTTTCTTTGCTAAATAAGTCCTTACTTCCTTAACAGCTTATGAAACACCCCCAAACACTTACAATTTGAGTCCTATTATTAGTGACTTAATTTCTTCTTAACTAAATGTTCCACATTCCACAATGTTTACAGAACTATTTATTATCATTGAAAGAGCATATATTATATTGTAATGCCAAGTGTCAGCCTTAAATCAAAAAAAAAAAAACATGAACAGACATACGAAAGATAGACTGTCTAAACAGTTCTAACAAAGTACTGCCTTTGGAGAACCCACAAATTTCAACACTCTAATACTGAAATCTCTTAACAAAGAGGAAAAAAAGAACACCAAACTCCTCCACGTCACAGTGTATCTCTAGAAAAACAACTATAAAACAAGCATGTAACCCACAAAGCATTTAAAATATAATAATAATAATAATAATAATAATAATAATAATAATAATAAAAAACACAGTTCTCTTACCAGGAAAAAAAGTTAACATGGCTGAATTTAAAGGCAAATAAGAGTACTTTCCTGAGGATTATGGTTGTGTCTTAAGCATTAGGGCACAGCAGTTGTTTTGGGCAGGGTACTGATGTATTTCTGTGCATCCTCTACCGAGCGTAGCCACTTCTTCTCTCCGGTAGATAGAGTGATTCAGAGTCGTGCTGGGTATAGGAGAGAAGGCCGGATTCCACGTTTGTACAAATCCGTCATAACTTCTCTATACTCATCTCGCTGGCTTAAAATCTTCTATGACCCGGATCTGCTGGCCACGTATTCCAGCTTCCCTCTCTGTGGTGCCTCCCAAATCAAAAGTTCTTTAATCCGATCTAATCCGAGAATGACCGGACAAGGTCTCTGTCCTGAAGTGGGTTTGGATGTAGGTATACAGTGGGCTCTGTCAATCTCTGTTGGGGATGTGAGCGTTTCACTCCCGAACACCTCACACAAAAATTTTGAAAAGAATTCAGTCCACATTAGTAGATTCTGGAAGGCTAAGAATACCCAAGTTTTGTCTCCTGCTTCGGCCTTCTAGGTCTATGACTTTGGCCATTAACTTGGAGTTACGTTCCCGAAGACCGGAGCATATATTTTTACTTATATTTTTATATAAGTTCTAATTAAGGTAAGCATTGACTGTGGTCCTCTACTTTGGCTTGAATCTGGTCCAGTTTCGTTTCCAATAGACTAAATGAAGATTTAAATTCAGCCGCTAACGCTACATGGTGCTTATCCAGCAGCTCGGACACCGTTAATAAAGTCGCAGAGTCATCCTTTTTCCCGGTTTAAACACTCCTAGTAGCCATTGTATGTCATCATCCCGTTGCTCCTGGTCCTCTCAGATAGGCACTGTGATCATCTACATCTTAATCTCATCTGTTTCCCCTGTACTCCATTGATGTCGGGACACTCATGGTTAAAAACCCCACATTGATTGGTCAAGCCAGGCAACATAACCAATTGCAGATCAATTTTCAGGTCTACTAAGCTACCATTGCTGGGCCCCTGAGCAAGGCCCTCAACCCTTAATTGCTCAGTTGTATTAAATGAGATAAATTGTATGCCTGCCAAATGCCAGAAATGTAAATGACAAGTGATTGATTGATTGATTGATTGATTGATTGATTGATTGAATGATTGTGCACTTGAGGAGAAAAATGAGGAAAAAGTAAAAGACAGAAAAAAAGAAACTACAAATTTAAAAAAAAGGAGAGTTAGTTTGATATTCACACTTTAAGGTATTTCTGGTCAGTAGCTTCAAATGTGCTGTGAATGTGACATCAAAACTCCCCACCACCCTAACCTCCACCCCTTTCTGCCCCACAGCAAATTCATAACATGATGCATAAACCATTCTGATAATCTGTAGATCATACTTAAATTTATTGTGTAAAATATAGAAAACTTTTTTGTACAGTACAATATAATCAGGTAAATATAGAATGTAGTTAATAAAACAAGACAAACACTTATAGAATACATGTAGAAAAAGAATCCATCATAACCATATGCAGTCACATAAAATACAATGTTCATAAATCGAAAGTTCTCACTATTCATCTATTTAAAGATTGAAGTCAATATTGATCAAATATTCCAGATGTACAGGTGTTTTTCTTGCGATCTCAAAATTACAGAAGTTGTTTTCCAGTAGGATCAGTGTAGCTGTACTATTTTTTCTATATGCTGGTGCTATATTCAGTGATTACAGTGTGAACAAATGGAAGCACTCACGGGATCATTTTCGTAATCATAAGAGATGGACTGACAATCAGGAAGATTCAGGATGAACCGTCTGTGTGAGACAAAAAGAAATACAGTGAGGGAAAAAATGATTTGATCCCCTGCTGATTTTGTACGTTTGCCCACTGATAAAGAAATGATCAGTCTGTAATTTTAATGGTAGGTTTATCTGAACAGTGAGAGACAGAATAACAACAAAATAATCCAGAAAAACACATTTCAAAAAAGTTATACATTGATTTGCATTTTATTGAGTGAAATAAGTATTTGACCCCTTTGCAAAACATGACTTAGTACTTGGTGGCAAACCCTTGTTGGCAATCACAGACGTCAGACATTTCTTGTAGTTGGCCACCAGGTTTGCACACATCTCACATCTCAAGGAATTTGGGCCCAGTCCTCTTTGCAGATCCTCTCCAAGTCATTAAGGTTTTGTGGCTGACCCTTCAGCTCCCTCCACAGATTTTCTATGGGATTAAGGTCTGGAGACTGGCTAGGCCACTACAGGACCTTAATGTGCTTCTTTTTGAACCACTCCTTTGTTGCCTTGGCCGTGTGTTTTGGGTCATTGTCAGGCTGGAATATCCATCCACGACCCATTTTCAATGCCCTGGCTGAGGGAAGGAGGTTCTCTCTCAAGATTTAATGGTACATGGCCCCGTCCATCGTCCCTTTGATGCGGTGTGGTTGTCCTGTCACCTGGGGATGGTGTACTTGGGGTCATAGGCAGCATTCCTCCTCCTCCAAACACGGCGAGTTGAGTTGATGCCAAAGAGCTGGATTTCTCATTTGACCACAACACTTTCACCCAGTTCTCCTCTGAATCATTCAGATGTTCACTGGCAAACTTCAGATGGTCCTGTACATGTGCTTTCTTTAGCAGGGGGACCTTGCGGGTGCTACTGGATTTCAGTCTTTCACGGCGTAGTGTGTTTCCAATTGTTTTGGTGACTATGGTCCCAGCTGCCTTGGGATCATTGACAAAATCCTCCAGTGTAATTCTGGGCTGATTCCTCACCGTTCTCATGATCATTGAAACTCCATGAGGTGAGATCTTGCATGGAGCCCCAGACCGAGGAAGATTGACAGTCCTTTTGTGTTTCTTCCATTTGGGAATAATCGCACCAACTGTTGTCACCTTCTCACCAAGCTGCTTGGCGATGGTCTTGTAGCTCATTCCAGCCTTGTGTAGGTCTACAATCTTGTCCCTGACATCCATGGACAGCTCTTTGGTCTTGACCATGATGGAGAGTTTGGAATCTGATTGATTGCTTCCTTCTGTGGACAGGGTGTCTTTCATACAGGTAACGAGCTGAGATTAAGAGCACTCCCCGAGAGTGCTCCTACTGTAATCTCAGCTCCTTACCTGTATAAAAGACACCTGGGAGCCAGAAATCTTTCTGACTGATAGGGGATCAAATACTTATTTCACTCATTAAAATACAAATCAATGTAGAACTTTTCTGAAATGTGTTTTTCTGGATTTTTATGTTGTTGTTCTGCCTACCATTAAAATTACAGACTGATCATTTCTTTGTCAGTGGGCAAACGTACAAAATCAGCAGGGGATCAAATAATTTTTTCCCTCACTGTATATCATGTGTTCATCATTCTTATTGATTCTGAATGTCTGAGTGAAGTGTGTCTCTGAATACACTTACTGTAAGCGTGTCGTACACATCATTGGACCTGGTCTGAAGATCAAGAGCCGTGTACCTGTCATCAGTACGACTGCAGGAAACGTTCTGTGTGAAGATTATAAAGAATGTGTTTGGTGTTTGGACGAATTCCTCCAAACCGAGACATTTACCACTATAGCAATATTTAATGATGTAAAGCCTAGAGTCTGCTGTTTCCTCGTGTTCATTATAATCTGGGTCTATAGTGTGGATTATCTAGTTACAGTCCAGTTACAGTTCACTTACCTGATGAGACTCTCATTATCACCTGAACTTCCTGTTCTCTTTCTCCTAAAAATGAACAATAATCAGATCATACTGTAGATATTTTACACAAGTTGATGAAAAATACACATGCTTACCTCATATATAAAACACCAACAATGACAAGTAAACATCCACATCCCACAATGACTCCAAGAACTACATACAGTACTACACTCCTCCCTGTGTACAGATAAATATTAGTCAGCTGTAACTCATTTACCTTTATCAATTCTAGTACAGGTTATTTGTTGTAATACCTGTAATAGAATTTAAAGTGAGAGGCCCTGCAGGAGATCTCTGACTCCCGTATTTATTCTGAGCCACACAGTAAAACTCTCCACTGCTGCTGGAGGTCAAAATAAATCTGTAACTCTTTCCAGATCCTACATCCTACAGAGGGGGTGATGGAAACTGAGACTTTCTTTGGAGGATCTAAAACAGACAAGAAAGTAAGGATACAAAGGAAACCCTCATTATTTTTCAGGTTACTAAGGGTAATTTAGTTATATCATGGACCACAGAGAATCTTTATTAACTCACACAGGACATTCAGAGACACAGCAGTAGATGACTGAACTCCATGTTTATTCTCAGCCCTGCATGTGTAATCTCCACTGTCCTCAGATCTGATCCTGTTTATTCTGTAGGTGTTTTCCGTACTCACAGCGAATCTTCCCTTATACCAGGTGTAGCTCTGGACAGGTGGGTTAGCATCACTGCTGCAGGTCAGAGTCACTGAACTGCCCTCCACTATCTCACCAGAGGGACTGATGGACACTGAGACTCTCTTTGGAGGATCTAAAACATACAAAAAGGCAAGGATACAAAGAAACACTTCATTATTTTTTAGGTTACTGGGGGTAAAGAAGTTATATCATTAAATGTATTGAATCATCATTAACTCACACTGGACATTCAGAGACACAGCAGTAGAGGACTGATCTCCGTGTTTATTCTCAGCCCTGCATGTGTAATCTCCTCTATCCGTAGCTCTGATCCTGTTCATGGTGTAGGATTTTCCTGTACTTATGGAGGATATTCCCTTATTCCAGGTGTAGCTCTGTACAGGTGGGTTAGCATCACTGCTGCAGGTCAGAGTCACTGAACTGCCCTCCGCTATCTCACCAGAGGGACTGATGGACACTGAGACTCTCTTTGGAGGATCTAGGAATAGAATCACAAACTGCACACTATGAAGGTTTTTAACAATCAGACTATAAAAGTTATCACTTCATGTTTTACTGCAGTAATACAAAAAAAGCAACAGCATTGAAATTCCCGAAAATGTAATAAAATCACAAACAGTATTTTGATTGATTAATTAATAATATTTTAATTATTTATTTTAATTATATGTTATTTTGCTGATATTAGTGACATGATGCAACTAAAATAGTCTGTATCCTAATATACAGGTGTGTATGAATTTTGAATGTTTAAGTGCTCTAGTGTTTACGTATGCTAGTGTTTGTGTGTGCAACGATGCTAGGTTGCAAGTACAGTATGTTAATACACACCATCACACATCAAAAGAAAAGGCTAAAATCTATAGTGTACCAAATAAATCCTATTGTTTGTTATTTTCAAACTTAAATAAAGTCAAATGCAATAAAAAGCACATTTTTATTAATGTACTTTGTCATCCCTATATATATATCTATTAAGTTAAATTTATTTAATAACCACTATTTATTTTTTTAAGTGTTTTCATAAAACTAACACAAGTTTGTAAAATAAATATAAGCAATGTTAAAAACCCAGAAGAATATGTCGTCAACCATAATACATGGTTTGGCCATTAGAGTATACAGTATTTTTGTTCACAATATCTTTCAAAAAAAAAAACTCACCCAATTTGTTCAAAAAGAGCCAAAAAATTGTTTAAACTGTAAATGAATTGCATTTCATGTGTAAACAACTAAATTAATTCTAGGCCTGACACTTCTGACTGTAATCTAAGTATTACACTTACTTATGCACCAACAAGTAATGTGTCACTGGACATTTTTCAGAACACTCCATGCATATTGTCATTTGGGGCAATCTTGGATATCAGTAATTGTCTGCAGTGGTAACTCGTCAATAGGGGGTGCTGAGGCGCCGCCCCCTTAAAGTTAGCCAGAGAAGACTGCTACTTTAAAATTCAAATTTTATTCATCACATACAAAATCATACACAGTACGACATGTAGTGAAATGCTTTTTACTACTGTCCTACATTTAAGGAAGAAAAGAGTAAAAATTAAAGTGTGTGGACATGAAAAATAAAGGGATATAGTTAAAAATATAAAGAGAAAAATAGGGAAAATTAAATGTAGAAATTGAAGACAAAAATAATTGTGAGAAACCAATAGTTATCGAATATGCATATGCAAATATGTGTATATATATATAGAGATATAGATATATATGTATATAAATATAAATAAACAGTAAATATAATATAAAATATAATATAATATAGTATAATATATAGTATATGTAAAAATAAAATAATAAAATATATATAAAAAACAATATATATATATATATATAGATAGATAGATAAATATAAATGTCCAATTGAACAAGAATGTCAGGGAGTGTGCACACAAAGATGTACTTAGATGTGTTATTGTGTGTACAGAGTAGTGCAGTTATTGTGTGTGCGACAATCAGCTGACGTAGAATGTCATGTCGTGTGGGGGTAAGTCCAGAAAGTCCAGGTTCTAGGTGTTCTGGTTGAGGGCCCGAATGGCCTGTGGGAAGAAGCTCCTCCTCATTCTCTCTGTGTTCACCTTCAAGGAATGGAAATGTTTCCCTGACCTCAACAGAGAGAAGAGTCCATTGTTGGGATGGCTGAGGTCCTTCATAATCTTCTTGGCTTTGGTCCAGCACCGCTTGCTGTATATAGTGTCCAGGTCAGGAAGCTCGGTGCGGATGGTGCGCTCAGCTGATCGCACCACCCTCTGGAGAGCTTGCCTGTCCTTCTTGGTGCTGTTTCCAAACCAGGCTGTGATACTTCCCGTCAGGATGCTCTCAATGGTGCAGGTTTTTAATTTCCTCTAGGTAGGTTGTCTCGTCATTATTGGAGATCAGGCCCACCACCACAGTATCGTCCGCAAACTTAACAATGTTGGTGGAGCTGGAAGTGGCCACACAGTCAACGGTGTACAGTGAGTACAGCAGGGGACTCAGAACACAACCCTGGGGGGCTCCAGAGCTGAAGGTGATTGAGGGTGAGACATGGTTGCCCAACCGTACTGCCTGAGGTTTGTCTTGCAGGAAGTTGGAGATCCATCGACACAGGGATGGGCTAAGGCCCAGGATCTCCAACTTATTGCTGAGTATGGAGGGAATTATGGTGTTAAACGCTGAACTGTAGTCAACAAACAGCATTTTTATATAACTCCCCCTTCTGCTGTCCAGATGGCTCAGGGCTGCATGATGGAGGTGTGCGATGGCGTCCTCAGTAGAATGGTTGGGACCGTATGCGAACTGTAGCGAGTCCAGGGTGTCAGGTAGGGAAGAAGTGATGAAGTCTCTGATTAGTCTTTCGAAGAACTTCATCACTACCGAGGTCAGGGCTACTGGGCGGTAGTCGTTCAGGCAGGCGGGCTGGGGTTTCTTGGTGACAGGAACAATGGTGGACTGTTTCAAGCATGTCAGGATTGTAGACTGTTCCAGGGAGAGGTTGAAGATCTCAGCAAACACAGGAGCAAGCTGGTCAGCGCAGGCCTTCAGGACCTGACCCGTGATGCCATCTGGTCCTGCTACCTTCCTGGTGTTCACTCTCCTGAATGCCTTTCTCACGTCATACTCCGAGATGATGAACACGTTGTCCTCTCTGGCATGCTCCACGTGCGTGCTGCCAATAGCACTGTTAGCACTGATAATGCCATGAACGATGTGAGCTGCAGCCTCGAAGCGAGCGTAAAAGGTGTATAGTTCGTCTGCCAGAGAAGCGCCCGCATTCACCGGTTTGGAAGATGGTGCTCTGTTAAAATTGTGACTCTAGTTTCTGTCCATAGTGCCGCTTCGCCTCCTTAACCACTCTGCGCACGCTGTAGGATGCAGCTTTATACTCCTCTATGTTTCTGCTGGCGAGGCCTGTGTTGTACACAGTGGAGCGGGATCTCAGAGCATCACGGATGGATTTATCCAACCACGGCTTCTGATTGGGAAACGTTCTGATGATAGTCTTGTGAACTGCATCACCTGTTAGTTTCTCGATGAATCCCACAACCGCTACCGTAAACATGTTGACGTCATCAGAGCTGCGCTGAAACATGTCCCAGTCTGCATCATCTAAAGCGTCCTGTAGAGCGGCCACCGATTGGTCCATCCAGCGTGAGACCTCCCTCTGAGCCGGAACTTCCTGCTTGAGCCTTTGTTTATATTTTGGCATGAGGAAGATGGTGGCATGGTCAGACTTCCCAAACGGGGGGCGAGATAGTGCCTTGTAGCCATCTCTGAACTGTGTGTAGCAGTGGTCCAGTGTCCTTTCACCCCTGGTGGGGCAGCTGATGTGCTGATAAAAGTTCAGCGCTGCGCGTTTGAGGTTGGCGGTCCCCCGCCACAATAAGGGTCCCGGTGTTGAGTCTGGTGCTGTGTGAGTGCCACACACAGCTTGCAGAAGGCAGTGTCCGTGTCCACTTGTGGTGAAATATAAAAGGCGCTGACTATGACCAATGTAAACTCCCGAGGAAGGTAAAAAGGATGACATTTGATGGTCAATAGTTCCAGGTTGGGTGTGCAGGAGAGGAACAATGCTTGTGCTGTTGCACCAGCTACTGTTCACCATTAAACACACGCTGCCTCCCCTTGACTTCCCCGATTACAGTGTTCTGTCCATGCAGCGAACCAAGAAGAACTCGGCGGGCTGGATGGCGTGGTCCAGCACTGCTGGGTTCAGCCATGTCTCTGTGAAGCAGAGGAGATTGCAGTCCCGAATGTCTCTCTGGAATTGTACCCTGGCCCTGAGGTCATCGAGCTTGTTCTCCAGAGACTGAACATTGGCAAGCAGAATGCTAGGCAGAGGTGTGCAGTGTGCACGGCTCTCCAAGCCAGCTCGTTTTCCCCGGGGCTGCTGCTTCAGGTCACGTCCTTTGTTCTCCCTCAGGATCTCACTCGGCCAGCTTGGATCCGGGGTTAAAAACGTCGAATTTAGAGTACACTGTAGACCAATAAGACCAAGAGTATGTCTATTGTACCTAATGTACTCCATGTTGAAGAATTTGCCGGTCTTACTGAATCGAAAGTTTACTTAAAAAACAAAAACAAAGAAAAAGTGGTAGGATGGCAGCCGACCTCACCAGCGCCATCTTGAACACGTTAACCATAATTATTTATTTTAATATATAACAAAAAATCACTTAGTCGTACTATTCCATTGTTAAACATTTTATTATTTATTTAAAATAAAAAAATCAAAACTGTATTTCGTTCATATGTGTGTGTGGGGCGCCGGACAAACGAGTGTGTACGTAGGTCCGTAAAGTTTTGAAAAGCATGTGACTTGAGGTTGAGCACTGATTGGCTTGTTTCAAATTGTCCAGCACTCTGCCCCCCGAACCCACCCACTTTTGTTGTTATCGAATCAATATTGTGTTTATATATTTGGCCTCATGTGATTCTCAATGAGTCTCATTACCGCTCAGCAGATTGTCAGTTAACCGGCTGGTACTGATTAATGTGGAAGCAAGCGAAATATCTCCAGAAATTGGCAAGCTGGAAAAAAGGGGAGCAAAATTTCTTTTCAAATAGTGCCAGTGGTCTGTGATTAGGCAACTTTCCAGTGTGTGTTTTTAAATGATTACCTTCATTACTGATAATAAACTCACATTGAACTCAAATTCCTGCGATGGACTGGCGACCTGTCCAGGGTGTACCCCTGCCTTTCGCCCTATGTGCGCTGGGATAGGCTCCAGCAGACCCCCGTGACCCTAGGAGTCCTAGGAATAAGCGGGTATAGACAATGAATGAATGAACTCAAATTCACATTTCATAGTACATTTATTACATGCTTTAACACTTGACTTTAACAGTAACATTTTCAATATTTTATCTTAGCAGTGATGATACATAATCACCTGATAAATTTGATTTTAAGTTTGTTTGCGGCCCCTAACACCATAATGTTTCAGCACCAGCTGCCACTGATTGTCTGTATTAAAGATGTGGTTACTGTCGAAATGAACCCTATTATACTGATACAAAATACGCCAAATCACCGTCAGCATTAACTGTTTGATAGCAACCAGCTTATTGTACTTTGTCTTTTATTAAATGCCGACTGAACATTGGACTGAAATCAACACACCACAGTACCACCTGGAGCTCCCTCTGTTAATGTAGAAACAGCTCTGTGATCTTAGCTCAGACCTTGGTGTTGGGCCACACAGTAGTCCTGGTGGGGATTCATACATTCATGTGATGACCCTACCACACAGGTAAAGATCCATAACCGAGAAGGTGAGTGGTCACTCCTTGCTGGGCTAACCCCCAACCTTCCTAGTTGATACAATATGTACTTGCTTTATTACTGATTGTTACTGTTTCAATACTGATGGGATTCATTTTACATGTGGATTGAGCATGAACTTTTAGTGTTGTAGAGTGAATGAATCAATCTGTACATTAAGAGTGACAGCAGGGGAGTGATAACTTTGTCCCTGTACATAACAGATGTATCTGCTTGCCTGCATCAGACAGAGTGGGTTAGAGGAGAAGAAATAATTTCCATCTTTGTACCAGCTGAATGTTGTAGTGTAAGTCAGACTGCAGGTGGTTTTACATGTGAGAGTAACGTCATCTCCCTCAACAACTCTGTGAGGAATCATCTCAACCCAGGGTTCTGTAAATGAGAGGAAAGAAGGAAAACATGCAGTGAAGCCTGTGGTCTCTTCTATTGTTTTTGAAATCACATTATTTATCCTTGGGATATTAAACCTGCTGCATATTTACTAGCAGAAATTAGCTAGGTGGAGACATGACTAATGTTTGTTATTTAATTGTGCTCAACAGAAAACACAATGTATGTTTCATTTTAACATACATTTTTAAATAAATTATTATGTACAATATTACTGACCAGAAAATCATCAAAAAAAAAAAAATTCAATTAAACTCAATTTCAATTCAATTTAATTTATTTGTATAGCAGTATAGAAACACTGGTCTACTGTACTACTGTATATGAACTCAGTAGTATTATACTTTCAGCCTAAATTTGATATTAATCATAGCATTAAAGGATAGCAGGTTTCATACTTAAAATCAAATTAATAATAATTTTTGGACTGGGCAACACAAAGCAGTTCTAGGGGAAATTGATCCTATAATAATACACATCAAGGTCACATCCATGTCTACAACTCCCATGATTCTCTTCCTGACATCTCATCCAATACTTCCAGTTAAAATCATTTCCTCATTAATAATGACACACACCTGTCTGCAGTCAGGTATAAAGTTATAATGTTATAACAGTTATGAAACTTCTATAATATGTGTTTATAGTCAATAAATAAACAGTAAAGTGTGTTATTAAGTGTGTTATCTTTAACTAACTGTCTTCTTCAGAAAGCTCTCTGAACTGTGTAACCATCTGGATATGTGTATGTGCAGCCCATGATCACTGTAGATCCCTTTAGAGAACAGATATAGTGTCAGGAACTGCTGGACTGTTCCCTGCCTGGCCTGAGGAGGGCGCTGGCAGGTGAACTCGAGAAGCTGGCTTGTTCGTGTGTCGTTCGTGTGATTACCTGTCCTATTGTTCTCTCCCCTGATTGTCTCACCTGTACCCAGTTTACCCTAATGTCTAGCCCTATAAATAGGGATCCTTTTGTGCATGTCTTTGTCCGTGATTGTTTTACTGTTACTTGTGCCATGGTTCCAGTCCGGCTCTTCTCCTGGTCGTCTTTTAGTATTAGTTTTCAGTATTCAGTTAACCACGCCATGTCTCGTCACCCGTCTGTTTCCCCATGTCCTGTTTTTATGTAATAAAGCAGCACTTCTCTGAAGCCTGTGTCTGGGTCTACATTCAGCCACGTGCCGGCGTGGGCACGCGCACCACGGACGACTGGGTTCGAGCCCCGCCTAGGGCGAGGATCCCAGGCGTGACATATAGATTGGTGTATAATACGCACCACACCATGGCTGGGAGACAACTCCTGTAACATAGAATACAGAAATGTGTTGATAATGCATGTACGGGTCTCAGACAGTGAGAACGCCTGTGTAAACTCTCAAAAGAAATGGAGCTTATTTATAAGTAAAAGCACAATGAGATGCTCATGCAGTTCAGTGAGAGAGAGAGAGAGAGACTAATGCAGAAAAGTACTTAATACAGGACCGATGAACAGCAGAGGATGGAAAGGAGTCAATCTGAGAGACATCATCAGTGTTGTCTTTATAATCTTCAGAGATGGAAGAACAGTTTTAGTGTGTTCATAACTCTTAAGCAATATTTGGAATTCCCCTCTTTAATATGAGATACACGTGTGTACAAGTGAATCTAAAATAAAAATACTAAATATGTATACTGGTCAATGACTTCCTTTTTTGTAAGAATGATTCAATTAGGTGAAGTGGAGGAATCAATTCTTAAATGGAAACAAATCAATTATTCTCACACACTACGATAAACATTCCAGCTTCAAATATATTTTTGCTAATTTATTTGCATTTAGTCTTTGAATTTTCCTTCTTTCTGGACACAGTGTAGTGTAGAAGTCTCTCTCAGTAGTCAACCAATCCTATCAAAGCTCAAATAACTCGATTCATATAAACCAGAGGTGTCCATTCTCATCCACAAAAGACCAGTGTGAGGTGCAGGTTTTCATTCCTACCAAGCAGAAGCCACACCTGAGTCTATTAAAAGCCAAGATCAATTAATTAAACAGGTGGAATCAGGTGTGGCTTCTGCTTGATTGGAATGAAAACCTGCACCCACACCGGCCCATTCTGGATAAGATTGTATATACCTGATTTGATCAAATCATTAAAATGAAATTAAATATGTATCATTTGTGGCACAAAACGGTTATAAACAAACAAACAAGATATGGCATTATAACATATAAACAATTAATCTACATTTAAGGGGAAAGATTTGGGGAAGATTTAAGGGGAAAGATTTGTCTCATGTTGGTGTCAGACTATGTTTTGTAATAGCAACCAACAACAACAATAATAATAATAATAATAATAATAATAATAATAATAATAATCAGACAATCAACAAGACAATGCACAGATTACTATTTGTACTTGAATAAGTTAGTAAAACATTTTCTGACCTCATTAAGAGATGATCATCTCCTACATCCAGAGAATAAAACAGAAAGAACAGGAGCAGCTCTGAGGGTTTATTCTCTTAAACTGTCCAAGTTAAAATGTCTTGCCATTTTGTTTTTCAAACCCTGACCACAGGTTACTGAATTAGTCCTTCCTTCCTCTACATGCTAAAACCCATGTGGTGGTAACTTGTGGTTAAAATTCTAGAGAAACAGCTTTGCAATGCAGACTATTTTATTTCATTTTAAAATTAATTTTAAAATAAATAAGCAGCCAGTTGGTCTATCTGTGTGTATGTTATTAATTCACAGAGTAAGCCATTAATTTATTTAGAAACACTTACTGTTACTGGTTACAAACCTGACCACAGACCAGTGCTCTTCTCACAGTGGTGATACTGAGGGAGATGGGCCCTCTATATCGGTTTCTCTAGTGGCTGAGTCTGTTACAACTGACCCTCCTGCGATTAAGCCCATAGCTGCTGCCTCCTCCATGCTGGATCCCGTCATGACCGTTCCCCCTGCAGATGAGACCGGGCTCAGCGGAGGCAACCCTGGTGCTACTGTGGCGAAACCCACAGGGGACAAAGCAGGAGCATCTGATCCTGCGAAAAGTGATAAAGAGATGGGCGAAACAACATCCGAGCCCCCCTTGCAGACAAGCCAGGTGGAGGAACGGGACAGTCTCGATAATGGAGGTACAGATGCTGAGATGGAAGCAGAACCTGTTTTTAAAGTCCCCACTAAACGTAAGAAAAAATCTAAAAGCAGGAGCAACAAGCAGGCTAAGAAACACGAGTCAGACGTGGAAGAGAGTGATGGTGGCACCACGGACTCAAGTTGGTCACAGTGCTCACAGTCAGACGAAAGGGAGACGGTCTACACACCAGCAGAAATATCAGCATTTTTAAAAAACACCAAGGGCAAAAGGTCAGTGAATATTGAAGAATTTTTCCCAGACACTGAACAGTTTGTTTGTGACGTTAAAAAGTTAATGCGGTGTGGTGTGTTTGAAAAAACTGAAATCTATCGTCTGAAGGCCATAGTGACCAAACTTAGGAAGAACACCGAAGGTTCTTTATAGACTACTGAGCTCTGTAATGCCTAACCAACTGATTGATTGCATTGTGTGGGTGACATTTTATTATTTAATAATGAGCGCTATCACTGCCGTAACCCTTAACATCAATGGTGCCAGGGACCACAGAAAGAGAGCGGCAGTGTATGAGACGGTGAGACACAAGCACGCGGATGTTGTTTTCCTGCAGGAAACTCATAGCGTTCCTGGAAACTCCTCGGACTGGGCGAGCGAGTGGAAGGGACTTGTGTTTTTAAGTCACAATACCTCTCTTAGTGGTGGTGTTGCCCTTTTATTTTCACCATCTTTTAGCCCACAGTCTTATGATGTTGAAGAAGTTTTAAAAGGCAGGCTTTTAAAAGTGCGGGCGTTTTATGAGAATGAGGTTTTTGTTTTTATTCGTGTGTACGCCCCCACCCTAAGCGTGGAGAGAATGGTGTTCTTAAATAGTTTAAGCACTGTCATTGGTTCCTGTGGTCAGAGTGAAGTTTTAATCATTGGTTGGGATTTTAACTGCACTGAAGACGTTTTAGATAGGAACCATTTAGAACCTCATGCTGCCTCTCGCAAACGCCTGTGTGAGTTAATCACAACACATGACCTGAGTGATGTTTGGAGGACTTTCCATGAAACAGAGAGACAATACACCTGGTCCCATTGTAAAGAGAACCTCCTCTCACTAGCAAGGCTTGATCGTTTTTACACTTTTAAACATCAGCTGAATATTTTTAGGTCCTGTGTTATTTATCCTGTGGGCTTTTCGGATCATTTTATGGTACAGTGCACTTTTAAGAAGAGCAATGTAAAGCCACGTAGTGCCTACTGGCATTTTAATGCTGCTCTTTTAGATGATATTAATTTTAGAGAGAGTTTTATTTTCTTTTGGCATGCTTTTAGGCTCCAGACACCGACTTTTACATCACTGCAAGATTGGTGGGATGTGGCAAAAGTGCACATTCATATGTTTTGTCAACGGTACGCTCACAATGTGACTAAGGACATCACCAGATCACTTAGAGCTCTAGAGATTGAGGTAGTGGAACTCCAGGGTTTGGTGGAGTCCACAGGAAATCGAGGCCATATTGAGGCTCTCAAAAAGAAAAAACATGCGTTGGGTGAGTTGTTGGACACAACAGTGCAGGGGGCGCTGGTCCGCTCGCGCTTTAAAAGCGTAACAGAGATGGACGCTCCTTCCAAGTTCTTCTTTAGTCTTGAGAAAAAAAATGGACAGAAAAGGTTCATACATGCTTTGCATACAGATTCAGGGGAGCTTGTAACTGATCCCACTGAAATTCGCAAGCAGACAGTCAGCTTTTACTCAAAGCTGTACAGGAGTGAGCTCGCAGCTGTGCAGGAGGTGGAGGAAGATTTTGTCAGGAACCTTCCTAAAATAACCGATGATTCAGCTAGGGAACTGGACAGGGAGCTGACCCTCTATGAGTTGGAGGTTGCAATCAACAGCATGCAAAATGGGCGGTCACCTGGAATCGATGGGCTTTCGGTGGAGTTTTTTAAGGCTTTCTGGTCAGTGATAGGGCAGGACTTGCTGGAAGTGTTGAAGGCGAGCATAAGCGAAGGCAGACTGCCGCTGAGTAGCCGTAGAGCAGTCCTGACCCTACTCCCAAAGAAGGGAGATCAGACTGACAAGGCTAGGAAAGGTGATGGAGCAAGTCATCCACTTTGACCAGACGTACTGTGTGCCTGGCAGGTCTATCCACGACAATGTACACTTAATTTGTGACATTTTGGATGTCTCTAGGCTATTGGGGCTGAAGACTGGTCTTATTTTCATAGACCAGGAAAAGGCTTTCAACCGGGTTGAACACCAATATTTGTGGAGGGCGTTAGAGAATTTTGGGTTCAACTCCGGGTTCAAGGCCATGATCCAGGTGCTGTATAGCGACATTGAGAGCGTACTGAAAGTTAACGGTGGTTTATCTGTGCCTTTTAAAGTGTATAGGGGTATTAGGCAGGGCTGCTCTCTGTCTGGCATGTTATACGCCCTGGCCATAGAACCTTTACTGTGTCAGATAAGAAGCAAGATTTCTGGTCTGTCTATACCAAGGTCTAATACCCCATACTGTGTTCCTGCCTATGCCAATGATGTTGTTGTGATGGTGACTGAACAAAGAGATATTGATATTTTAACTGACATCATAATTAAGTTTAATGTGATATCTTCTGCAAAAGTAAACTGGAACAAAAGTGAAGCCATTTTAGTCGGGGATTGGAAAGGTGGGGAACCATGTCTCCCGGATAATTTGACCTGGAGAACAGGTGGTTTTAAATATTTGGGAGTGTACCTGGGAGACAGCAGCTATGTTAAGAAAAACTGGGAAGGCATAAGTGAAAAGTTAAAAGGCCGTCTGAATAAATGGAAATGGCTCGTTCCAAAGATGTCATATAAGGGCAGAACTTTGGTTATAAATAATCTAGTTGCTTCAATGTTATGGCACAGACTGGCCTGTATTGACCCCCCTCCCAAACTACTAGCAGACCTGCAGGCCATGATGGTGGACTTCTTCTGGGACAAGCTGCACTGGTTACCACAAAGCATTCTATACCTACTCAAGGAAGAGAGCGGACAAGGACTTATCCACTTATCCAGCAGGACTGTGGCCTTTCGTCTTTGTCATGTACAGAAGCTCCTCACTGGCCCAGAGAACCTCTCATGGAGAGCAGCTGCGAACGGAATACTACGCACAGTGGGAGGATGGGGTCTGGACAGGTCACTGTTTTTAATGGACACAAAGCAACTAAGCTTAACTGGATTACCAGCTTTTTATCAAGGTATTTTTAAAGTTTTTAACCAGTTCAGATTGCAGAAGGAGGACTGTTCTTCACTGTGCTGGCTTCTCGATGAACCTCTCATCCATGGCGCTCAGCTGGATGTCACCAGCAGGATCTCTCCAGCCTTAACCAGAGCATTGATCTCCAAAAGGTTGGTGCAACTGTCAGGACCAGACTTTGCTCACTCAGACGATGTAGCAACAAAGCTAGGGGTAAAGTCTGTACGTATGATTGCACAGCTTTTACAGAGGTGGAGGTCAGCACTTACATCTGAAGAGCGCATGCAGCTCAGGGACTACTGCGCTGGGGTGGTCAGCTCTGAGGAAGGTGAGCCTAATCCAGTTCTTTCTCTTGTACCTAATCTGTCAGAGGTCTCAGGTCCCCTCCTCAGAGATGGGGAAAGAACAGCTATAGGCCTTAACACAGCCTCGGGTAAGAGCCTCTATAAACTGTGTGTAAAAGTTTACAACAAGAGATGGCTAGACGGGAGGGCAGACACGCCCTGGCGCAGTGTCCTTGGGCTGAATGATGATGTAAAGCCAGAGTGGCAAACGTTGTACAAACCACCGTTAACTAAAAAAACAGGTTACCTGCAGTGGAGAAAATAAAGTCTCTGTAAACGCTTTTATCTGTATTTTAAACCCAGAGGTCACACATGAGTGTCCTTTTTGTTTACAGAGGGAGACGGTGTTTCATGCTTTTATGAACTGTTGTAGACTTCGTCCACTTTTTAGTGTTTTAGCGAGTGTCTTTGAGTGTTTTAACACGGTTTTTACCCCACAGGTTTTTATCCTTGGTTTTAAATACACCAGAAAAGAAAGGTTCAAGTGTCAGCTGGTCAATTTTATCCTGGGCCAGGCGAAACTGGCCATCTACACCAGCAGAAAGAACAAAGTGACACAGAACACACAACATGATGTTACTGTAATCTTTCAGAGACTGGTCAGAACAAGGGTCTTTGTTGATTTCAACTTTTATAAAAGTATGAATGACCTTGAAAAGTTCCAGCTGATGTGGTGTGATGGGGGAGCCGTGTGCACTGTTTTAAATGATGAACTGCTGTTTGCACGTGAGTTTGGATGAACTTTTTTTTAACTTCCTGTGTATTTTAATAGTTTTTTAACTAGGTTTTTGATGTGCCATTTATTTATCTATCTATCTATCTATCTATCTATCTATCTATCTATCTATCTATCTATCTATCTATCTATCTATCTATCTATCTATCTATCTATCTATCTTTATAAATGGACTACTTTATTTATTTAATTATTTATCTATTTATTTATTCAATTTCCCTTGTGTAATGTGCTGCTAAAGTGAATGAATAATTGGATTTAATAAATGACCATCAAAAGTCAAAAAAAAAAAGTCTCTCTCTCTCTCTCTCTCTCTATCTCTCATTCTAAACCACAATTTATGGGTATAAAATTATCTATAACATGCACTGGTATCACAGAGAGAGAGAGAGAGAGAGAGAGAGAGAGAGAATGTGTCTTTATTAATAGACCCCTACAAGGAAATTTAAGTTTACACAGCAAATAAGAGGAGTAACATTAAAGAAAACCTTTACATAAAAATAATGTAAAATAATTTTTATTTTACAAAAGATAAAAAAAAAAGAAAGATAAAAAATATTTTTTAAAAGGTATAAAATGTTATAAAAAATAATGGTCTGTGTACTGTATGTACATTGCCAGAGTTTGAATACAACAGTAATTCAATCTATTTTATAAAAGTTTATTATAATTAAAAAAAAAATACTAAGAGACAACATATAAAAAAAAAGTTATAAAAGAAACTTAGAGTTAATAAACAACTTAGAATGCTTAGGCAAAAGGCAGAGCAGTTCAGAATCCCTGCACAGTGTTGTTAATGCTCAGTTAATGCATAATGGAAAAAAATCACATGCAGTCACATGTATTATACCATTGCAGATTAAGTTCAATATTGATCCACAGCTTAAAAACAGAATTAGTCCAGCATTATCAACATTATCTCTCTCTCTCTCTCTCTCTTTGTTGATGTTGGCGATCTCACTGTTGATTTCCTGCAGTCTAGGAAAAGAAATTGTGATAAGTTGAAATACTGAACAAACAATAAGACTGTTTGTCATTTCAAAATAGAAACAATAATGAGTAAGAATAATAAATGGAAGCACTCACTGTTAGATTGGCGTAATCTGAAGAGATGAATCGAGGATCCAGAGCCATGTACGGGTCCTCAGGGGGACTCGAGTGGACATTCTGTGTGAAGATTAACATCGGTGTTTTTGGAGGTTTTAGGAATTCTTTGAGATTTTGAGCACATGAGTCAAATAAAGGTAATATATGTGCATAGATAATATTAGTTTATTTTGTAACACTGGAAAAAAATTGAATAAAATGGAATAAGCTGTGGAAATTTCTGACATCTCTAGCTTTATATATTGTAGTTGGTTTAAAGTCATGTGATTAGATAAACTGCTAGAAAACATGCTACAGAAACTGCACTGATTTAAGGTTAGAAAACTGAACTGAAAAATGTCCCTCAAATCAGCTTCCTTTATCACTTCTGCCACAGTATTTTATCTCAGTTCACTGGACCACAGTAGACAGGTTAATAGATGAAACATCATCAGTTTGTTCCTTTAAGGAACTTATGCTCTATGAAACTGTCATGCACTGTTTGAACAGTTCCACCAGAGGGCGATCTGACAGGACTTTGCCTATGTCACTGTTGTGTTTTTGTGCCATGCAATTTTGTTTCATTTGTGTTTTCAGGTGTTTTCTTCCCCTATTTACCTGTTATTTTGTGTTAGTTTTTGCTAGAGTCTTTGTTAATCTGTAACCGTTTTGTGTCTGTGCCCCATTCTGGTGTTTCTGGTTTGCATGTTCAGATTTTCGGTTCCGTGATTGGTGATGGCTTCTGATGTCTGTATTTTCTGTTGTTTAGTTTTTCCCTAGTGTTTGCTATTGTTTTGTATTTTGTGTCATTATCTTAATAAAACCCTCCGTCTGATTCTATCCTGCATCTGAACAGAATTTTCTGCTAGAGGCCTGGATTCGAACCCCTACCCTGTATACTTTGTGATTGCTACAATAAACTGAACCATATTCCACTGTAATAATCCTTTCACACAATGGTAACATTCATGATGGGAAATGTTTCTATATTTTCAGTCTTCTGTGACACAATGAAAAGAGGCAAAAAAAAATCATTAAAAGATTATACGTAAATAATCGGCTCAGCCATCAACTTACACAATTGTAATCAACAATGTCCATCACACAAGTAATTTTTCTTTGAATTAATTTGAAAACTTCAAATTTTATTGAATAAAGGGTTGAAATAAAGCAGTTAGAAATATCACTAGGTTTTAATGGTAGGGAAATGTGCTGTGAGGAGCCCACCTCATGATTAGATGTGTTCTGTCTCTTCCTCCTGCTCTCAGAAATAAAGTCAGTTAATTATTAATTATTAGTAAGCTGAAAATAGGCCATTTTTTATACTGTACTGTATTTTTCCCTATTACACATTGAATATGCTATTGTTAACGAAACAGCAAAAACTCTGCAGCAATTCTCCAGTATGTAGGCCTTAAATAATAAAAACAAAAACAATGTATCTCTGCGATTATATAAAAATTTCGATGAATATAAAACGTAAGTTAGAATGTAAGAATATAAAATGTAAGTATCAAACGCATGCGTACACACAGCATTTATAGTCAAGTGCTCACGTTTTTTTTTTTACCTCATGCAGAAAACTCCAGCTAGAAAAGCTGCAACCACACAGAGGACAACTCCTACAGCTACACCGAAAATCTTAACTTGACCTGAAGACAAATCTGGAAAGAAATATTATGTCAAAAGTCATCTTATCTACACACAGTCCATTAATTAACACAGCAGTGAGTTCACATCTTACCACTTTAAGTGTGTGATGGCGCCGCACACACCACTGTACGTAAATCACACAAAACCGTTCCTCGCCATGCTAAACCAGCAGTTTTAATAGAACGCAGTGAGAAGGGCGATGCACAACCACCTCACTGCCTATCTGCCTCACCACCTCACTCACACTCCACTGAAGATTCCAGCACTGCCTGACCTTCACCAGCACCTGCTACCCAACTCTACCTTTTCCTTGCACTATTTCATGAATAAATGATCACTATTTTCCCTAGATCCAAACACATAGCCTGCACAAGGAGGCACACCGAAGTCAGCCCGGGACCATGAATACATCCTCGTCATCATTAACTATGCCACCCATTACCCCAAAGTAGTCCCACTACGGAATGCCACCCCGGATACTTTGCCAGGGAGGTCCTCGTGCTCTTCAGTCAGCATCTTGAAGGACATACTCACTGATCAAGGTATGCCTTTTGTATCTCATATAGTGGTAGAACATTAGATGTTAAATGTTAGAACTGTGACCTCCTCCATCCTCTTCACCATCTGTGAAACACTACACACTTTGATTTCACTACTGTTTCACCCCCTTTGAGCTCCTCTTCGGATGGTAACCTCAAGGACCGTTAGATGTGGCCAGAGAGGAATGAGAGGAGCAGCCCTCTCCCTTTAGGTTAGTTGTTGACTTTGTACAATATATGACAAGCTAGAATTGATAGAGTAGCACCACTGTAGAACTTACCAAGGGGTACTGGCAAGTGGTCCTCTCCCAAGAGGCCAAACCGAAAACTGTCTTCAGCGCCTCCAGCTAGCACTGGCAGAACCGGGTTCTCCTCTTTGGGCTGCAAGGGGCACCTAAGACCTTTCAACGTGTCATGGACATCGTACTCAGTCCCTATCCTGAGTTTGCAGCCGCCTAAAGTGATCATAAACTCCACATGTTCGGACCAATTGTTCCATCTGGGGGAGGTCCTGGGAGTTCTCCAGAAGGCAGGATTGACAGCAAACGCCCTCAAGTGTCACTTGTGGCTGACCGAGGTACAGTACCTGGGCTACTGCATCAGTTGGGGCTTACTTAAGCCACAAAAGAAGAAGATAGAGGCCGTTAAAGAGTACCCCAACCCATGATGAAGAAACAGGTACATGATTTTTTAGGGCTGGCTGGGTACTTTCTTTGGTGGTATGTCACTGAATGTGCAATGTTCAAATTTGTTTAACATCTAAATGTAAATCAGGACATTTCAGAGCTGACTCTGGCATCTTCACAACAAAAGGCCATGTGTCCATGGAATCACAGCTTTATAGCAAACAGGAATTAATTTATCATTTATGTGAATTAAATTATAATTTATGTGTTTTAGATATTTATCTCAGGGAATAAATATTTACTCACATTGGACTTCAAGAGCAACAGCAGGGGATTGATAATTATGTCCCAGTATAGCACAGCTGTAATTGCCTGCATCCTCGTGCCTGACTGACTGCAGACGGAGCAGTTTGTTGTAGGTGAGTAATCGATGTCCGTTTTTGTACCAGCTGAATATTGGAGTGGTGGTGAGTCTGCATCTGGTTTTACAAGAGACAGTGACGGCGTCTCCCTCAATCACCCTGTTAAGAATCTCCACCTCAAGCTCTGTGAACAAGAATAACAATATGGTTTAACAGCCTTCTCGTAATTACTAACTCATTAGCTACCAAACTTCATACTATCTTACTGCTAAAACTAGAACTCAGAGCTGCTTTGCTTGAAGCTGTAAATGTTTCCAATTACATGAAGCAGTGAAAACCAATGAAATTAATACAAAAACTTTAAAGAATTTCACCAGTAAACTTTAATTAGAGGAATTTCACAGTGTGTGTGTGTGTGTGTGTGTGTGTGTGTGTGAGAATGAGAGAGAGAGCGAGAGAGAGAGAGAGAGAGAGAGAGAGCTTTTTTGCTGCAGAAGATCTTTACATCAGTTCATGAATCTCTGTGATCTTTAAACTTATGTAGCTCACCAGTGACTGAAAGCGAAACTTCTGCGCCTTGAAACCTCTCTCCAGCTGACGTTACAAACATGCAGTAATATATCCCATGGTCATCTTTTGTAACATCCCTCAGTCTGAGGCTGCAGTCATGTTGTGTGTTGATATGCTGTACCCTGTCTTTGTATTTTGAGTCTGAGGACAGATCAAGGAAGTCTTTACTCCAAAAAGCTTTTACAACTTTGGAGTGAAGGTTGCAGCTCATGGTCACTGTAGATCCTCTTCCAGCACAGATATATTTCTGTGTGTAATACACACTTCCATCGTGTTGGGCTACAACAACTCCTGCCACACGAAACAATGAGGAAACACTCAGTTAATGTTGCTTTAGTTTGTGCACATTTTATCAGGTCATTTTATTTGAAATAAATTAGAAGACTCATTTATTTGTCACATATTCACTACAGCACAGTAAAATAATTTTCTTCACATATCCCAGTTTAGAAAGTTGTGGTAAGGGACCAAGGTCAGCACCTTGAAGCATTAAGCAGAAAGGGTTAAGGGCGTTGCTCAAGGGCCCAGCAGCAGCAGATTGGCATCTAGGATTTAAACCCCTGCCCTACTAATCACCTCAGAGCCTTAACGGTTTGAGCCATCACTTCTTAATGGACTTTTTGCCATTAATCTTTATATATTTTAGAAAAAATTGCAACAGTACATTGTAGAAGCAAGCACCTTTAGCAGCAATGTCAGGTAATAAAAGTCTGAGAGGATTCAAATGCAGTTTCAAGAGAAAAAGGCAAACAGATCCAACACATCAGGCAATATCACAGGTCAAAAACACACACAGGTCAGGTAAGGATCAGACCAAAGTGTAACTGTGCAGAGTCCTAGTGACTAAATGTGGCATAGAAAGGGTCCATGTGTGTGTGTGTGTGTGTGTGTGTGTGTGTGTTTGATTGAGAAATAATGAATATAATCAAAAGTCCTTTGAAGTCTGATGCGTCCATGCTTGTTGGGCCACTCAAGTGTCTTGACCCTGAAGCAACAACCCAGTGTTACCTTTTCCCCCAAATTGCATGAATTTGTTCAAGAGCCTTTGTTTATTTTGCTGAATCCAGCCAGTAGGAAGTAATTGACTAGCATGACATTGGCACCAAGATGCTTAAATGTAGCTATGGGATTACTAACACCTCTGATTCCCAAAAGAGTTTCTATGTCATCACACCATCTTTTTTTCTCATGTCCCTGCTATATGCCTTTTACTCTAGCCACTCTTCCATAAAAGAATTGCTTGTCCTTCCAGACATATCTAAATATTCCATGGTAAGAGCAATATATCACATGAGTCCCACACAGAGCTGCAGGAACACCTCCAGAACCACAGACAGCTTAATTTAGGTGGTTGAAAACTGACCACATTATACATAGTCCAATGTTGCTGAATTGCTTATCCTTCCAGTAGTGTTTTCTATCTTTCAGGGAGGACTTCTGAAGATCTGTTAGGGTGTCCATTGGGCTTACTAAGTCTATGGAGAATTTAATGGATTTCATGACTTGGTACATTCAGGTATGTGTTAGGGAGTAGGAGTGAGTACCGAGCATGGCCTGTTATCCAATTGGATAATGATGTGAGAAACTAGGCAGGAAGCCGGATCAATAATGTAGACCTCAATAACAATAATGGAATTGTGTGGCAATGGTGCTTGTGATGACATCAAGAGCAGCACTCGAACCAAGGAGACTGTGCTAAACAAGAAAGCAATATTTCAAGGAGCACACAGAATCGAGTCAGAGAACCTGCTCTGGTACTCATGCTTGGCAGCAAAATAGGAAAGTCACTGGCCAAAATTTACATGCTACAAAGATGAGGGGGAGGGACCCACTCATCACGGCTAGTTTAAAGGTCCAGTGAGGAATGTCACTCACTGAACCAGTAACAAAATAGATTTTTGAGAGAAGAGGGGAACAGTGCTAACTCTTGACCTGAACCTCAATAAAAATATATATAAATCCAATGCTGGAAAAAATCAGGTAGATTCAAAAAATAACCTCTCTCATACATGGCACAGACTTTGTCCACATGCCAAGTGAAAAAAACACTGGGGTTTAAAAAGCAGCATGCACAGGTGCCATGTGTCAGCACTGCATCACTACAGAGGACTGGCTTAAGTCCGCACATACTTAAAGTGGGGTTGATTTTCAAAGAGCGGGGAAGTTCCAGGCAGCACACGACAGGATTTATTCTCTGCAGGATTTTAAAAGGCCCAATATACCGAGGTGCCAATTTCTTGGACTTTACCCACAAAGGCAGATCCTTAGTTGACAGCCATCCTTAGTGGGCAGGGCGGAAGGTGGGAGCCATGTATTACTTGCAATTTGCCATGCAGCTGCCTGAAGGGCTGTCCTGGCCCTCTGCCAGACTCTACAACACCATTCCACCATTTGTTCTACTGCCAGGACTCCTAGCTCCTCCTCCTGCTCGGCAAACATGAAAGGAGGGTAGCAAAACTGCCACTCAAAAGGCAACATACCCAAAGCTGAGTGCCATGGAGTGTTATGGGCATACTCCACCCACATTAGGTGTTAAGCCCATGTTACAGGATTGTAGAAGGCCAGACAACAGAGGGAATGCACTAAATCCTCATCAGTTAACAGCCCTGATGTGAACCAAGTTATAGGCACTTTATAGGTCTAGTTTGGAGAAGATCCTGGCCCTGTAAGCAGTCAAAAGCCAAGTTCATCAATTTCCTCTCAGAGCAATTACCACTCTGATATGTGGCAGGGCTACGTCCACATGCAAACTGAAAAAACACTGGGGTTTAAATAGCAGCATGCGCAGGTGCCATGTGTCAGATGTGATTACCTGCATAGGACTGAGGCCTAGTCCACACGGACACGGGTATTTTTAAAAAAGTTTTTCCTCCTTCGTTTTTAAAAAAAATCTTGTCCACATGAAAATGCAAAAATGCGGTCTGACGTGCGGTCAAGAGCATGCACAACCAACAGGTGGTGATATAATCTCAACCATAACGCCACGTTGGCCAATCAGAAGCCTGAGACACCGACTTCACTAGCAGTGTTACCAGATTGGGCAGGTTTCCAAAGTGCATTGGGCAGGTTGATAAAATCTGGCATGGTTTTTGATGCAACAGGTTTTTATTTTTGACTATAATAATGATATTTTATTAATTTTCTATTCAAATGAACTTTACAATAAAGTGTAATATGTAATGTTGACATTTAATTATATATATATATATATATATATATATATATATATATATATATATATATATATATAATAAGGTTCAGGAGAGTCTTGCCAGTCAGACCAGTCTTGTCCAGTCTTGATTAGCGGGTTGTTGTGATCGTTGTACTCGTTAAGCCGATATCACAAAGTTATTAACTGTTATAACTGTTTGTTATTCTATTAGTTATAACAGTATGCATTTTGGGCTGGTATATTTTTTTTTAATGGGCGGGTTTTAAGCTGTAGTTGAGCTGGAAATCTTCAGTCCAATCTGGCAACCCTGTTCACAAGCCAGAAATCTCCAGTCTCGCTGTCTACACGATAACACTGAAACCAGAGTTTTTGAAAAACTTCACCCTGGCAGCAGTTTTCAAAAAAGTTCGGTTTCAGTGACCAGATGCTGCGTTTGCGTGTGGACGACCGGCCAGACCACATAAAAAATGCTGTGGTTTTAAAAATATCTGCGTTCGTGTGGACAGGGCCTGAGACACTATAAAAGAGTGTGCATTTGGCCTCAGAGTTGCCTGGGAAGGGACCTGCGATGTTACAGGTGTTGTCCTTTCTATACCATGTCCAATCAATTGAATTTGCCACAGATTGAACTAGACTCCAGTCAAGATCAAGAGACATTTCAACATAATTAAAGTGAATAACTTTTTTTAATCAGATACTTTAGTTTTTTTTTCAAAAATCCATAGATCTACAAGGTATTGATAATTCAAATATGCAATTACCCACTGAACAATGAACCCACTGTATAATTCTATTAATAATATATGTCTATAAGACAGTAACATGGAAAACAGCCGAGCTTATTTATCAATTTAAACAGTCACTGAATCAATCAGTACTCAAACAGACATCTCCAGAAATGACATGAAAACACTTCAAAGAGTTGAGACTCACCTGAAATCATGAGCAGAACCAGCAGAAAAGAGGGAGGAGTCCATTTGAGTGACATCATCAGTTAACCTGCATGATCACGATATATGTAGGAAAACACTGTTCAGTTTTAATATCATAAATCAATTGATTATCATACGTTTTAAGCTTCTCCCCAGATACAGTTTCTAGGCTGACAAGGTAAAATTCTCCTCCAAATGTTCATTAACACCTCATTTGTTGCCTCAGTACCATTTACTGATGCCCCAACCTCAGTATGTCTCTGTAGGTTTGGTGATCATACATCCAATCTTTCTCCAAACACAACTGATTAATTTTTTCCATAAAGTTATTGATTTGTTTTGTCTTTTGTCTGATTTGTCTACATGCTGTTAGATGTGCATTTCTGAGCTCCTTGTGTTTTTTTTGTTTTTTTTTTGCAGAGCAGTTCTGTGTGAGGTTTGGGAACAGAGGTTATTGCATTGAAAACCATCCTCCTGCTTGCAGACAATAATTTCTTACCCATATATCATCTATCCACTGCTGACAGGGGGGAGATCTAATTGCTCTAAGAAGTCCGAGATGCCCCTTCACCTTCACTGTTGTGTAAAATCTTTTACCTTATGTACCATTTACAAATACACAAAAGTTACAAATGTAAAAAATGTACAAATGCTGATGGCATGCAAAAAGCTTGAAATGGTAAATTACTATAACACCAAATTATTCAGTACATTTTACAACCAGTAAAAATCAAACTGGCTCTTAAATAGAAAGTAGTTAGAATTATAAATAGGGTATTTTAGTAAAATCATCTAGACCGCTGGTGATTTTTACAGTGCAGCTCTGATTTGTAGCACCATTTATAAATATATTATGATAAATCATATATAAAAATATACAGAGCTGCAGGAACACCTCCAGAACACATGACAGGAACAGAGGATTTAATCATGCTGAAGTAATGGGATCTGAATGTTCAACACTCACTCTGGACAGAAATATGATCAGTCAGACTTACACTGGTTAGTAATTATGTACAGGTTTCATATTCAAAACTTAGGTCTTCACGTTCACATTACAGTGGACCAGACCAAAAACATTAGTGTAGTGATCAATAACACATGAACAACCTGGTTTATTTATCTGCATCAGAAAGGCATGTCCTGAATGCAGAAATGACGTGAACGTAGAAATAAAAAAAGAAAAGCATATTGTATCTCTACACATTTTGAGAACACAAACAAATGGGACTATTTGTTAGTCATTATGTTGTCAAGTGAGTCTATTGCCCATTTTATGGAGCTAGATAATGTGTATTAATCATATCTGCTTTTTGGAAGCTGTTAAGTAAAGATTTCTCTATAAATGGTTGAATAAAGGTAAACGGAGGTTGCTTCAACTATAGCAACAAACTATACACATCAAAAAACCATCAACTGTCCTTGAAAAGGATGCTTTAATGTCTTTATACAGAAATGTCTGATGTAAAAACACCGAGATTTACTGGCTATTTTGACTTTATCCACTGTAAAGAAGTGTTATGGTGTTTAAAAAACTACTCAAAAATGGCAAAAATGGTTTCTTTCTTTGTTTTAAGCAAGACATCTTCAGTGTCATAAACCGTTTTGTGTTTGGCTTTACAAGAGCTACACCAGAAACACAGACGAATCCAACACAGAACCTAAATTACCTGAAGAGAATCTTGTAAAAGCTTTGACTTTGACAATGATGTGAATGAATAAGTATATTTTGAAGTTTTGAGTGCAGAAACAGTGTGCATGCAGGTATTTTATTTGTGTTCTGGTGAGGGAAAAAAACAGAATTCTATGCTTACCTGTTTTTTTCCCCCAAGTTTCATCAGTGCTCTCTGAAGAAATACAGAAAAGAAGAAGCAGCTCTAAGGTTTTTTGATGGCAAAATGGCTGTGACTCACACAGTTTCCGCAACTTAAACTTAGCAATTTTACTCCCCCTTGAATTGTGTTGGTCAGCTCTGGACACGACCTCATCAGGCTCATGAGTCGCTATTGTTATTATAGCAAGTTGAGCTGAAATCCCGCATAAAAACACACACCCTGGTCTTTACTTGTCCATCTGTAAATGAAGAGTCAGATTATATTTATAACATAACATTATAATTGTATCGTTATAAATTAATCCCACCATTTGAGCACGACCTTTTGGTAAAGTTTGGTGTCAGCAAATAGAAAGAGAGAAATAGAGACCCCAAGGCAAAAAAAAAAAAAAGAGGAAGATTTCGGAGGAAATACTTCGATAATTCAGTATCCAATAAACATTGCAACACTGAGCTGCTGAGCTGTGACTCAGTGCTGAAGAAGAGGGTAAAGAAGGCAGAGCATAAAGATCATTACATTCTGACTCAACTGCTATTTAAATACTGACCTAAGCATAAGAATAAAACATGAGTAAAGTGTCGTGTCAGCATATATATGAACCGTTCAACATTGTTTCCTGCTTTTTATAAAGGTTAAAAAATCCCTCTCTCTCTCTCTCTCTCTCTCTCATTAAAATGCAGTTTACACTTTAATTTCAGTTTATTGTGTAACATTTCTTTAATAAAAAAAAACATTAACAACATACATGTTTGTGCTTAAAGAACAAATGAAGCATGAATACATTGTGTTATCTGAGCGGCTAAATATAAATCTATTTAAAACAAGCTAGAGGTAGAGCACGCATGTAGAAAAAGGATGTACACAGGTGTGATGCAGAACAGTTACAAATCCCCACACACCGCTTTTATCACTCAGAGAATTAAGACCCATATGCAATATAATGCTCATAAATGCAAAGCTGTCACTCAAATAAAGTAAAACTAATTAAAGTTTGAGGTTAATATGGATTCAAAAACAGAGTTAGCATCAGTCATCTCTCTCTCTCTCTCTCTCTCTCTCTCTCTCTGTCTCTCATGTTGATGATCTCATTGTTGCGTACTTGCATTCTGAAAAAATAAATTGTGATAAAGGGCTTAAGGAAATGTTCCTTCTCGTAAATCTGTTTAAACTGGTAGATTGTAGTAATCAGAAGAAATGGTCAGAGAATCCGGATTCGTGTACGTGTCATCAGGAGGACTCGAGTGAACCTCCTGTGTGACAGAAGGAGAAATCAATCACATGTGATACACCAGATCTGAACATCTGAGCAAAGTGTGTCTCTGAGGACACTTACTGTAAGTGTGTCGTACACGCCGTTGGACCTGGTCTGAAGATCCAGAGCTGTGTACGTGTCATCAGTAGGGTCGGAGTAAATGCTCTGTGTGAAGATGATAAAGGATGTGTTTGGTGTTTTGAGGAATTTATACATATTTGAAGAAGCTGTGCATCAGATGGCATTCTGTGATGTAACACTATTTACTTATAGTTAATGAGTATCTACACACATTAAAGATGTGCATGTTTATTTTTCTGCGACAGGAAACAACTCAAACAGCATGTGCTTTCATACTGTGAAGAGAGACTCACTTCAAGTGTGTTGTACATGTCGTTGGCGGATATGGAATTGGGGTCTGGAGGTGTGGAAATGTCTTCCCCAGCATTCTGCAGAGAGAATATTGACAATTTCATCAAGTTATTTAATCAAGTAATTAAAGGAAACTGGGTTTACTTGGTAGGTTTCACCTTATTTCTTTAAGAAAAGGTTCACATGAACGTAAGTGTATGTGACAGTCATGAGGATTGAACTGAGTGAACCGTGTCATTAATCAGCTCAGTCTCCCAAACTGGAGCATCTGAATCTAACACGATGCACTGAGAACGTAAACTCTGTACAAATAAAGTGCTAGGATACTGATATTTTCAGGAACAATTCACCAAATCATTACTCAATCCTAAAACACAGAGATACTCATTAAATATCACTCGGTCAGGAGAAATGGTAGAGAAACCTGCTGTGAGGGGCTCGTCACATTGTTAGATGCCTTCTGCCTCTTCCTCCTGCTCCCAGGACAAAAAACAATCAGTTTATTCACTGGTTAATAGGGAGCTATTAACATAAGTAAACAGACTTATGTCTCCACATGCAATCACTTGTTCACAAGGGAACAAATGTGTCTAAAAGCTTCAGTGTGGCTCCACTGAATAATAAATAAAAAACAATTCAACTTTGCAAATAGATTAAAATCAAAATATGTAAAAGTTTATAATTGGAATACACATACAGTGAATTTAAATACAGACAAGTGTTACCTCATATAATAAAGTCCAGCAATGAGAGCTGCGACTCCACAGAGGACGACTACAACAACTACCAAGTAACCCGTCATATAACTGGATTTCTCTCCTAAAAGAAGAAAAAACAATTAATTTACACATCACTGTGTTCACATAGTGTTTGATTTTAATGCACTGGTGAAGACAGAACACCGGCCATTCATTTGAAAGATATTTCATAAATGTCATCTGCATTTTAAAATAAGTTTAAAAAAGTTTCCTGCAATGTCCTCCATGAACAAAAAAACAACTTTTCCATGGACTTTATAGAAAAAGCTAGAATTAATGAACTATCCTTAGGTCAAGGGGAGCCTGTGCCATCGGGCATCAAGGCAGGATACACCCTGGACGGAGTGCCAACCCATCACAGAGCACACATACACACTCCTGGCAATTTAGAGACTCCAATCAGCCTAGTAGCATGTCTTTGGACTGCGGGAGGAAACCGGAGCGGGAGCAAGACTCGAACCCAGGACACTGGCGGTGTGAGGGAACCTGTTATTGCATTATATGAATGTATTTTATCCTGGCCTTGGTGTAGTTTTCTGTGTATTTACAACTCAATCACGAATCATGGTGTTTACATAAAAATAAAAATCAAGATTAAGCCTAGGCGTGATGGTGCAGTGGGTAACGCTGCCACCTCACAGCTCCAGGGTCCAATGTTGACCTCGGGTTGCTGTCTGTGCGAAGTTTTGCATTCATGTGGGTTTCCTCTGAGTTCTCTAGCTTCCTACCTTTCTGGTTACATTAAATTGGAAAATGAGGTGTGAGCGAGACATGAGAGTGAGAGATATAGAGAGACAGAAACAGAGAGAGAGAGAGAGTGTGTGTGTGTGTGTGTGTGTGTGTGTGTGTGTGTTTCTGCAGCCACCCTGACGAAGTGCTTACTAAAGTTGAATGGATGAATTGTACCCGAAAACAACCACCCTGCTACACTGAACAACTGAACTTGGGAATAAAACAACACATAATTAGTATTAAGTATCACTAATCAAATTTCATAACTTGAGCAAAACAACAAAGGCCATGTACAACTCTGTTACAGATGAATGGTGTACGGTCCGGTTTGCTAACATCACAGACTCAGTTTCCCACAGTGAATCGACTGGACCTTACTCACCTTCCCAGAAACCAACTGTTTAAAAGCACATTTTGTTTCCCTGTTTCTTTGTTAAACAATCATTTAGTCTGTGACCTCTTCAAGCCTACTTTTTTTCTCTGAGAGTTTCCAGTTTCTGAATTTTTGCTTTTTTTCCCCTGCCTCAGTTTGCTGTGATTCTGATCATTGCATGAAACTCACATGTCTTTTGGCTTTTGTCTGTTTGGAACTGTTTCTGTTAAACTGACCTGCATCTGCAGCATCTTCTAGTTTTTTACCTGTAAGCACATTAAGCCTGAGATAATGGGAGCGATAACCATCTTTCTGCACAGCACAGCGGTACTCTCCAGCATCACTCCGGTTGACTGATGGCAGACGCAGCTGGTTTAAGGAGGATGTGGAGGAAAAATAAATTCCATTTCTGTACCAGAAGAATGTCGGAGTCTCGGTCAGGTTGCAGTTGTATTTACATGTGAGAATGACTTCATCTCCTATAAACACTCTAGCAAGATTCTTCTCCACATGGAGCGCTGTGGATGAAAAGAAAGAAAATTCTCTAACTCATTAATTAGCTGGTGTTTGACTGTATTACATACAGCATGATGCTGCTAACATTGCTCCTGGATGCTAGCTAGCATACTCGATGCATGTTAACTGTGAGCACATGCAGTGTATTTGACTAACATCTTTAGAAAATTATCCCAGTTTTTCACAAGATATTAAAAAAAAATCCACTTTGCCCCAGTTTTTAAGAAAACTTTAGCTCAAAGATCCACTTTGCTTCCACAATTGTGGAAAAAACTTCCACAGAATTCCAAATGAAATTAATTAATTCAAAAGAATAAATGCATTTTATTGCAATTATGTTTAGAATTTGTGTGTGTGTGTGTGTGTGTGTGAGGGTGAGAGAGAGAGATGTTTAAACTGAAGCAGCTCACCTGTGACTTCAAGCATAACTCCGTTCTTATCCTGAAACACTTTTCCAGCTGACGTATTAAATGTGACATAATATTTCCCATAGTCATCTTGTACTACATTTGTCATTCTGAGACTGCAGTCATTTGGAGTCTCTCTGAGATACTGAACCCGGCCTCTGTACGATGCACGTGAAGACAGGTCACCAAACCAATATGAATGGACGCTCCAAAAAGTTTGGTGGAATGTGGAATTGGTTGAATTATATATGTAGCTGCATCCCATGGTCACTGTAGATTTCCTTACAGCACAGATATAGGTGTGTGTGTAATTCACACTCCAGTTATTCTGAGCAACAGCAAGACCTGCAACACAAAATGAAGAAACAATTCGTTTGCTTATGCTGGTCTGAAGCAAGCTGCAAAGGACAGAAAAGAAAATCAGAAAGCAGAAGTGAACACACTGCACAGAGCTGCTTACGCTGCACACAACTCAATAACACAGTGGATGAGGATACACTGAATATAGACTCAATATGAAGGCTTTACTAAGAAGAAAGCGTTGTTGTATACAGTATATTTGAAAGCGATGTGCTGAAAGCAGTAACTCGCCTGAAATCAGGAGCAGGAGCAGCAGAGAAAGGGGAGGAGCCAATTTCGGTGACATCATCAGTGCAGCCTGGATGATCAGAATACACGCTGGTTAGTTTTAATATTACAAACATGCCATTAGCTGTCAAGCTCCTTAATGCTGCACATGCGTATTAGAGGCTGTGAAAATGTGGAAAATGTTTGTCTGGTGTGTAAATCAAACAAAACATACTCTAGTCAATCCCTGAAGTGTGTCATCAGACAAACATAGTCAGAGTTCAGAGGAAAACACACCACAAACATCAAAAATTAAATGCAACCTTGTGAGGTATGAATAATTGTCTCTGAGGAATGTAAACAGGGAAATAACCACAAGTCGTGACCTTGTTTGCTACATTATTATATATATAAATAAAGAAAAAATAACCTACTGATAATCAAACAAACATTAAACCAAAAAACAGTCAGTTTATCAGTTTTCCTTCATCATCCACAAACTCTAATAATCTTTGCTAAATAAATAAACAACTTTTTAAAAAGATACTAAGAACAATTTCCTACCCTCATTAAACGGTGTTCGCATCGGACGTCCAAAACACAACTCAGAGAAACTAGGTCACTCGGTCACTTCTACCTGTCAAACTGTGTGGTAAAGATGGGTTGCAAATGTTTTCTTCCCCTTTGTTACTGAGACATTTTGCAATTAGTTGGGAAACACTCAAAGGACTTGTGATAAAACATCCTTTTATTGACATCCTGTTATTTTCTCTTGAATATCTGGACCAGATTGATTTAAATGAAAAAAAAAAACTAGAGTGTGAGAGTTATAGTGAGATAACAAGTACTAAAAATGTTTTAAATGACAGTATCGATGATGAACCTTTAACTGCATATTGTGTCAGAGTGCTGCATTTAATCGTCAGATCATCATATCCTCCTGATTGCATATCCCACTGTTTTGTGGAGTGTGTATGCTGGGATTTTGATGTATTTCTTATTCATGGAGTATGATATTTCAAAAAGCAGTGTGTTTCGTGTTGAAACACAAAATAACACCTTGCACTTAGTACACTTCATGTATGCTTTGCTGTTACAACCAGATCTGCAACACCGTGATGCGTGTGCTTCATCCACCATCTCTGGGAGATGGATAGACTCTCAGAGCTCCAGTCGGGTGAGGTTTCCACTTTTGACATGGTGAAGTCTTCACCCTCATCTTCTCTCTCACTGGAGATTCCTATTTGGCCCCAAGTAATCAACCGCTCACCAAAGAGCCATTTTAAGGAACTTCAGTGGTTTCTTCCCCAGAAGTCAGCAGTCACTCTTATACTGCAGCTATGCATTTGTTATTGCCAGACCAAAGTGCGAGTGGCCACCCTGTAGAAACTTACTTTGTGGTCGGCCATATGCACACCATCCATGTTGCTGTTGTACTCAGCAATGGCCAATGGTCTTGACACCTGGACACACTTTTTGTCTTACTTAGACCATCTACTGAGTGTGTCCTCAGGGTCAGTGCCATAGGCAGATGATGCCATGACCACTGGCTTGTTGTCAAGCCACTTAATGACAGCGAGTTCAGGAGAACTTCATTTGACCACAATCTCAAATGCCCCTCTTCCTTTCTTTTTGATGGTCTGATCCCCTAAAATGTTGCACTCCTTTGGAATTCTGTTCTTCCTTAGAGTTCCAGTTCTTCTTCAGCCCCTTCTCCATCAGGGCCTCCAGGAGGTCAACAGTTGTAAAGGACCTGTGGGTTCCTCTGGGAACGGATTCGGCCAAATGAAGGACAGCTTGTTCTCTAATGCCCCATGCTTCTGTGACTCCACCCCTACAAGTTTGGTACCATTTAATAGTCCTAAATGTCCTCTTTGCAGAACAAAAGAAGTTAGGTCAGTGATATGTAGGAGGTGGGAGATATTCAAGTTTACATATGTCCTCTAGCGAGGATAAAATTTTGAACTGAGGGTAGTCAGGGGGATTTTTTTTTGTAATAATATAATAATAAAATAATAATAAAAATAAAATAATAAAAAAAACTGGAGTCAAAGTATGAATCTGGATTAATTGAACATCACGCCACCTTCCTCACATCTTATTCAATCCATCAAGATGGATTGTTATTAAGAGCCTCTAAAAACTAGTTAGCTTAACAGAGGAAAAGTCTGAGTACATTTTATCTAAGCCAATATGTTTACTGATTTCAAAAATAGCTGTTCTTTATATGCCACATTTAATAGATGACTTTATTTTTCACATACTTTACAGCACAATGAAATTCTGTCTTTGCACGATGGAAGTTGGGGTCAGAGTGCAGGGACAGCCATGATACAGTGCCCCTGGAGCAGTGATGGTTGAAGTCAATGAAGTGAAGGGGCTGGAAACCTGAGCCTCCGATCAACTCTCTCACATCCTGTTGTAGAACGTTAAAGTGAGAGTTGTAAAATTATAAGTAAATAACATAGGGTTGAGTTGCTACTTTTCAAAAAATCACATGCATTAATTTCAGCTTTTTCCATGAATACTGGGCATGATGCCACACACACACACACACACACACACACACAGAGTCTATCCATTTTGGGAGTTGGGAATAAACCTGGAGGAATATTTTTTCCATGTGTGATTGTATGAGTTACACTGCACACGAGCATGTGTGAAAAAAAAAATAAAATCACAGGCCCTGCATGTAAAAAGAGTACTAGTTATAATATAAAGTTAACCTGAATTTCCCTCATGGGATCAATAAAGTATCTATCTATATGAATACAAGCAAGTTATGTGTTTATTCTTCCATCAACGTCTCTCTTTTTAAGCAATTTCCTAGCCTTATTAAGCAATGTCTGTCTCCAATAATACAAAGGTCAATTTCATAGAAATCTCTGTCAAGTCGACCTTTCAAACAGTTTTGGAAATTTTTTGAAATATGGTGCAAGTTTTTCTGTACAAGATCATGGGCCACTTTTTTTTTCTCTTCCTCTTTTTTTTCTGAATTAGTCCTTCCTTATTCAGCAAGTAGGCTGCAGGTTGGGAAACACTCAAAACATTTAAGTCAACATTTTCCTTGTTCACGTGGAAACACTTTTCAATTACACCACTTCCTTCTGCATGATACAAGTGGTTGGAATATATTTAGATTTCCATGGTGTCACGGTTCCATTGGACAATTCCCCTTCAGATCACCAGAGGGCAAATTTGTGACATAGGGAACTGAACTGAGCTCACACCATGCCTGTATATAGCCATGACGTTCAGATCATTTTAGTTTCAGGGGAGTTATTTTTATTAAACCTTCCACACACAGGCAGAATTAGAGCCTTTTTAGGAGAGCACCTGTACTGAAAAATAATCTGAATTTATTTTCATCCACTTGATTAAATGTCTCTGCTGACTGCAAACGACTAGTACTACTGTCACTGACAGTCTGGCCCAACAACCTCCCTTGGACTAAATGAGGGTTAGTTGATAATGTTCCCTGTTTGTTTCCCTGTTTGTTAGAACCTTGACCAGATGTAGACGCATCACTTTGTCTACGAAACCTCTCTGAGGAACGTGACTTGCACGTGCTGTCTGCCGTTTATTGAATTATAGAAACGGACATTTCCTTTTTTAAACTATCAAATAAATTAAATTATTATTTATTAATTAAATAAAATCATTCATTTTCTGTGTTTGTGATAACCCTCATAATACCCCCTTGGATTGGTCAATACGCCCTTGAATCTGCCCTTATTTGATGGTCATTATCAGTAATATCTAGTTATAAGGAGGAATGACTTCACTTCATTTGCCCAGTAGGTGGCACTAAAATACACAAATGTGCAGTACACAAGGAAAATAAGTTATGAAAGGAGATGTATGGTGGCATTTAAGTTATTTTTTATGAGATGAACTTTCACCAAACCAATTACAGCAACATAAAAACATAAAAAAGTTTAAACAAAATAAAAGAAATTCTTTAATAAAAAAAATAACATACATCATTGTAATATTATGCTGGCATTAAATGCAAAGTTTTGCTTAGAAGTTTCAAAAATGGATGAGAGAGATGGAGTCATTAACATTCTTGAGTCCAAATCCTGCAAAAAGTGTTTCTGTAAATGTTGTACGGAAAGTGTGTACGCGTGTCAGTGTGGGTGGGTCAGAGGAGATGGTGTAAAAGGACAGAATCCCAGCTGGGACATCCACATACACTGCTACTCTGTTAAACTTGGAACATGAACTGACCATTATCTTGTTATTGTGCATTACTGAACAATTGTTAAGATCTCCAACAGAACCAGACAAATCCAGGCTCCAGGACTTTTTTGAACATCCGAACACACAGTCATTTCTGCGTCCCCTCTTACTGATAGATTTGTATGCCACAGCGATGGAAGCCTTTTGATGCCACTCAATTTCCCAGTAGCAACGGCCAGACAGACTCTCTGCACTGAGCACCTGTGTCACGTACTGAAATTTCGGTCTGTGGTCTTGACCTTGTGGCTGATGTTCTGTCATAAGCAACAACCTGGTGTTTTCTTCGGTCAGTGAGAGGCGTGTGTTTGCTGTGTTGGGGTCCAGCGTCAGCTTGAAGGCATCTACACATGAGAACTTCCTTAGTATTACAGACATATATTTTACACTGACACTTTTCATAAAATTTTACATAAATAATAATACATTTTACAGCAAAAGTCAAAATTAGGAGAAGTAGAGTCAAAATTCAAAATTATGAGAACTGTATAATAGTTTTTTAACTTTACTTATTACTCATATCAGAAGTAAGTGTGTATTCTGATATTTTTGTGGTGTGTGTGAAACACAGCTTACACTTCTTGAGTCCTCTAGCTATTCTCAACTCTCCACAATGGTCCATACTAGAAGATAACAAAACATAACTAACTAGCCAACAATTACTAGGGTGGAATCAAACTTCATACCCAACAGTTATAGAGTTATATATACAGTTGTGCTCAGAAGTTTGCAGACCCTGACAGAAATGGCTAAACATTGCCATTTATTTGGAAAATATGACTGATAATGCAAAAGTTTTTTTCTTATTTAAGGATAGTGGTCACATAAAGTCATTAATTATCACATAGTTGTTTGACTCCTTTTTTAAAACCTAATGATAACTCAAATCACCCAAACAACCCTGATCAAAAGTTTACGTATCCTTGAATGTCTGGTCACATTATTAACACACAGGTTGACACACAGAGGTTTAAATGGCTATTAAAGGTTTCCACACCTGTGACTCATTGTAATTGTAATTAGTGTCTGTGTGTAAATAGTCAGTGGGTTTCTCAGCTTATGAGGTGATGCACTGACTTGGCTGGATACTGCACCATGGGGAAGATAAAAGAACTGCCAATGGACCTGCATAATAATGTAGTTGAACTTTATAAATCCGGAAAAGGATATAAAAAGATATCTCAGCACTAGAAAAAGAAAATACCTGTCACTACTGTTCAAACTCTGATGAAGAGCAGGAAAATAAGAGGTTCTGTTGATACTAAGCCACCGTCAGGTAGACCAAAAAAGATTTCACTCGATACTGCCAGAAGAATTGTTCGGGACACAAAGAAAAACCCCCAAACAACTTGGACAGGAATGCAGGCTGCTCTGGAAAAAAGTGGTGGTGTTGTTTCCAGAAGCACAAAAAGTAGGTACTTGAACACAAATGACCTGCATGGCCAGGAGAAAGCCACCACTTCACCCATGCCACAAAAAGGCCCGCTTTCAGTACACCAGACAGCACAGACAAGCCTCACCGCTTCAGAAGTAGCATCATTTGGAGTGATGAGACCAAAACTGTCCTTTACAGTCACAACCAAACATATAAACGTTATATTTGGAGAAGCGTCAACAAGGCCTATGGTGAAAAGTACACCATCCCTACTGTAAAGCATGCTGGTGGATCTCTTATGCTCTGGGGCTGTGTGAGCTCCAGTGGCACGGTGAAGTTAGTCAAAATTGATGGCAAAATGCATGCATCATGTTATCATAAAATACTGGCAGACAATTTGCATTCTACAGCACAAATGCTGTGCATGGAACGCTCTTGGATGTTCCAACATGACGATGATTCAAAGCACAAAGCCAAGTTGACCCTCCAATGGCTACAGCAAAAAAAGGTAAAGATTCTGGAATGGCCATCACAGTCTCCTGACCTCAATATCATCGAGCCACTTTGGAGAGATCTCAAACATGCAGTGTGTGCAAGGAAACGAAAACATTTACAGGAACTAGAGGCATTTTGCCAAGAGGAATGGGCAGCTATACCACCTGAGAGAATTAATTATTAAACAATTATTACAAAAGACTGCATGCCATCATTGATGCTAAAGGGGGCAGCACATGATATTAAGAACTAAAGGTATGCAAACTTTTGAACAGGGATTATTTCTTCATTTTCTTTAAACTCATGTTTTGTTTGATGATTGTGCTTCATGTCTTACATATGAACTTGAGTCCTATAAAAAAAACTACATAAATTAGTTTTGCCTTCTCACTCATGTTTTCTTTAAAAAAATGGTACACAACTTGCAAATTATCCCAAGGTATGCAAACTTTTGAGCACAACTGTGTATATATAGGTCAGATCAATAAGCTTGTCTTACTTGGCCTCCAGTTTATTGTCTGAAGTCCTCTTCAGTGAAATAAATTCTTCTAACTCTGGTCCTAGATGATTGTAGCTTAAATCCAGCTTGGTGAGGTGTGTGGGGTTTGAATGCAGAGCTAACACGAGTGAAGAGCAACTCTGTGATGTGAGACAACAGCCAGACAATCTAGAGATAGAAATACACAGAAAAAAAAATCTACCACCACCAGTGAATAATAATAAAACGCTCCAATAAATTATGAGAACACTTAAATCACACACTGGATCTTAATAAATGAAATATTCAAGTTGAAAATGTTTATTTATATACATTGTGTACATTGTTGAGAGCAAAATTATGTGACAGTGGTCATTGGAAACCAAACCACTGAGAAAAAGATTCAAAATTAAAATTACAGACTGATTCAAGTTGCATGAATTACAACACAGCAACTCATAATGCAAGTCTGTATTGCCCCCATGTGCACTCCTAACAATGTTTCATCTCCAGACTCTTTGCCATCCATCACATATGTTCAGTGTGGACCTGTCCTCATCAGTAAAGAGAACAGGGCACCAATGGTTGACCTGCCAATTCTGGTGTTCTCTGACAAATGCTAATCGAGCTGTCTGGTGCTGGGCATTGTGAACACAGGTGTTGTCAGAAATATGCACACCCATAGACTGCTTGAGGTCATTATGTAGGTCTACCTCTTTTCATATCCCTGAAGTTTATACCGTGATATCCCTTCATTTTTTGAGCAGAGTATATTTCAGTAATATGTTCAATTTTTGACCACTTACCTCAGTATTTCCAGAACACATTCTGAACTCTTTAATCCATCAGATAACACTTTGATACCAGAATCCAGCAGGTCGTTATCACTTAAATCCAGCTCTCTCAGGGACGAGTTTGCCTTTCTCAGAACTAAGGAGATACCTGGACAAGACTGCTCAGTGAGTTTACAGTCTGAGAGTCTAAAATCAGCAATGGGAGAGAATATTTAAGTTACCTATTAGACATTGTAAGGAGCACAAAGACTTTTTTTTATGCTTGTCCCTTAATGAAAGACATCAGTTGCATCAAACAAGTCAGGATGTGATTGAACACTTCAGATTGTGTATTAATATGTGCAGTATTATTTGCCACTCACTTCAGTAAGTTCAGATTACAGTGTGAACTCTTCAGTCCCTCAGATACGAGCTTCATTCCTTTATCCCGCAGTTCATTGCAACTCAGATCCAGCTCTCTCAAAGGTGACTTTTCTAAAGCTTTGCCAATGGATTTGCAAGATTCTGCAGTGAGCTTACAATCTGAGATCCTGTTAAACAAGAAAAAAAATGTGTACTGCCTGAGGGACTAATTCAACACAATGTGATGATTTGGGTTTCATTACATTCTCTTAAGGGAAATGGATTGCTGACTTGGGGCAGGAAGTGAAAAAAGGTCATGTAAAGAACAGTAAAGCACAATAAAGGCAGGCTATCATGAAGATATGTTCAAGTAAAAAGTAAACGTATTGTCACGGCCAGGATCCTCGCCCTAGGTGGGGCTCGAACCCGCGCCGTCCGTGGTGCGCGTGTACACACCAACACGCGACTAAATGCAGACCCAGACACAGGATTCAGAGAAGCGCTGCTTTATTACATAAAGACAGGACATGGGGAAACAGACGGGTGACGAGACATGGCGTGGTTAACTGAATACTGAAAACTAAAACTAAAGACGGCCAGGAGAAGAGCCGGACTGGAACCACGGAACGAATAACAGCAAACAATCACGGACAAAGACATGCACAGAAGGATCCCTATTTATAGGGCTAAACATTAGGGTTAACAGGTTACAGGTGACACAATCAGGGGACAGAACAATAGGACAGGTAATCACAAGTCACACACGAACAAGCAGGCTTCTCAGGTTCCCCTGCCAGCGCCCTCCTCAGGCCAGGCAGGGAACAGTCCAGCAGTTTCCTGACACGTATATATATCCATCGTACAGGAAAAGAATTCAGGTTTACTTTTGGACGATTGTTTGTTTCAAAAAATCTAATATTGTTCAACAGGAAAAGTAATAACCATTCTGTGACTGACCTTAATGTGTCCAGTTTACAGTTTGGGCTCTTGAGTCCAGTAAAGAGCTGATCTATCCCCTTCTGCAGGTTATTGTAGCTCAGATCCAGTTTTCTCAGGGAGGAATTTCTTAAACATAGCGCTGACAATGTGGTCAGCTTACAGTTAGAGAGACTGTAGATAGGAGACACAATATTTTTTATCAAATTTTGCTAATTACAATTGCCTTTTGCCATTTAATTGTGTACAACTCTATTTGGTGGTCCATTGCAGGACACCATACAGTGATTCATCCACACCTGAAACTATCCACCTGGTATGTTTTGGGAGTTCATTTTGCACAAATTTTCACAGTGTGTTTCTTTACCGTAGTATCTCTAATTTACAATTTAAACTCTTCAGCCCTTCATACAGCAATTTTAGTCCTGCATCCTGTAGGTCATTGTCACTCAGGTCAAGCTCTCTCAGGGGTGAATTTGCTGACTGTAAAGCTGATGCAATGTTTTCACAGGACGTCTTTGTTAGATGACAATCTGCCAGACTACAGCAAGAGAAATCAGAGAGGTGTTCATCAATTTATTAATTCTGATCAGCATACAGTATATCCATGGTTAAACATTTGAAGTATGACGATGCTGCTGTTAGTTTTGTAAAGAGATTTCACAATAAACCAGAATAACAAACTGTTTCCTAAAACAAAAAACATTTAAAGTAGTTATGTTAGCAGATATACTCACATAGCCTTCCTGCAGTTCCTTAGCGCTGGAATTAGTCTTCTACGTCCCTCTTCTGTTGTGTTGTATTTTTTTAGGTCCAACTCATCTATCACTTCTTCTGAAACTTGAAACATGTTAGCCATAGCTGAACAATGTGCAAGAGTGAGCTTTTTGGACTTTTTTTTAGACTTGAGGTAAGTCTGAATTTCTTGCTGAAGAGTGTCATCCTTCATTTCTATTAAGCAGTGTGAGAGATTGAGCCAGCGCTCAGGGTTGATGTTTTTTTTTTGTCCGTGTTTCAGGTTTTGCTTTATTTTCTCAACACTCTCGGGGCTGCTCATGGTATGGGGTAGTAGACCTTGCAGGAGCCTCTGGTTGGATTCCAGTGACATGCCGTGAAGAAAGCGGAGGAAAAGGTCAAGATGTCCGTTCTTACTCTTCAAGGCTTCATTCACTGCATGCTTCATTAGAACATCCAGTGGTACTCCTTCCACAACCTTGGTCTTTGGCAGGAACATCTTCACTTCTGCCAAGTTCTTGCATAGATAACAATAGAACACATAAAGAGCAGCAAAAAATTCTTGGAAGCTCAAGTGCACAAAGCAATAAACTTTTGTGCGAAAAAACGGAGATTCCATTTTAAAGATTTCAGTGCAAAGCCCAGAGTATAAGAAGGCTCCTTGGACATTGATTCCACACTCTTCAAGATCTTTTTCAGAGAAGAGAACGTTGCTATTTAGCAGCTGTTTGAAAGCCAATTCGGCAAGTTTCAGAATCATGTTTTTGTTGGACTCCAGCAGTAACTTTGAGTCTATTTCATGGCTCTGGTCAAATTTCTCATTCTTCCTGTTTATCTGAACAAGTAAAAAGTGAGAGTACATTTCAGTTAGTGTTGTGGGGATTTCTTCTTTGTGAATGTGGGTAAGACAATTCTGAAGAGCAGTAACTGAAATCCAACAAAAGACTGGAATTTGGCACATAATGTGAAGACTCCTTGCTTTCTTAATGTGCGAGATGATTCTGTTGGCTTCGTTCATATCGGTCACTCTCTTTCTAAAGTACTGCTCCTTTCGGGAGTCACTGAATCCCTGAATTTCTGTTACATGGTTAATGTACTCGGAGGGTATCTGATTGGCTGCTGCCGGTCGAGATGTTATCCATATAAGAGCAGAAGGGAGTAGCTTTCCTTTGATGAGATTTATAATTAAGGCTTCCACTTTACATTTGGTGTGAACATCACTGACATGACCTTTTCTAAAGCTCAGCTGAATTCTACTCTCCTCAAGACCATCAAATATGAATAGAATCTTTTTGTCAACATATATGTTTGAGTCACAGCCTTTAAGTTGGGGATGCAAGTAAACCAAAAGTTCATGAAGACTATAATCAGCTTCGATCAGGTTCAGCTGACGAAATGGAAGTACAAACAGAAACTCCACATCTTGATTAGCTTTATTCTCAGCCCAGTCAAGGATGAATTTCTGCACAGAGACTGTTTTTCCAATGCCAGCTACACCCTTTGTAAGAACAGTTTTGATTTCTTCTTCATTCTTCCTAAAGATGTCATTGCAGTTGATTCTGGTTTCGTCTGAAAGTTTTGAATCACCGTTCATCAAAACCTTATCATGAGCATCACTTTCTCCTTTTGTAATAATCAGATCTGTGTATATGTCATTAAGTCGAATCTTCTTCTTATCTTTAGCAGTCTCCTCAACTATGAAACTATTTCGAGTCTTCAGCCAGTCTTTATGTTTTTCCATGACAATCTGATATTGATCAGGCTCTTGCTCTGTTCACAGAGAGAAAATGTCATTGTCATAAATGACAGAGATTTTAGTTTGCCAATTTATATACAGCATAAAAAATTTATTTCAACTATACAGCAAGCAATGTGGCTTTATAATTACAAGTCACATTAATTTTTTGAATCTCGACTTGTGAAATGTACATCCTCTGACTGGACAAACACTTCAGACAAAGAGACGATGCCTGGATTTTCTTTCATGTTGTACTAACTGCTCCTTGTAGTCCCTGAGCTACTGTATGGTACAGATCAGGACATATTTTTGATACCGACTACAACACACTTCTGTAATTAGCTCTTGAGTAAGGGACTCTGCAACTGTATCTGCTTTTGTATTGACTTATACTGTACATAGTGGCAGATTTTTTTTATTTAAGCTTAAAGTGATCAGGAATGTGGGTCAGAGAGACCATGTGAACTAAACCTGGTTACCTAAACTATGTTGAACTAAGATATTCCTCAGGGCATGTTTGGTGTCATATTTCATGGTGAACAATGTGGTGACATCATAAATATCAGACAAGTTTAGGAAACAACGTTCACGGTATATAGTTTTATATCCCACATTGTTTACACATTAACCTTCTAAGACGACCTAATGGTAAGGTATTGGTATGTTAAACACATTTTAAGATGATCTCTGACTAGCTAAAAGAACCTCCTGCAAGTATATAAAAAAGCCTAGGCATGCAAATCGTTAGAAATCTCTGAGTTAATGGCATAACTGTTTCTTAAATAGTCTATTAAAGCCGTTGACATAAGTACATTATTGTATGAGCAAGTCTTTCTGCAACACTGTTGTAATTATAATGGTGTAATTATGCTATTATTAGTTCTACACTGTAAATGTCCATGGGTAGCAAATCATCCTTACCTTTGACTGACACTTTTACACCGGCTGGTTGACCCGTCTCTCTTGATTCATGGGCCAGTCTCTGCTTCTCTACAGGCACAGCATTCTGATCAGACTCTTTCTGTTGTTGTTGTATTTGCTTTTCTAATTGACGTGCAAGATTATTGTTTTTCATTTCTTTCAAAATGTCTATAGTGATTTGAAGAGCATCTTGATTCCCATATGTTTCGATCATTTTTTCAGCCACTACTACTTGTGATTTTTTGAACACGGCTCCTTTTGGAATTTTTTTGTCATCCCTTTGACAAAGAAAAAATACAAATCTCTCAAAGTCATCACCCACAAGATCATCCAAGGCTTTAAGTAGAGTGATTGCTGATCTGTTCATGGTGTAAGGCTGGAAAAAAAAAAAGGTTTTGGGGGTTTTATTAAATTTCTTGTTGAATTACACATTATTACACATGGATTAACCAACTGGTTCAAACTGACACTGTTATTAAATTACCTTTTGTAATGAAAGTCAAGCAAACATCATCCAACACCATATTCTTCACAACATGGTAATAGAATAGGTTACAATGCCGCACTATAAATGTTAGCAATCACTGCATTCATAGTAACACTCATATTTATTTACAGTGGGTGTTATTGCATATTTGTATTTTTTATTTTGTGATGGAAATCACAACACACCATTATCAAAGTTATACTATCTGACAGGTTCTTATATTGCTGATTGGTCTGCTGATTTAAATGAAAACTCTGGACCTGATGTGCTGTGCCTGTTGGAAAGTTCTGAAATAAACAGCATTATGGCTTAAATCTATAAACGAACTACAAGGTGTTTCACAAGTCCAGCATCATAGACTTTATCTAGAGTTGTACGCATGTATCTGAGCAAGGAAGGACATGGTTAGAGGGTGCTGGAGAAAAAACACTGTTTAAATTAGCTAAAGCACATATAAATTTATGTGCTGGGAAATAAAAATGTAATGGAAATGTCAGTAAAATTGTTTTATTTTTCTCTTAGGATGCTGGACTTAACTTCTTAATGGTGAATTCTATTATTGAAATTTAAATAATGTTCATGAAATAAAACCGTGCTAAGGGGCCGTATGGAACTTATTTTATGGATAAGAGGAAAGTTAAGAGGCAAACCTACAGTACCTTCTGTACTATAGAATCTACAGGAGAACTCGTTTTAGTCATCATTTGATTATTAATTCATTTCAAAGGTGTCTCTTTATCCATTACAACAAACCCAGAGGTTTCTGATGAACTGATAAACTCTGCATCAGGAAGTTGCTTAGACATCCACTTGCGCAATATCTATTACTATTGCATGTAAAGTTAAAACTAATCGCCCTTCATCACATCTTTGGATTCATAACGCGTGTCCATCTTTTCTTTTCTTTTTCCCCCCTCCCTCTAAAAAGTCTCCTTAATATGATTGCTTCAGAAAGAAAGTGAGCGCGTAAAATGAATGTAAACGCAAACACCGCCATTTTATAATCTTTCTCTTACTTTTTTTTTAAAGTCTGTTATAAACATCGATACCATATATATAAAGTCGGAGCCTAATACTGACCGCGCATAAAGTTTGAGTCTTACACCGCTTAAAATACCGAAAGTAATACCGGTTTGAAAAATACAAATATAGATCACCTGTGACATCGCTGAGGTAAAAGAATGACTCAACACTTTCATTTCACTGAAAAGAACCCGAGAAATTGGCGCCAAAGCCTCCCGCTTATTCAAAATAAAAGTCACACGGTTTGAGGAAGTGACCTGTAATACGGGCAGGAGGTGTATTTAGAGTCCACACTGGTTCTTCACTTCTCACTATGGGGGAAAAAGTAGACTTCATCTGAACTACTTCAAGTATAGTGCAAGTTCACTCTCACGTGGCAGTATGCTATGAAATTCTTAATTAAATGTTCTCTTGAAACAACATTAGACATGGACATGACAACAAGTTAAGGATACTTCACTGGCCTCCTCAGTCACTAGATTTTAATACATTTGACACGTGGTTTTACAAAACATACTTTTTATATCATGTTTTTATATCAATCTTATATATTCATTTATTTATGTACCTAACTGACAATAATAATTGTTGGTATTATCATCAGTAACTATTTAGTTTTCTCCCAGTAAGTAATCAGTTAACATTACACTGTATATTATAGTGTAGATTCTGAGGGTGTGACACTGCTTCAACCTGCAGCCTCTCACACTTCTTTAAACACACTAGGCCCTCTTCCAATTTAGTTGTCATGCTCTTCCCCTGAGCACTTCAACTTGGAAGAGGCCATTAAACAGGGAGGAAACACCTATTATTATTTAAATAGTCCAACATCCTTTCACTGAATCCAATAACACAAATAGGTTTTTTCATGACTTCCAGTGGTATTAAATATGAAAAGAGAAACATGTAGGCCACAATGACATGATTATTTATCAATCATACACAAGCAGCAGTTATTCTCCCCTGCAACTTGAACTTTACCGAGTGCAAGTGTCTAGGGGAAGTAAGTAGAGGTTTGAATTTGCTACAAGAAACTAAAAACAAGTAAGCTTTTTTCAGACTTCCTGTGGAAAAATTTACCAGCAGCTGAAGAGCTAGACAAACCATTACAAGCTCACCAAATAGTAGCTCACACTTTTCCTCCTTGAAAATGTGTTGGTAATGTCAGATCTAATATAACTTAGTTGTTTTAGCGCTGTAGCATACATTATGATGAATCTTTTCAGATTATGTTTTTTTTCCAAGGCATTGTTACTTGCCAGTGTGTCCTGTCATGGCTATGCTAAGTTTTGATTCCTAAAACACTATTAAACTATTTTTATGAAGTCTGGTTTGTGGTAGCTGTGCTTAAAATTAAATCAGTATAATCTTAATTCAAGTAATGAAAGATTTAAAATTCTGACAGTAAACAGAGTTGAGTTCTACTGTAAGGTTAACCCTGCCTGGGATAAATGTTTGGAAATTATTTCATTGAAAATATCCATTAGAAACTTAAAAGTAATCAAAAAGTAATCAAATGTAATCAGTTACTTTACTTTTATAAAGTAATTGAAGTTACACTACTTATTACATTTTAAACAGAGTAACTTGTAATCTGTAACCTATTACATTTCCAAAGTAACCTACCCAACACTGCTCATAGTCAGCATGTCATCTTCTGCACTAAAGACATCCCTTATTCATCAAACTTTTTGTTGAGATTTGTTGCTGTCAGTCACAGGCTCAATTAAATATGGACAATGTTGCAAAAGAGAGGAGATGGAATGCAGGAATCTGAAACACAACAGACACTGAAGGAAATCTCAGAACTTTAGAATGAGTGTTTTACTGAACAATTGTGTGTTATATTTTATATATTAACAGTCAGCTATGCAAAAGTAACAAAACACAATCTGAAAGGTGAGTAATCCAACAAAAAAGGCATAGGGTCAAAACACAGACAGGCAATGGCAGAGGAACAAAGAACGGTTCAGTAGAGTAGTGTGAACTAATAATACCTTGTGTAAAATGAATTGAGATGTCGGTTTAAATGTCCCTAATGGCAGGAAGTGACCCGGAAGTGTTCAATACTCTAATAAAAAAAATTATTGTTTACATTAAAAATATAATCTTTTGTCATACTTTTAAAAGCTTAACACCTTTTCATCATTTGTTATAGTCCCAAGAATGAGGACTTAGGGGGTTAAGATCGTCTCAGTTTGCTCTGTTTGCTCATACTGCCACACTGTGAAATGAGCCAGACAAATTCTGTTCAAATTTAATGTAAATGTAGATTTTATTTCTATAGTTCTATTTATTTTATTTTCTGTAGATTTTCTGACCATGTCATGGATGTCACAGAGAAAGACTCACAAACTGACTCTGACACTGATGGTAGATTCTTGGTGCATAACACAGCTTGGACAAAGAGGTCAGTCAAACTGCTTGAAATGTATTCTTACATATGTGAACATAAACATTTTCATTTTTGTAAATCAAATAGACACAGACTCCGCCAATCAGCAATAGAGCAGAATTACATAAACATGGAGACAACAGATAATGAATCTATGGACCTGCTGCCCAATTTTAGTTCCAGGTAAGATTTCTGCTAGGAAAGGGAAGAATGGTAAAAATCTCTGAATGCTATCAACCAAGCTGTTTTTGAAAAATTGATGTTTTTCTGGGTGTGTGTTGCTAAACAACTAGCTGTAACTTTCTAACACCACATTGTTTTACACTATACACCACCGAAGTGTGGAGTTAACACTGCATTATGTACATATTGTGATCGTGCCACGCCCGCCGCCGCACGCACACAGAAAAGAGCCACTCCTCGCCTCCCTCCTTTCCCGGAAAAACACGGAAGCAGATCTGCACCATGGCCAGAGCCGCTAAATTAGAGCGCAGGGCGGAGCGGGAGAAAGTGCGCCAAAATGCTCTGGGCCAGTCAGAAGCGCCCTTAAACCCTTCACCCTCCAGCAGAGCAACATAGCAGAGAGGTTGGCTCTGCCGGCCACACAAGGTGAGGGGAGCCCCCTACTGGACTAACAGGTACCCTATGTGTTGTTTCCAGGCAGTTTGGACTGAGAGAAGCCCTGTGTGGAATTGCTGATGCCCAGCCTCCCTCCTGGATCTGCACCAGCCTCCCTCCTGGATCTGCACCAGCCTCCTCCTAACGCCTCCAGGCCTGGCCAGGACCCTGCTGCTGCCCACGGCTTCTTCACTCCGGTTCAGGGAAGGAATTGCCTTAACTGACTCTTCTCTTTTATTCTCCTTTTTCCTTCTCTTCAAGCCCAGCAAGTTTCTTCCTTCCTTACCTTTTTTGTTGTTGGTGATTAAAAGCTGGTATTGACATGCTACCTGGCTCTGTGTGTTGTTCTCTGTCACGACTCAGCACGCTACACTGGTGGAGGATGCGGTGAGAGGACGCCGAATAACATGGAGGCCTTCCTCGAGACCTTCGAGTGTACTGCTGAACGGGAAGGCTGGCCGCAAGGGGACTGGGCCGATGTGCTAGCCCCTCTCCTCACAGGGGCCGCCCAACTGGCTTACCATGCCCTCAAGCTGGATGAAGCGCATGATTATGAGCTGGTGAAGGCGGAAATCCTCTCCCGGTGCGGCCAGTCTCCAGTCAACGCAGCAGGGGACTTCCATAGGTGGCCGTACAACCCCAGCACCAACCCATGGGCCCAGATAGATGATCTCCTCTCATGCTGTCACTGGTGGCTCCAACCTGACCAGCTGTCAGCCAAGGAAGTCACAGAGCAGGTGGTCATGGATCAGTTCCTGCAGGCCCTCCCTCCCAAAGAGTGCAAGGCCGTGGGGCTCCATAGCCCCACCTCAACGAGAGAGCTCCTTGATGGACTGGAGTACACGCTGGTGACCCTGGAGATCTGGCTGCCGGACACGGGGGCCCACGGGGAAAGAAGGAGGCTAGACAAGAGGCCCCCTCGTGGCCCCGTCAACGAACCCATGCCCACCGAGCCCAAACTTGCGCCACCGGCCCGGGGTCCCAAACCCTGGCTGGCGGGATGTGTTCTGCACGTGGCCACCCTGCCGGATTCCCCTCAGGTCACGGTAGAGTTCCAGGGCCACCCCGTGCAGGCCCTGCTGGACTCAAGAAGTACCATCACCCTGGTCCGACCCGGCACCCTCCCCAAGACCACAAAGCCAGCGGGGACTATACCCTTCTCCTGAGGATGTCCATCTATCACCTGCAGACGGATGGGCTGGTGGAGCGGTTTAACCAGACCCTCAAAAGGATGCTGCGGCGGGTGGTGGACGAGGAAGGGAGGAACTGGGATCTCCTCCTCCCCTATGTCCAGGACATGCAGGCCAGAATAGGCCGGGTAGGGCCTATTGTACAGGAACATATGGAGACAGCCCAAAGAGACCAGCAGTGGGTCTACAACAGACCGGCCCAGACCTGGGAGTTACACCCCAGGGACCAGGTGATCCTCCTAGTCCCCAACACCGCCTGCAAGTTCCTGGCCAAGTGGCAGGGCCCCTACACAGTCCTCAAATGGGTTGGGCCTGTGAACTACCGCCCCCAACAACCAGGTAAGCGTGCAGACACACAGCTGTACCACATCAACATCATAAAAAGATGGTTGCCGGCCCAGCCAGTTGTGTCTGCATTTGCTTCTGCCACCACAGACCCCCAGGAGCGCCCCCTGGTCGGGAGGGGAGAGGAGCTGAAAGCGGCGCTAGCCAGCCGCCCGGTGCTCCGAAACCCTGATTTCCAGCTCCCCTTCACCCTCCACACCGACGCCTCCGAGACAGGGCTCGGCGCAGTTCTGTCCCAGGTATTTGAAGGGGAGGAGCACCCGGTCCTCTACACCTCAAGGAAGCTGACCCCGGCTGAGAAAAACTACGCGGCAGTTGAACAAGAAGCCCTGCCAATCAAATGGGCCATTGAGGAACTGCGCTACTACCTGGCAGGGCACCACTTCACCCTGGTCACCAACCACGCACCCCTGCAGTGGATGGCTAAAGCCAAAGACGCCAATGCGCGGGTGACTAGGTGGTTCCTCTTGTTGCAGGACTTCTCGTTCCAGGGCCAGCACAGAGCTGGGGGCCAACATGGGAACGCAGATGGTCTGTCTCGCGCCCACTCCCTTTGGGCCCGAAGATCGCCAGGAAAAAGGGGCTCAGAGCTAAGGGGGAGGCCCTGTGATGGCCCCGCACCCGCTGCCGCACGCACACAGAAAAGAGCCACTCCTTGCCTCCCTCCTTTCCCGGAAAAACACGCACAGCAGCGCTTCAGCACCCTGGACAGCGGCGCCAGTGCAGCGCGGAAGCAGATCAGCACCACGGCCAATGCTGCTAAATTAGAGCACAGGCTGGAGTGGGAGAAAGCACACCAAAATGCTCTGGGCCAATCAGAAGTGCCCTTAAACCCTTCACTCTCCAGCAGAGCAACACAGCAGAGAGGTTGGCTCTGTCGGCCACACAAGGTGAGGGGAGCCCCCTACTGGATTAACAGGTACACTATGTGTTGTTTCCAGGCAGTTCGGACTGAGAAAAGCCCTGTGTGGAATCTCTCCTGGATCTGCACCAGCCTCCTCCTGATGCCCCCAGGCCTGGCCAGGACCCCGCTGCTGCCCACAGCTTCTTCACTCTGGTTCAGGTAAGGAATTGCCTTAACTGACTCTCCTCTTTCGTGCTCCTTTTTTCCTTCTCTTCAAGCCCAGCAACCCTAAGTTTCTTCCTTCCTTACCTTTTTTGTTGTTGGTGATTAAAAGCTGGTATTGATGTGCTACCTGGCTCTGTGTGTTGTTCTCTGTCTCCGCTCAGCACGCTACAGTATGTTGTATGTATACGCTAAAAACATCTCAGAATTGATTATACTAATCACATTCAAGTGGTTAAAAGCACTAAAACATTAAAATTTTAGGCTTCTCATGAATGTCTTTGAAAATTCAGATTTGCTAAACTTTTACTCACACACGTCACTTGATTTTGAAAGTGAAATTACAAGTTAACAATTTCCAACAGACAAAAAGGAAGGAGGATACAAAAGAAACAAGAAGGAGTGGAGAAGAAAAACATGTCTGATAAGTTGAAGGAAATGACAAAGAAGAACAGAAGACTTGAGAGACTGTTAGAGGAGGCCAGTGAAAACAAATCTCAAAGAAAACTGCAACTTGAGAGACTGTTAGAGGAGGCAAATCATATGAACAGGAAATTAAAGGTTAGTATCATTTTATAGAAAAAATTTTAACAATCATACTGTCGCACAATGTTATAGTGTAGAATTCAGTATTTACATTTTGTTTAGCTCACAGATCAGAATGTTCTTAGCTAAATATACCTGTCTAAACCTAACTGCCTCTTAAAGGATTGGTTTAGAAAATATCATTGCCTCAATACTGTCACGGATGCATCGACCTCAGCCATGCAACCATGCCCACAATCACCAGTTGGATTTATCTCCTGTGGTACCCTGTTTGTGTTCGGACTGCAGTGCTTTAGTTCTTACGGTTTTCCGTTACCCTTTTTAGTACCTCCTTTTTTCCCAGTTTCTGGTTCGTCTTTCCCACCACGTTCCTCAATAAACCACTTTGCACATACCTGTTTCATCTCGGTTCTCATCCTTGGTCAAGTGTGACAGTTTTGTCTATTTTTGTAGAACAACATTCATTCTGTCATTTGGCTGACCCTGCTGGTTCTGGTTCCACTGGGTATTGGATTACACTTTGATTGTAAAGGTAAATGCTGATCAAACTACAGCTACCAAATATCAAATCCAATATTCCCACTAAAGTTAAAGACCAAACAGAAGACCCCTGTATTATCCATATTATCTGCTTGGTTTTGTATCTGCTTTTTAGAACATGAGGTGAATCATCCTGAGCTTCGACTGATGTTAGTGGGGAAAACTGGAACAGGAAAGAGTGCATTAGGAAACACCATCCTGCGTGAAGAGGCCTTCAGAGTCGAGGCGTCTCCTTCATCTGTGACCACAAACTGTAATACGAAGGACAAAATCCTGGATGGTGAGAACATCACCATAATTGACACTCCTGGTGTCATGGACACGTGGCTAATATCGACCCAAATGGCCTACAATGCACATGATTGTATCTCCATTTTTTCTCACAAACCACATGTGTTCCTGCTGGTTATCAGAGCTACTGTAGTTAAGTGCAGGGTTTTTTGGAGTGCTGACCAGTTAGGAGTAAAGTGTTCATAGAACAGGTGGGCCTTTGTCTGTTTTTTGAAGATACTGTTTTTTAGGTGATAGATAGTGCTGTCTGGACTGAGTATGGAAGTTTATTCCACAGTTAGATTGAAGGTTCTGGACAGGGTTCTCAGGCATCAATGAGTACGTAAAAAAAATTAGATAGATGGATGGATGGATGGATGGATGGATACTTTATTCATCCCAAAGTGAAATTCACAGTTTCCAGCAGTATCACAAACACAGGTAATAGATAAAATAGGAAAGAATATAACAAAAAATACTAAAAAAAAAAAAAAAATTAGGGTACAGAAATATAACAAAAAATATATATCAAATAACAAAATATAAAATATTAAAAAATATATCAGAATATAACAATATTATAAAATATAGCAGAAAAAATAGTATATACAGAGATTTAGGAATAAATATGGAGAATGATATGCAAAACAAGATAAGTAATGTGCAAAAAAGTGTTTAAGGTTTCAGACCTAGTTGATGTGCAAAAACTGTTTATGTGCAAAAACTGTGTGTTTATGAGTCCTGTGCAAAATTTATTGAGAGTTCTGTATAAACGGGAGTGTATTATGTGTAGTGTGTGGTTTATTGTACAGTCCAGGACAGAGAGAAGAGTAGTGTCAGCACTGACACTCCTCAGTCTGTCAGTGGAGCAGGGCAGTGACAGCAACCTGTCACTGAAGCTGCTTCTCTGTCTGGATATGATGTTGTACAGTGGATGCAGTGGATTGTCCATGATGGACAGGAGCCTGCTCAGTGCCCTCCTCTCTGCCACTGATGTCAGGCTGTCCACTTCTGAGCCTACAATCGAGCCCGCCTTCCTCACCAGCTTGTCCAGACGTGAGGCATCCTTCTTCTTTATGCTGCCTCCCCAGCACACTGCTGCATTGAAGAGGGCACTCACCGCAACAGTCTGATTGAACATCTGCACTAGCTTTTTGCAGATGTTAAAGGAAGCCAACCTTCTTAGGAAGTACAGCCGGCTCTGTCCTTTCCTACACAGAGCGTCTATGTTGGCAGTCCAGTCCATTCTTTCATCCAGCTGTACTCCAAGGTACTTGTAGGTCTTGACAAACTCCACAAGACCTACAAGTACCTTGGAGTACATTTGTATTTGTTTTTTTCAATAGGTTCCCAGGGCAGACCCTACACCAAGAATAAAACTCTAACTAATATAAGACTGGAATGAGTGGGAAAAAAATTAGAGAGGGTGAAAACTTTTGCACTTATTTCCATAATATGTAAAATTGGTTTTCACAGGGTTGCCAGAATTTAGCAGTTGTTGTGGGAGTAATTTTTGTGGTTTAGAGTGTTTAAAGTGTATATGAATGCATTCTTGTTTGTGTTTGTATAAAACACTGAGAATCAGAGGACAGCTGTGATTTGGTTGTCAGGCACCACATGAGTTTATTGAGCACCTCTATTTACAGGTTTAACAATGTAGGGTTTAACGCGGCATGAGGGACGAGAGGTTTGGGTACGTTTATTGACTTTGTACCGAGACTGGATGGCCTGTGTAGAGTGAGTAACAGTGTTAGTAACATCAGTCTGACAGACCTTCTTGGCAGTAGATGGAACTTGGACAGAAGCGTCAATCCTGTGACGGCCGGGGTTGGAGCTGTGTCCAAGGTCCTCGTGCCCAGCCGTAGGTGTATTAGTACCTTGAGAAGAGTAGAGCTGGGCCCTGAGCAGGAGCACAGCACGTCATAGAGAGTCAAGGGTTGAAGGAGATATAGCTGGGAGTAAGTGGGAAGATAAATGCTATTAAATCTGCAGCTAGTACAAATGCAATAGAAAAAGAGCAATGAATTAAAACTAAGCAATAAAAGACAGAGCATTTTTATGACTGACCTCGAAAGTTTAATTATAATGGAATGTGAAAAAGTTAAAAGGTAAAAGATAATGGTGTCCAAAAAGAACCTGATTTTCCAGAAAGAAAATGTGAGGGACTTTCCCAGCAAAGAGGGGTTGGTTTGAATATTATGAGAAGATAATAGAAAAGAATAAAAGGACTATGGTTTGGGATGTTATTTGCAAGGTTGTTGGGATGTCATTTGTGAGCATCTCCGATTACAAATAATATACCTTGTCTCTGCATTCGTCCAGTCTGCGCAGTTTGGCTTTCTTTAGTTAGAGTCTTGCTCAACTGAGCTTGTCGGGACTATGTGGACTTGGAGTCAGATAATAGCAAGTATTAATTGAGCAGTATAAAATATTTTCCACATTGTCTGACAACCTTTTGAAGTAGGTATGATTTCACAGGTTGCCTGGCAACCTTGCTCAGGAGATGGGTGCTAAGTGAGTTCCCTATCAATGTAATAGGATTATGAGCTTTATTCTGTGATCTATAATAAACTTTCATAATTCAAACAAACCTAAATGATGTGTTCACTTAAATTCTTGGCATTTGGCAGACACTGTCATGTGTAAAATTACATATTATCTCATTCATACAGTTGAGCAGTAAAAGGCTTTGTGCAAGGGCCAGCAGTGGTAGCACTTGGTGGTAGTGCTGGGATTTGAACTTTTTGCCTCTTGAGCAGTAGTCCAACATCTTGATTGCTTAGCTAACAATGCAGCCTTTCACAGCCACCAGCACTGAATGTAAATAAAAATTTGTGGGGGAAAAAATGTATTTGTATGAATGTTTAAAAAAAGAAAATGTAAACTGTATTTTTCCAACTCTTTAATGCGGCTTGATTTGTACTTGGGGGTCACAGGAAAAAATTTATTCTGAACAAGTCTATGAAATACTGGCCCACTCTCAACACCTACTGGTGACATAACTAATAGATAAGTAAAAAAACATTCACCAAAAAGTTAAGTATAAGCTTTAAAATCATCTCTGTTGGCTTTTACCGGGGTTTCACGAATTCTTAAGTCTTAAAAATTCCACAAATTCCGCAACACCTTCCTCCATTTAAACCATTCTAAACCACTGAGCGTGACATGCCTTTGACCTTTGTCTGTCTCTTCAAACTTTGAGGATTTAGTTTTGTAGATATATTATGGTAAGCATATTTATGAATAAAACAATTAAAGTAGCGTACAGTCCACACTCCAAAGTTTTCAGGTGCAGCAGAACTCTAACGTTAATTGTCTATAGCTCCTTGTGCACATCTGCTTTTCAAAAGTAAACAGCGTCTCGTGCACGCTCCCTTTATTCAATCTCGCATTGCAACACGTTGCTCTCAGCATATACTTTGATCTGATTGGTCAAATGACAGACAGCGCGAGACCTGCAGCTGAAAGTGCAGCTGAAGCACACGCTCACTGCATGTTTAATAGAGAAACTGTGGAGAAAGTGAAAGACTTGAGCTGCCTTAAAGTCTCAACAAATGACTCCAAAGCTCTAAATAATTATTGGATTTTCAGGTGATCAGTTTACTGGGTTATTTTTAAATTGCTGTACCCAGGGGCGTTTCTAGGATTTGAAAACATCAGGGGCTGAGCCTGAAACATCAGGGGCTAATTAGGGAGAAAGGGTAAGCAAGAATAACATATTTTGCAAGGGCATTTTTATGAATTGTTTAATAATAATATTTAATAATAAACACAAATGAACACAAACAGTATGCAACTTTAGAAAATTTCATTCAATCTTTTTTCTGACTCCTCCCATCATTTCAGAGTCTTGCTACTAAAAAAGGAGTTCATTAAATTCATTAAATTTTCTCTCCCACAGGTATGCCATGCAATATTATCTCTTTTACAGCTTGTGTGTGAAGTTCCTTCATTATTATCATTTTACAATAATCTATATTATACGTGCACCTATTATTTCATTCCTCATTTATGCTTCTACTACTGTATGTATTATTCTTTGTTTCTTCATTTATTTTTTTGTCTCTCTTCTCTTCTCTTCTCTTCTCTTCTCTTCTCTTCTCTTCTCTTCTCTTCTCTTCTCTTCTCTTCTCTTCTCTTATTGTTCTCTCATTCTCTCATTTGTCTTGCTGCTTGTATCTTGTCTACTTCATGCTCTTTGTGACTTTTCTATCCTATTTTTTTGAGGGTGGAATCATCAGAGAGTATCTCCAAGACTGGACATGAGTAAAACGGTCAGTCACCATACTAGTATTTATAGAGCTGAGAATTCCTTTATCAACAGACAGAACAGCCGAATGATGGAGTCTGTTCTGGTCCACTGTTCACCTAAGTCATGTCTGGATTTTAACTTAAATACTGTGTTAGATGAATAATAGAAAGTCATGATGTTCAGACTGTAATGTCTTAGTGCTTTAACAGTTTATATTTTTTTATTATATTTATATTTTTAGACCTATCGTTAGGCTTATTTATTTTAAGGCTTTTCTATGTCTTAGGTATGGAATAATATACTAAAGGGTCCTACACGTCAGGGGTTTTCAGAATCAGAGACAGTGGGCCTCCTTTTTGACACATACATTTGTTAGCCGACTTTTATCAACTGTGTTAACATTAAAAATTAAAAGTTAGACTATTATCTAGATTGTTGTGTTTTCTGACAGTTTTTTAAATTGCTCAAGGGCTGTAAGGTGTTTTAGTCACGTGGTGTGAAAGCGGCGCTGTGCAGACCGATAGGTGTATGACGTATCGCGAGAGCGGTTCTAGAGCATATTCGAGCGCACACTCTTGCGTTATTTTGGTGTGTGTGTGTGTGTGTGTGTGGAGGGAGATGTCAGTCATAATCGTGTACAGTTAACTGTAACAGTGCTCAACTAACCGATCGAAATTTACTTAATTCCTTAATTAATAATGTTTAGTTGTAATATCTGGCTTGTGTATCTTGTATATCTGGCTTGTGTTTATTGCGTTAAATGTCTCGAAAAGGAACGTAGGTGCAGTCACGTGACATGAGATATCCGACTATATGTTATATACAGAATGTTTGCTGTCCATGCCATTGAGTTGATTTGCCTTTCCTGAAGAAAAGCTTTAACATTATCATTATCATCCTGAAAAATGACCATCACCAAATATATTTTCTATTGATGGGATGAGAAAAGTGTCCAAAATTTCTAGGTAAACCTGTGCATTGACTGTTGAGGTAATGATTGCCATCTCCCCAGGCATGCAACCCAATATCAAAAATGACACCAGCCAAAAGTTCCAGCATCATCTCCTTGGTCACTGCAGATTCATGATTCATCACTGAATATCACTTTCAGCCAATCATCCATACTCAATGACAGCTTCTGCTTAGCCCACTGTAACCTTCTTTTATTCTGTTCTGGTGTTAGTGCTGGTTTTCATTGAGCTTTTTTATATTATATATATTATAGATAGATAGATAGATAGATAGATAGATAGATAGATAGATAGATAGATAGATAGATAGATAGATAGATAGATAGATAGATATTCTTTTTGGCAGAACTTATTTCCTGGATTTTATCGCCATAGTCTCTAAATGTATGGAAATGCAAGAAATGCACCCCCCCACCCCCCCGGTTCTGATTCAGTCCCACACTGGTTGTGGCACAGTTCAGTGCATCCAAAATAACAAAACCGATGTTTGTCAAAAGAATAAAAATGCCATGTTTATATTCTACAGTTTCATTTATTTAGACTTCCTGCCCGTGCCACAGATGTCCCAGAGAAAGACTCACAAATTGACTCTAACATGGACAGACAAGGACTCACCAGCATCTGACGTGAACATGTGCACAACATATAATACACCAAGGTATTTAAGGTAAGGTTCAAGGTAAGACTTCTGCTAGGAAAGGGAAGAATGGTAAGAATCTCTGAAAGCTACTGTCTCTACTGTATGTCTGGATACCCAAAAACATGGTTTGTGTAACATGTGGATGGTGTAATGATGTAATAGTGTTTTACAGCACAGTTATCTGTAGTATCAATAACATCACAAGACATTTCTTGGTTGGTGTTAGAGTTGGTCTCAGCATAGCAAGCTAATGGTATTCAAGGTAGTCATGGAAAGATAAAAGGTACAGAGAGCATCAGTGAGGTCAAGTGTTCTGGACAGGGACCTCATGCCTCACTGAGTAGGTATTACCAGGTGTCAGGCATTAACCAGTGATAGAAGGTTACAGGAGGGAACATAAAACTTAGAGATTGTTCAGGTGGTGGCGGTGCTGTTCCAGACATGGTCTTCCACATCATCACTGATAGAAAGCAGGAGAGGAGACCCTGAACATGGACCAGGAAAAAACCAACAGCAACATTATAAAGAGTGAACGGATATTTTTTTTTTTCAATCCTTGAAACAAAGATGTCAAATTAATCAACTGTGTCTTACTTTTACCAGTTAAACTCTTCAACACTACTGAACTACAATCACTATTGTGTTGTTCATCTCATTAAATTTAATTTCATTTAAATTTCAATTTACACTCCTCAAAAACATAGCCATGCCCTGTAAAAAAAAAGGAAAAAAATCAGGCCTCTTCAACTTTTTTTTTCAACTTCACTTCAAATTTTCAAGTGACATGTTGCACCTAAAATATTTAGTTGGCTCAGTTAAGTTATGTAAAATTTTTGTTGTTGTACTGATGAGCTCTTAATGTTGACTGAAATTGCAATCAAATACTGAGTCAACTAAAGGTTTTATTTTGACCAAATACAGTAGGTGTCAAATATATTTAAAAGTAGATAAGCTATTAAATTTCATACAATGCAAAATGTACGGTAAATTATTAAATGATTTTAATTAGATCTAAGAGCAAACATTGTAGAACTGCACAAAAGTACTGCATACAACAGAACTGTGCAAAATAGAATACAAGACATATGATGTGCAATACATTGTAAAAGCTTGAGTGCAATTAGCCAATTTTGTATGTATATTTTTATATACATTTATTTTACAGCATCCTGATTTGAACTGGAAATTCTGTTTACAAAACATCATTACATAGATCATTACTGCATTTTAAGACTACACAACTATATCACCTAGTGCAAATTGGTTTTAGCAGCAAAACAGTGCATGAGAGTGTACTAATTTCACTTCACCATAAAAATGTATTACAGGTTTACTTGAAAATCAAATGCCTTTTCTTTAGATCAAAAGCAAATTGCTTCCTCACAGTCTTCTTCTTCTTCTTCTTCTTTCGGCTTTACCCTTCAGGGGTCACCACAGCAAATCATCTCTCTCCACCTATCCCTATCTTCTGCATCCTCAACACTTACACCCACTAGCTTCATATCCTCATTTATTACCTCCATATACCTCCTCTTTGGCGTTCCTCTTTGCCTCCTGCCTGGCAGCTCCATGTCCAACATTCTCCTACCAATATACTCACTCTCCCTCCTCTGGACATGTCCAAACCATCTTAATCTGTCCTCCCTAACTTTGTCCCCCAAACCTCCAACATGAGCTGTCCCTCTGATGTACTCGTTCCTAATCTTGTCCCACCGTCTCACTCCCAAAGAGAACCTCAACATCTTCAGCTCTGCTACCTCCAGCTCTGACTCCTGTCTCTGTCTCAGTGACACTGCCTCTAAACCATACAGCATGGCCGGTCTCACCACTGTCCTGTACACCTTCCCCTTGATTCTTGCTGAAATTTTTCTATCAGACAGAACTCCTGACACCTTTCTCCACCCATTCCAACCTGCCTGCACTCGCTTCTTTACCCCTTTCCCACACTCTCCATTACTCTGGACTGTTGACCCCAAGTACTTAAACTCCTGTACCTTCTTCACCTCTTCACCCTGTAATCTTACTGTTCCACTTCCCTCCCTGTCATTCACACACATGTACTCAGTCTTACTATGACTGTGTTTCATTCCTCTTCTCTCCAGTGCAAACCTCCACCTCTCCAGGTTTTCCTCCACCTGCTCCCTACACCACTCTGACATACTTCTCTGCTACTCCTGACTTCCTCATACAGTACCACAGCTCTTCTCTTGGCACCCTGTCATACACTTTCTCCAAGTCTACAAACACACAGTGCAGCTCTCTCTGACCATCCCTATACTTCTCCATCAACATTCTCAGAGCAAAAATTGCACCTGTTGTGCTCTTTCTGGGCATGAAGCCATACTGCTGCTCACAAATTTCCACTACCTTCCTTAACCTAGCTTTCACTACTCTTTCCCAAAGCTTCATTGTATGGCTCATCAACTTTATCCCCCTATAGTTGCTGCAACTCTGCACGTCACCCTTATTCTTAAAGATCAGCACTAATACACTTCTTCTCCATTCCTCAGGCATCTTCTCACTCTCTAAAACCCTGTTAAACAGACTAGTTAAAAATTCCACTGCCGCCTCTCCTAGACACTTCCAGACCTCCACCGGGATGTCGTCAGGACCAACTGCCTTTGCACTTTTCATCCTCTTCAAAGCCTTCCTGACTTCATCCTTTCTAATCTTATCTACTTTCTGTTCCACAGAGTTCACCCCTTCTACTCTTTCTTCACTCTCATTTTCCTCATTCATCAGCTCTTCAAAGTACTCCTTCCATCGCTTCCGTACACTCTCCTCACCTTTCCATCTCTATCCTTAATAACTCTAACTTGCTGCACATCCTTTCCATCTCTAGTGTCTAACCTAGTGTACAACTCATCATACGCCTTCTGCTTGGCCTTAGACACCTCCTTCTTCACTCTGTGCTGTAACTCCTTGTATTCCTGTCTATTCTCTTCAGTCCTGTCCATGTCCCACTTCTTCTTGGCTAACCTCTTCCTCTGAATACTATCCTGAACTTCCTCATTCCACCACCAAGTCTCCTTATCTTCTTTCCTCCTTCCAGAGGACACACCCAGCACCTTTATTCCTGTCTACCTGATCACTTCTGCTGTAGTTTCCCAGTCATCTGGCAACACTACCTGACCACCCAGAGCCTGCCTCAACTTCTATCTAAATTCCTCACAACATTCCTCCTTTTTCAGCTTCCACCATTTGGTTTTCTTCTCTATCTCTATCTTTGACCTCTGCTTACAGACCATCAAATTCATCCTACACACCACCATCTTATGCTGTCTGGCTACACTCTCTCCTACTACCACTTTACAGTCACTAATCTCTTTCAGATTGCCTCTTCTACATAGGATGTAGTCTACCTGTGTGCTCCTACCTCCACTCTTGTAAGTCACTCTATGCCCCTCCCTCTTCTGAAAATAAGTGTTAACCACAGCCATGTCCATCCTCTTAGCAAAGTCCACTACCATCTGTCCTTCAAGGTTCCTTTCCTTAACTCCAAACTTGCCCATCACCTCCTCATCACCTGTGTTCCCCTCACCAACATGTCCATTAAAATCTGCTCCTATCACCACTCTCTCCCCCGTAGGAATAGTCTCTATCACCTCATCTAATTCACCCCAGAATCTCTCTTTCTCCTCTATCTCACAACCTACCTGTGGGGCATAACCACTAATAACATTCAACATCACCCCTTCAACCTCTAACTTCAGACTCATCACCCTGTCTGACACTCTCTTCACCTCCAGAACATTCCTCACAAACTCCTCCTTCAGGACCACACCTACCCCATTTCTCTTACTATCCACACCATAATAAAATCCTGCTCCTATACTAAGAACCTTGCTGCCCTTCCACCTGGTCTCCTGTACACACAGTATATCCACCTTCCTTCTCTCCATCATATCAGCCAGCTCTCTACCTTTCCCTGTCATAGTACCAACATTCAGAGTTCCTATTCTCAGTCCTACACTCTTACCTTTCCTCTTCTCTCTCTGTCTGCACACTCTCCTTCCTCCTCTACTTCTTCAACCAACAGTAGCCCAATTTCCACCAGTGCCCTGTAGGTCAATGGCGCCGATGGCGGTCGTTGTTAACCAGGGCCTCGACTGATCCGGTATGAAATTTAAAGTACTGACGATTCGCATGGTTAAATTTGGCAATGTTTTACACCAGATGCCCTTCCTGACACAACCCTCTCTATTTATCCGGGCTTGGGACTGGCACAGAAGTCACTGGACTGTGACCTCATGGCTAGATTAAATTGCTTCCTTACAGTACTGTTTAAAATACATTAACATAAAGGATTAATTAACAGTTTTCTGGTTTATGTTGAAAATTCAGCAATTTTACCAAAAAATTAAGTCAGTAAGAAACTTCTGGTGTGAAAGTTCAACCATGCTGTTCAGCAGCTTTGCCAAACTCTGCATCAGTTTCCAACTGCAGTATTGGCAAAAAATAATCAATGTCATGAAAATGTTCAACTGTTGCAGTGTTTCCAAGGTTCCAAGGTTCACTAAGATCTTCTGGATGACCTCAAAGGTGTACCTCAAGCCCTTGAGTTAAGAGCATGAAGAAGACCAGAGAGGAGAATGAAGGGTTTTATGGAGTCTCCCAGATTGTCCATAACTACTTCTTCTTCCAATACTACTGCCACACTGACCACAATCGAATTTGATCCTGAGTGAGCAGTGCAGTCATTTACCACTTCAAGAATTCCCATTTTCATGCCCTTTGTGCAAAACTCCAATGCATCAGTGTCCTATGAAACACAGTAAATAATGGATAACAGTAAACAATTTCATAAAGAAACAGAAAAAACTGAACTGTGGTAAACTTTTGTATAGTTTTTAGTTTTTAGAGCTTGTAACAGCAGTGCTAGTAAAAATGTAAAGTTTTTTTAAAAAGTTTTTGTTAGTTAGCAACAGCAGTGCTAGTAAAAATGTAAATAAACCTCACAACAAATTACCAGAATGGTCTTTGAAATCTCAGCTGTCTCTCTCATGTACAAGGGAAGACCATGAAGAACAGTAAACTTCCTATGTGAAATTACATCCAAGGACTGCCAAGAGACACAGTTTATAGAGTGTCAACATGTCAGCCATGACATCTTTTAGATAAAAATATTGTTTTACAGTTAAAACACCATACATAGTACAATATCATTCCACAGATGATTAAGTAACAGACCTGGGCATCCAGTTTTTCAAGAAGTTCTTCTAGTTGACTACCCCCTACTTGTGTTGCTTTGGCTCTGTACATTTTCAGCAACTCCCAGGTGTGATTGTCCAGGAATGTCAGGAATGTTGACTTCAGGTCAACACAGTTGATGTGTGAGAATTCTGCATAAACCTGTGGACAATCATGAGAGAATCCAAAAAAGCAAACATCGAATAATGCAGTGCAACTGATTAAGGCATTCACTACAGGTGGTACATTAAAACTAGAGATTATTTACCTGTTCCTCAAAAAACAGCCCTGGCCATTTTTGTTTAATCGTTAACACCAGAGGCTGCCCTTATGAAAAATAAGTGCACTTTAGTATACTTTTCTAAAGTGTACTTATTGTGCAAATAATATACTTTAAAAGAACACAAATAATTGTGAATTAAATGTAATGTTTTTGCCTCTTAAGTGCATTTTATTTGTAATTAATTTCAAATGAATTACAGTTCAAATTTATATTAAACGCAATTAGTTGAACTTTTGATTGTTTTTTTAAACAACTTAATTGGGACTTTAGTACATATTTGTATGTAATTTCATAATTGCTTCTAATGTCTTTAAAATATACTTAAAGTGCACTGTTTAATGTACTGACAAGCATAAAGTTCGTCCAAGCCAAGTGTAAAGTGTGCATTTACGAAAGAAACACCTCATATGTTCCTGTTGGTTATCAGGCTGGGAAGATTCATGGGGGAGGAAAACAACGCTGTGAAGTGGATTCAGGAGAACTTTGGAGAAGAAGCTCTGGATTTCATCATGATTCTGTTCACTGGTGGAGATCTGCTGGAAGGGAAACCAGTGGAGAAGTTTATCAGTAATAGTTATGATCTCCAGAAACTTGTAGACACCTGCAAAGGTAGATATTATGTTTTTAAAAACTATGATCAAAGTAAAAACACACAAGTCACAGAGTTGTTGGAAAAGATCAATTTAATGCTACACTTGAACATAGGTTACTTTTACACACAAGAGCGGAGTGACTATACTGTAAGAGCAGAGAGATCAGACAGGAAGAGGAATTAAAGAGGAAAACTACGAAAGAAAAGATGAAAATGGAGGAGAGAATGGAAATGAATGCAATGGCAATGAAACTGAGAGACGAGCAGAATGAGAACAAAAATCTGAAGGGAGAGTTAGAAGACGTGTATCGGACGTCTTTCTGGTTCTCAACTGGCTTCCTCATTCTAATACTGATCATTGTGTTTTCCATGATGTCGACATGTCTGAATCTATTAATTGGTACAAATGACAGAAGTGTACAGTCAACTCCAGATTTATTGGCACCCATTTAAAGACAAGACAAAAATGCTAAACGTTAGAAGCAATGAGCAGTGAGAGCTGTTAGAGAAGCCTCTGTACAGAGACCACAGGGCAGACCCAGGAGCTGCTGGAGATATTAGATCTCACAGTTGTACTCTCTAGTGGTGCAAAGAAAACCCTATCATCCAGAGACAGCAATTCTGAATCCAAACAATACCACAGGAGAAACAGGCCATACTCTCAGGGATGCTCTTACTCTCCTGTCAATCATAACGACAACAGACAATAAAGAGCAACAGTGAGGTCATGCACCATGTACTTTTAAAGTAGAAAGTACACAGATTCGAGGTGTGAGAGCTACTGTAGTTAAGTGCAGGGTTTTTTGGAGTGCTGACAAGTTAGGAGTTAAGTGTTCATAGAACAGGTGGGTCTGTTTTTTAAAGATACTGTTTTTAGGTGATAGATAGTGCTGTCTGGATTGAGTATGGAAGTTTATTCCACAGTCAGATTGAAGGTTCTGGACAGGGTTCTCAGGCATCAATGAGTAGGTACTACCAGATCAGGCATTAACCAGTGATAACAGGTTACAGGAGGGAACATAAAACTTAAGGAGAGTGTTGAGGTGGTGGTGGTGCTGTTCTAGACAAGGTCTTGTACATGTGCATCAAGGCTTTGAATTTGATGTCAGGCAAAATGAAAGGTTCCACATTATCACTGATAGAAAGAAGGAGAGGAGACCCTGAACAGGGACCAGGAAAAAGACAACAGCAACATTATATGAAGTGAATTTTCATGTGTTTGGACTTTTTTTCATTTATTAAAACAAAGATATTCAATGAATCAACTATGTCTTGCTTTTTACCAGTTAAACTCTTCAAGACTACTGAACCACTGTCACTATTTGAGACTGTTGTTCATTTCATTAAATTTCATTTCATTTAAATTTCATTTTACACTCCACAGAAACATAACCATGATGAAGCTGACACTTTTTCTGTAGTAATGAAAGTTACCTGACTGAGAAATCTGAAGTCTCAGAGTTGAAATCAGGTATTAATTGAAATCTCAGAAAACATACTCTAGCCACTCAATTATATTATAACTCTTCATGGCAAGGTCAAATATCTGAAACAAATTATTTGTTTTTTTCAGTAGGTTCCCAGGACACGCCCTACACCAAGAATAAAACTCTAACTAATAATAGATAGGAATGAGTGGGAAAAAAATTCAAAATAAATGTATTTTTTATTTTGGTTTACCCAGATGTTAGAGAGAGTGAAGACTTTTGCTCTCATTTCCATAATATGTAATTGGTTTTCACAGAGTTTAGCACTTTTGAAGTAGGTATGATTTCACAGGTTGCCTGGCAACCTTGCTCAGGAGATGCGTTCTAAGTAAGTACACTATCAGTGTAATAGGATTATGAGCTTTATTCTGTGATCTATAATAAACTTTCATAATTCAATCAAACCTAAGTGATATGTGAGTGATTCACAGAAAGCACAGTTACTGTAAACACCTTCAGATTTCAGGAGCTTTTATTCTACAGAATGGTCATTTTAAACTAAATATAAATAAACTCATTATAAATAAACAAACACACAACACATTCATAGTATCTGTGAGTATTCAGGCTGAATGTTTTTACAATCTTTTACATAAAAACTTTCATAATTCAGTCAAACCGAAATGATGTGTTCACTTAAATTCATGGCATTTCGCAGACACTGTAATGTGTAAACTTACATTTTATCTCATTTATAAAATTGAGCAGTAAAAGGCTTTGTGCACTTGGTGGTAGTGCTGGGATTTGAACTTTTTGGCCTTTTGAGCAGTAGTGATTTTGAACAAGTGTATGAAATACTGGCCCACTGTCAACACCCACTGGGGACATAACTAATAGATAACTAAAAAATGTATATAAATATAAGCTTTAAAATCATCTCTGTTGGCCTTTACTGGGCTTTGAACAATCCCTACATCTTAAAAATTCCACAAATAATGTTAACTGTTTTGATTACTGATCACAAAAAAAATTAATGTAATGCTTTCTTCATAAAAGAAAATAAGGAAAATCGCTTCACAAAAAATGGGATAGTAAATTATACAGTCCAAGACAAAGAAAGAGTGACAACAGTTGATAAAGTTTAATGGCCGAAGCACTCTAACACCTTCCTCCATTTACACCATTCTAAACCACTGAGGGTGACACGCCTTTGACCTTTGTCCATCTCTCCACACTTTGAGGATTTAGTTTTGTAGATATATTATGGTAAGTCTATTCATGAATAAAATAATTACAGTAGTGTACAGTCCACACTCCACAGTTTACAGGTGCAGCAGTCTTTAAGTTATTTATTAGGATTTATCTCACGTTAATTGTCTATAGCTCCTTGTGCACATCTGCTTTTTAAAACAGTGTCTCGTGCACGCTCCCTTTATCTCAAATGGCAACACGTTGCTCTCAGCATATACTTTAACCTGATTGGTCAAATGACAGACCTGCTGCTGAAAGTGCAGCTGAAGCACGCGCTCACTGCATGTTTAACAGAGAAACTGGGCGGAAAGGGAAAGACTTCAGCAAATTACTCCAACACTATAAATAATTATTGGATTTTCAGGTAATCCGTTTACTGGGTTATTTTAAGGAATAAATATTGCTGTGCCACAAAATATCTCTGGAAGGAACACAGGTGCTGTCACGTGATATCAGATACCCGACTATAACGGAAAACGGAAACTCCGACAGTGGAGTGCAAAAGAGCAACACTTTCTAAGAGGTAAATTATCTACTGCTATATTATCTTTATTTGAAGGTGTTTATTTGCACTAGTATTATTTATAGAGTGGTATGTGGCTGTGTAGAAGTTTGGAGTCGCGTCTCTTTCACTGCAGTAAAAGTGTGAAACTTGGCCTCGGTTACTCCAGCAGCACTTTCTGAAAGCACAGTTCCTGTAAACACCTTCAGATTTCAGGAGCTTTTAGACACTTAATCTTCTACAGAATGGTCATTTTAAACTAAATATAAATGGACTCATTATAAATAAACAAACACACAACACATTCATAGTATCTGTGAGTATTTAGGCTAAATGTTTTTACAATCTTTTGCATAAAAATGGGCAAAATATTTCCAGTTTAAAGAGAGTTTATAAAGCATTCGACTAAATAAAAATAAATTTAATAATAACATCAGTTAAGAATATGTATTATTGTTGTTATAAATCTAAATATTTGCTTGTAAATACATTTTAAAAAGTATCAGTATTTCACTTATCTTCATGCTGAAATTAAAGGGACATTTTAAATTGGTAGACCATCAAACTCCCTTATATCAGTGACCTGCTCTGTGTTCACAATATAAATCAATTAATTTTACTGATTAATTATAGCATAAAATTTTTAAGTAACTGCTCTTCAATTTCACTGGTTCTATGAGCCAGAAGGCTAAATGGATGGATTATCAATGGATTATCATGTAAATCTGCACTGAAAAAAAAAAACACGATACTTTGGATCAACTTAAAAAAAATGCTCCAATTTTTTACAGCTAATTTTTTTACTTTTTCTCAAAACATATTTATACCTTTATTTTATGTTTAATTTTGATTACGTGTTAATCAATTCTTCTACTTTTCCCCAATGCAAAATATTTGCATCCACACAAGTCAAAAACTAAATTTATTACAAACGAATAGGCCAATGCAGTTGCGTTTTACTATAACTTTATTATTTCACTTTATAAAAACCTAAAATTGATCATTACATCCAAATGTAGTTTACTTTGGAAAAAACCAATTGCTGTAATTTTGTTTTTAAGTTATGTTATTAATTTTTCTTAAGTGTGATTCTGTACAAATTAAAATTTATAACTGTAGCTAGATCAATATCTTGTCCTGACTTAAATCCAAAAATGTAGCTACAAATAAGTTTGTGTAAACAACTTAAATGTGAACATGAATACAACCAAAAAAAATGTATGTAAAGTAAAAAAATGTACATTAAAATAGTTTCTTACTTCAGATGAAACTAATAATTTCCTCAGAGGCAAATTTATTAACAAAATAACACTAAATAGACAGTTAAGTTCTCCTCCAAATACACATTTATTATGTATTTTAAAACATACATTACCTTTTCTTTGTATTGTTCTATGAAATTAAAATCAGAAAAACAATGATTTAATAGAAAAACAAAATAACATAACTATAACATGAATAAAACAAAGTAAACTAAAAACAAAACGCATTTTAAATCCAGAAGCATAAAAAAGTGTAGTGCACAACAAAAACACTTAAAGAAGAAAAATAAAAAGTGCATGATGTCAGTTATGGTCTTTGGATTCTGTCGGTGATGACATTTTGATACACGAGTCAGAAGTCCATTCCAAGTCTTGCAAGTGCATGGACAGTTGAAATAGATGCATGGATAGGAATGGTGACGTCCATAATGTCTGTGTTCAAGCTTATACTGTTTGAGAAGCTCAGATCTTCGCAAAACTGAGGGACCACAGTCTTTGCATTTCCACATTCATAGGAAGACTAGGAAAGAAAGAAAAAAAACCTGCTTTACCAATTAGCACTCAGAACAAATCACAAAAGGCACCACTGTAAACTGCATCGATTATATTTGTTTCAGTCCTCAATAAAATTAGAATTTGCTGAAAAAAATAATCTAAGGACGGGCATTGTAGAAAGGACAAGTATATATTTAATTTTAGTATTTAACTCTTGTCAAAAGCTACTAAACAGGAAAAAGCCCATGGCTGTCTCATTTTATTGGCTAGTTAACGAAATGAAATTCAATCTGCAACCATTTTGATAATCAATTGTATCAGTCAGATAAACTGTAAAACAAATGTAAATGTAAATTTGCTAATGTTTCATTTTTTAAGGTGTTTGAAGCTTTTGTTGTTACATTAATGTTTGACCAGCAGTTGAAAAACACAGACTTGGCAGATTAAAATCACAGAGTCTGAGAAACACGAATTTCTCAAACCTCCCCCGGTAAAAATAGTCCTGTCCGAATGGTGCTATAGCAACATTAACATTATACATTTTGTGCAAATGAACCGGATGCCATGTCTGTGTGGGTTGCACACGTTAGCAACTCCAGCTGGCCTTAAGCATGCAGTTCCACTGCAAATAGCATGCACTCCTATAAAATTCGCATGTTTTGTAGTTAGATAAGATTAACATTAATTATTACATCATTAACCAACCGTTGATGATTCAACCATTGGCATTTAAATTTAATTAATATAAGCAGGGAACTTGGCATAATAGTCTTAGTGACTTAGAAAGTCAGCCGTTTTTGAAAATAGTTTTGAGCTAGCTAGCTAACGTTAGCAAACACACCTGCCAAATACATTCTACAAAGTAGTTGTTCGTAACCCACAGCATACATGCATGACTTGTGTTAGCATACAAAAGACACATTTACTTCAACAGTGATATACATTTGTCTTCTTACCTTGTGTAAATGACCTTTCTTTTGCTTTACACAAAGTTCCCTTTCCAAGCGAGAGAAAACTGTAATGGTGGCCAGCGGATTCTGGTTCAGACCAATCTGGTGCGACGTCATGAGGTCACGTGACAAGGCGACCCTTTAGTTTGAAGTAGAAATGGGCATTGAGGAAACGGATTACACGTAATTGTAACCAAGGGAGGCGGCGTTTGCTTTTAAGCAAAGTAAAAATAACAGTTTCAGATAAGAAATCAAAATTTTCTATCAGACTAATGAAGAAACATACTTTAGATGAATGAAACAGACGTTTTACTTTTTTCAGTGTGTGTGTGTGTGTGTGTGTATGCCATAACTGCACATTAGTGAAAACTGCTGAGTGTTTGTTCTGATTCAGTACACAGTGGTTGTGTCACAGTTCAAAACTGATTTTCATCAGAAAAATTAAAAATCTGTCTTTTTATTTTATAGTTTTGTTTATTTAGATTTTGTTTTCTGTAGTTTTCCTTCCCGTGTCACGGATGTCCCAGTGAATGGCTCACAATCTGACTCTGACAGGGACAGAAAGGGAATCAACAACCAATCACTTAATTGGACTTAATTATAATTGGACAAACTTCTGTCCTAGCTCTGTGTTGTTTTTTGTGTTTGAACTATATGTTGTATGTTTATGTAGCACCAGGTCCTGGAGAAACGTTGTTTCATTTCACTATGTATTGCGTCAGCTGTATGTGGTTGAAATGACAATAAAGCTTCTTGAATTTGGAATCTTGAATCTTGAATCAGCAGCATCTGACGTGAACATGGAGACAACAGATAATGAACCTAAGGAACCAGATCATTCCAGTGGTTTAAGGTAAGACTTCTGCTAGGAAAGGGAAGGATGGTAAGAATCTCTGAAAGCTACTGTCTTTGTCTGGATACCCAAAAACAGGGTTGGTGTAACCTGTGGATGGTGTAATGATGTAATGATGTAACATCCCAAGACATTTCCTACTTGCTTGACCTTCTGACCTATTCTAGCTTTCCCATTGAACTCTACATAATACATTTTATTTTGTAAAAGACATCCCCCTTTCTTAAGAAGATTGGTTACTCTCTGTTCCAAGAGAAGTTAAATGTTGAACCATATATTCAGGTTCAGGAGCTCCCCTGGATGGCAGGTGGTAGAGTTGGTCTCGGCGTACCAAGCTAATGGTATTCAAGGTAGTCATTGTGTCATAAAACGGGTGTCTCCACAGAGTGGAATCAGACCCAAATGCAGGGATAGCAGACAAACAATATTTTTTCTTTTAAGAACACAAAGACATACACAGGAGAAATCTGTGGAAAACACTAGGAAGAAAACTAAGTAACAGAAATACAAAACAGGATACTGGGAACAAAAGAGGCACACAACTACAACGTGGGCCTCAGCAAATAGCAAACAGCAAGTGATAACAACTCATTAGGAACAAGTGTGCAGAGGTGGGAAAGGACTATGGATCAGACAGGACAAACACACATGAAAACACAAAATGAAAAAAAAACACGAGACAGAACACACACTGCTGGAAAGCCCCCTAGTGTTACTGCAGAGAAATGTCCAACCATCCAGACACATTGAGGGATAAACACACAGATAACCAGGAGTGAAAAAATAATGTGTTTCTAAATAATCCTGTTAACTTTGTGCCACTTACCTGTACTAACCTGTACCATTATTTTCTACTAACTACAAATAATTTAAAAAGTTCAGTACAACACAGTTCTAAATGTGAAGAACATATTTTTCAGAAAAATTATAGATTAAGAATTATAATATTGTAATAATACTCATCACATTCAAGCATTTAAAAGCCTGTATTACATTTGTAGGCTTCTAATGAATGTATCTTGAAATGCACATTTTCTATTTTTCGATTTTTATATATTTCTTTAAATTATGTATCAGATAAAATATAAAACAGGATCATGTTTTCCTGAAGTGAAATTACAAGTAAACAATTAACAATTTCCAACAGACAAAAAGAAATGAAAATACAAAAGAAACAAAAAGAAGGACTGGTTACTGGTTCTGTCTATATTAATTGAGCCATGAGGCTAAAATAGACATTTTATCATCTAAATCTTGTGTGTGTGTGTGTGTGTGTATGTGTGTGTGTGTGTGTGTGTGTGTGTGTGTGTGTATGCCATAACTGCACATTTATTGAAAAGTGCTGAGTATTTGTTCTGATTCAGTCCCACACTGGTTGTGTCACAGTTCAGTGCATCTAAAATAACAAAACTGCTTTTCATCAAAAATTAAAAATCTGTCTGTTTTTTTTCTAGAGTTTTGTTTATTTAGATTTTATTTTCTGTAATTTTCCTGCCAGGTTCATTGATGACAGAGAGAAACAAATTGACTCTGACAGGGACAGACAGGAACTCGACAGCCAATCAGCAACATCTGATAATGCAGCAGATTATGAATATATGGAACCAGATCATTCCATTGGTTCAAGGTAAGAAGAATGTAAGTGTGTGTGTGTGTGGTAAATTTTTTGTTGAGTTTTGTTGTGGTCAGTCACAGGCCCAATTAAAGTCATGTATCATACATTGTGAAACAAAGTGCAAGAGATGGAAGGCAGGGATGTGAAACATTCACACAATAGACCCTAAAGGGAAATCTCAGAACTTCAGAATGAGCCTTTTGCGAGGAGCGGGCCTGCTGGGGAAGTTTCTGTGAAACTCCTCTGTGAGTGCTGGGTCCAGAATGTCAGCAGCATTAACCCAGCAACGTTCCTCAGGACTGTACCCCTCCCAGTCCACCAGGTACTGGAGGCGGTTTCCTCGACGATGAGAGTTGAGAATGGCGTGAACCTGATAGGTGAGGGAACCATCAGTGTCCAGGGGAGGGGGTGGTTCATGGGCAGTGGAACTCGTGGTGCAGGAGTCATGGCAGGGCTTAAGCAGTGAAGCATGAATGGTGGGTGAAATACGATATGATGCAGGCAGCTCTAGGCGATACGAGACAGGGTTAATCTGGCGAACGATTCTGAAAGGGCCAATGAACTTGGGGCTGAGTTTACGGCTGGGTAATTTCAACTTCAAGTTGCGTGTGGATAGCCACACTTTCTGGCCCACCTGGTAGGCTGGGTGTGGGCATCGTTGGCAGTTGGCCTGGATTTCCTGTCTCCGAATTGCTCTCTGAAATCACACATGGGCCCTTTCCCAGACTTCTTGGCTTTGCCTATACCAGTCGTCTACTATGGGGACGTCAGAGGGATCCCCAGACCATGGAAATAGTGGGGGTTGATAGCCTAGCACACACTGAAAAGGTGTTAGACCCATAGAGGAGTGGAGTAACATGTTTTGGGCATACTCGGCCCAAGGGAGAAACTCACTCCAACGATGCTGTTCGTGGCTGCAATAAACCCTTAGGAATCTTCCCAACTCTTGATTCAATCGCTTGGCTTGACCATTAGATTAAGGGTGGTATCCAGAGCTGAGACTGATGTTAATACCGAGGTGCCTGCAGAACTCTACCCACACTCTAGAGGTAAATTGTGTGCCCCGATCTGAGATGATATCCCCTGAGAGGCCATAGTTTCGGAACACGTTCTGGAAGATGGCTTGGGCGGTCTCCATAGCAGTGGGTAAACCTTTCATGGGTACAAGATTACAGGCCTTACAAAACCGGTCAATCACCATCATGATGGCTGTAAAACCTTGGGATTCTGGGAGGTCAGTGAGGAAATCAATGGACACGTGAGACCAGGGGCATCATGGGATTGGTAGAGGTTCTAGCAGACCCTCTGGTAGCTGGCGGCTTGTCCGGGATTGAGCGAGAGATCAGCTCCCTATTCCCCACATCATAGTTGGCCTCAGCTGGCGTGAGTTTACGGGAGAAGAAGGCGCATGGGTGGACTTTTCCGGAGTCTGGTTGGCATTGAGAAAGCACCACCCCAATACCGCTATTAGAGGCATCAACTTCAACAAATGGCAGCTCAGGATTAGGATGGTAGAGTATGGGAGCAGAGGAGAAACTTTGCTTGAGTCTTTGAAACCTCACGCCAGGGCATTTGTAAGTCCATAAGGCATGACCTGGTATTCGTAATGTCCGTGAGTCGTATGGAATGCAGTCTTCCATTCATCGCCCTCCTTTATGCGGATCAGGTTATATGCGCTGCGTAGGTGTAGTTTTGTGAATATTCTCGCCCCCTGTAACTGTTCGAGGGCCACAGGAACCAAGGGAAGTGGATAAGGATAGAGAACTGTTATGGTGTTCAGACCTCGATAATCAGTGCATGGTCGAAGGCCCCCATCCTTCTTCTCGATGAAGAAAAACCCCGCTGCAACAGGAGATGTAGATGGATGGATGTATCCAGCTGCGAGAGCTTCTTCAATATATTCCTCCATGGCACTTTTCTCAGGGAGTGAGAGGGGGTAAACGCAGCTCTTGGGTGGCATGGCGTTAGGAAGAATTTCTATGGTGCAATCCCATGGCTGATGAAGGGGTAACTTGGCAGCCCTTTTTTTTTTACCAAAGACTTCTTGGAGATCACTATACTCTTTGGGGAGTGTTATTGAGGGGGATGACTCTGGACTCTCAACGGATGTAGATGGGCATGGGCGTGATAAGTGCATGTGAAAGCAGTTCTCTCGACAGAAGGTGGACCATTTTCTTAATTCCCCCTCTTTCTAGGAGATAACAGGATCATGGAGCTGTAGCCAGAGAAGGCCTAAGAAGATGGGGTTAGATGGTGAAGTGATGACAAAGAATCTTAGTTTTTCACGATAAAACAGTCCAATTTGGAAGTCCAAGAGTGGGTTTGGTGAGTAAGGAGGCCTTCTCCAATGGGCTGACTGTTGATGACGGTTACTTTTAATGGTGGGGTGCATGGAATGGTGGGTAAGTGGAGTTCATGTACCAGGCTGCTGTCTATGAGGTTGACTGCTGAACCTGAGCCAATTAGTGCCGAGACTGAGAAACGAGAGTCATTCGGGAACATGAACACCGGTAGGGAGACTTTATAAGCCAGTTTAACAATCTCTACCTGTGATGTGGTAGGTTTCACCGGGCATTGAAACACTCTGTGATCAGGCTGTCTGCAGTAGAAACATAACTGGAGCTGTGTACGACGCTCACGCTCATCTTTAGAGACACGTGACCTCCCTAGTTGCATGGGCTCAGCTGTTTCTTCCCTGGGGCTGTGGAATTTCATGAGGGAGCATGGCTTAGAGCGTGGCGTGAAGGCTGTAGGTCGGTGCTGCCGTCGGAGGTTGTCAAGCCGAATGACAGTGGAGATGTACTGGGACAGTGTAACATTATTCTCCCGGCACGCCATTTCCGCTTTCAGATCCGGATTGAGACTTTTGTGAAACACAGCCATAAGTGCTGTCTTGTTCCACCCTGACTGAGCTGACAGCGTGCGGATTTTAATGGCAAAATCCGCTGCTGTATCTGACCCCTGACGCAACTTAAGCAGCTGCACGGAAATGTCCTTTCCTCCCACCGGATACTCGAAAACTTTCCTGATCAGATTGGTGAAATAATCAGCCGAAGTCTTCACTTGAGGATCAGAATCCCAAACAGCTGAAGCTCAGTCTAGCGCTTTGCCCGTCAGTAAAGAAAGCATGAACGCACACCTGATGGTTTCAGTGCCGTAGATTTCCGGCTGCTGCGCGAAGAAGTTGTCACACTGGCATAAGAATCCATGGCAGCGATCGGCAGAGCCATCAAACTTCTCTGGTAGGGAAAATCGGGGTAATCCACTGGTGCCGCTGGTTCTGGTGCATCAGTGGCGGCTGGAGGCTGTTGCCAGAGCTGGGTGTTGGCGGCTTGTAGCTCTGCCACCTGATCCTGATATACACGAATCATGTGTCCCTGGCGGACGATGGTGGCGCAGAGATCCGCTGGATTCTCAACTGGCGAGGTATCCTGTAATGAAGTATGTGAGGCTTGCGTAGTAGAATCCATTGGCAAATTTTTATTCACAAAATCGGCAGGCAAAAGTAGGTATTGATATGGGATAGCAAAAGGGTCAAAAACCGGAAAGCAAACACACTGTAAACCTAAACCAAAACACAAACCCGAACTCGTAGTCAATAAGCAAGGCAGGCAAGGATCATACACGAGGTAAACCATACAGCAATAACTCAAGGCTTGGTACGTGACACAAGGAAACGATACTTCGCGTGGAACAGAGGGAGCACGCTGCTTAAAAGCTCTAGAGATCCGGAAATGAGTTCATGGCAGTCAATATTTGGGCGACAGCTCCCTCTGGTGTTCTGGCTCTGTGTGGGTTGTGACAGTTATATTTGTTAGTAAATTGTGATAAAACATCACTATTAACTTATTTCTCATGTGTCTTGTGTTTTTATTGTGTTAACTGAATTTGTTGTACAGTGAAATGCATTGGTTTTTCTCGTGTGGAAGACAGTGTTTATTGTTCTGATTTTAGAAAAATGATTTAAATATGTAAAAATGGGATTTATTCAAGTCTTAGTGCAACACAATAGCATAATGAAATTATGTATGATATCTTCATACCTTAAATTTATTGAAGATCAATCCTCATATAGCTTAAATGTTTAAAAAGTTATATTGTTTAAATTAAAAATATAAAATATTGTTATACTCTCAACAGCTTAACCCTTTTTGTTATTTGTTATAGTCCCAAATATTAGGACTTAGGGGTTGTAGCTGGGTTGTAACAGTAGCTCTGTGAAATGAGCCAGAGAAATTCGGTTCAAGTGTAAAGTGATTGTATATTGTGTTTCTATAGTTTTATTTATTTAGATTTTATATTCTGTAGTTTATCTTCCCATATCAGGCATGTCAAAGAGAACGGCTCTGACACTGATTCCAACCTCTTGCCACTTAACACAACTAGGACAAAGAAACAAAGGAACAAATTCATAACTGCATGAAATGTATTCTCACATATGTGAAGATGAACATTTTCATTTTTCTAAATCAAATAGACAGGAACACAACCATCAATCAGCAAGAGATCTATCTTGTATGAATCTGGAGACAACAGATAATGAATCTATGGGCCAGCCAGTCGATTCTAATGATGAAGAACCAAGTCATTCCAGTGGTTCAAGGTAAGACTTCTGGTAGGAAAGGGAAGAATAGTAAGAATCTCCAAAAGCTATCAACCATGCTGTTTTTGTGACATTTTGCTACATCCTGTTTTTCACTTTCTTTAACATTCTTCAACAACATGGTTTCACACTGTACACGTTTGTCCCCTCGGTGTGGCGTTTACCCCACATTATGTACATACACTATATTGCCAAAAGTATTCGCTCACCTGCCTTGACTCACATATGAACTTAAGTGACATCCCATTCCTAATCCATAGGGTTCAATATGACGTCGGTCCACCCTTTGCAGCTATAACAGCTTCAACTCTTCTGGGAAGGCTGTCCACAAGGTTCAGGAGTGTGTTTATGGGAATTTTTGACCATTCTTCCAGAAGCGCATTTGTGAGGTCACACACTGATGTTGGACAAGAAGGCCTGGCTCTCAGTCTCCGCTCTAATTAATCCCAAAGGTGTTCTATCAGGTTGAGGTCAAGACTCTGTGCAGGCCAGTCAAGTTCATCCACACCAGACTCTGTCATCCATGTCTTTATGGACCTTTCTTTGGGCACTGGTTCACAGTCATGTTGGAAGAGGAAGGGGCCAGCTCCAAACTGTTCCCACAAGGTTGGGAGCATGGAATTGTCCAAAATGTCTTGGTATGCTGAAGCATTCAGAGTTCCTTTCACTGGAACTAAGGGGCCAAGCCCAGCTCCTGAAAAACAACCCCACACCATAATCCCCCCTCCACCAAACTTTACACTTGGCACAATGCAGTCAGACAAGTGGCAACCGCCAAACCCAGACTCGTCCATCAGATTGCCAGATGGAGAAGCGCAATTCGTCACTCCAGAGAACGCGTCTCCACTGCTCTAGAGTCCAGTGGCGGCGTGCTTTACACCACTGCATCCGACGCTTTGCATTGCACTTGGTGATGTATGGCTTGGATGCAGCTGCTCGGCCATGGAAACCCATTCCATGAAGCTCTCTGCGTACTGTTCTTGAGCTAATCTGAAGGCCACATGATGTTTGGAGGTCTGTAGCGACTGACTCTGCAGAAAGTTGGCAACCTCTTCGCACTATGCGCCTCAGCATCCGCTGACCCCGCTCCGTCAGTTTACGTGGCCTTCCACTTCGTGGCTGAGTTGCTGTTGTTCCCAAACACTTCCACGTTCTTATAATACAGCTAACAGTTGACTGTGGAATATTTAGGAGCGAGGAAATTTCACGACTGGATTTGTTGCACAGGTGGCATCCTATCACAGTTCCACGCTGGAATTCACTGAGCTCCTGAGAGCGACCCATTCTTTCACAAATGTTTGTAAAAACAGTCTGCATGCCTAGGTGCTTGATTTTATACACCTGTGGCCATGGAAGTGATTGGAACACCTGATTCTGATTATTTGGATGGGTGAGCGAATACTTTTGGCAATATAGTGTATGTTCCATATGTTAATAACATTTCATAATAATCTCAGAATTATACCTTTCTGGTTATACTAATCATATTCAAGTGTTTAAAGGCTTCTGATGAATGTCTTAGAAAAATCACATTTGCTATATTTTAATGACACACATCACTAGATTTTTAAGTGTCAGATTAAATATAAAACAGGATAATGTATTTTAAAAGTGAAATTACAATTAAACAATTGTAACAATTTCCAACAGAGAAAATGGAAGGATACAAAAAAAAACAAAAAGACAGGAGAAGAAGAACATGTCCTACAAGTTAAAGGAAAAAACAGAGGAAAACAAAAGACTTGAGGGACAGTTAAAGAAGGTGAATATACAGTTGACTGAAAAGGAAGAGGAGAATAGAAGACTTGAGGGACAGTTAAAGAAGGTGAAAATACAGTTGACTGAAAAGGAAGAAGAGAACAGCAGACTTGAGAGATCTTTACAGGAGGCAAATCATAACCACAGAAAATTAAAGGTTAGTATCATTTTCTTTTTTACAATCATGTTTACAATTTTTACTGTTAGCCCAGAGATCAGAATTTGTGCGTTAAATATACCAGTCTAAACATAACTGCCTCTTAAAGGATTGGTTTAGAAAATATCATTGCCTTAAAACAAAGTTTTGTCTATTTTTGTAGAACAACATTTATTCTCTCATTTGGCTGACCTCCATGCTGGTTCTGGTTCCACTGGGTATTGGATTACACTTCGCTTTCAAAGGTAAATGCTGATCAAACTACAGCTACCAAATATCAAATCCAATATTCCCACTAAAGTTAAAGATCACGCAGAAGACTATTGCATTATCCACATTATCTGTTATCTGCATATTATCTACCTTTTAGAGCAAGAGGTGACTCATCCTGAGCTTCGACTGATGTTAGTGGGGAAAACTGGAGCAGGAAAGAGTGCATCAGGAAACACCATCCTGCGTGAAGAGGCCTTCAGAGTCGAGGCGTCTCCTGCGTCTGTGACCGCAAACTGTAAAGTGAAGAACAAAATCCTGGATGGAAAAAACATCACCATAATTGACACTCCCGGTGTCATGGACACGTGGTTAATATCAGACCAAATGGCCTACAATGCACATAATTGTATCTCCATGTTTTCTCCCAAACCACATGTGTTCCTGCTGGTTATCAGGCTGGGAAGATTCACGCTGGAAGAAAGCAACGCTGTGAAGTGGATTCAGGAGAACTTTGGAGAAGAAGCTCTGAATTTCACCATGATCCTCTTCACTGGTGGAGATCTGCTGGAAGGGAAACCAGTGGAGAAGTTTATTAGTAATAGTTATGATCTCCAGAAACTTGTAGACACCTGCAAAGGTAGATATCATGTTTTTAACAACTTTGATCAAAGTAACCACACACAAGTCACAGAGTTGTTGGTAAAGATCAATGTAATGCTACACTTGAACATGGGTTACTTTTACACACAAGAGCGTATTGACTATAAGAGCAAAGAGATAGAAATCAGACAGGAAGAGGAATTTAAGAGGAAAACTATGGAAGAACTGCAAATGGAGGAGAGGAGGAAGATGAATGAGATGGCAATGAAACTGACAGGTGAGCTGCATGAGAACAAAAATCTGAAGGCAGAGTTAGAAGAGGCGTATCAAGATGTGTCTTTCTGGTTTAGAGTCTCAACTGGCTTCTTCTTTCTAATACTGATGATTGTGTTTTGGGCAAAGAAATAAACTAGCTAAAGGATTGGGGGATTTTCACAACTAATCAGGCCGTGGCTTAAAATGACATTTTTTGTTCTCTTGAAAGCTATCAGCTTACAAAGCTTACAAATGATAAGAATGATTTGCAGCATACAGAATGTGTGTAGATGTCTGTGGTGTTAGAGTGTTGTTAGCATTTGTGGCTATAATTAAAATATATGCTTATAAATGCACTATAAATGAACTATAAATCTAACAATCAGACCTCATGAACCTGATGGTGACAAGTCTGAAACTATTAATTTGTTAAAATTTCAGAAGTGTACAGTCAGCTCCAGATTCAGTGGCACCCATTAAAAGAAAAGACAAAAATGTTAAATGTTATAAGGCTAAGGTGTTAGAGAAGCCTCTGTACAGAGACCACAAGGCAGACCCAGGGGCTGCTGGAGATATTAGATCTCACAGTTGGACTCTTGAGTAGTACAAGAGAAAACCCTATCAGGTTAACCCAATCACAGATAGAAAGTCTTAATCCCGACAATTCCACAGCACAAACAGGACTCTCAGGGATGCTCTCTCTCCCCTGTCAATCATAGAGACAACAGTGAATCAAGAGCTTGAGTGAGGTCATGTATGCAGAAGTGGTTGGATAGTGCTCAAGATATGTTTACATTTATTCATTTAGCAGATTCTTTTATTCACAGTGGCTTACACATGAAGAAATAAAAGATAAGCCTTATATCAAGCAGACAACAATACAAATAGTGTTACCATACCAGATTTTTAACTGAGAGCTAAAGGAGAGAGTGCACAGTGTTGAGGTAAGTTCAGGGTTTTTTGTTTGTTTGTAATTTTGATTACAAATTATGGAAGTTCATTCCTCAGTCAGATTGAAGGTTCTGGACAGGGACCTCAGGCCTCACTGAGTAGGTGATACCAGGCGTCAGGTGTTAACCACTGATAGCAGGTTACAGGTGGGAACATCAATCTCAAGGAGAGTGTTGAGGTGGTGGCTGTTCCAGACATGCTCTTGTTCATGTGCATCAAAGGCCCTGAATTTGATGTCATTCAAAATAAAAGGCTCCACAACATCATTGGTAGAAAGCAGAGAGAGGAGACCCTGAACGAGGACCATAAAAAAGACAAGAGCAACATTGTAAAAAGTGAAGGGAATTTTTTTAGGTATTTTTAGATCTTGTGTTTTGGTTTATTTTTCATTCATTAAAATTAAGATTTGAAATTAATCAACTGTGTTTGGCTGTGTTTGCAATTAAACTCTTCAAGTCTACTGAACCACTGTCACTGTTGAAAATGTTGTGGCATGACCATGAAAATTTAATTTTACGCTTTAATGTATACACAACCATGATGAAGCTGACACTTTTTTTTCCTAGTATTGAAATGTACCTGGCAGAGAAATCTTTTTTTTTTAGGGTTGAAATCAGTAAACAATCTCAGAAAACAAACTGTAGCCACTAATTTATTAATATCTGGAAAAAAATTGTTTTTTTTTTTCAAAAGCTTCCCAGGACAGACCCTACACCAAGAATAAAACTCTTACTGATAATGGATAGAAATGAGTTGTTGAGATAGAAAGTGCAAAAAAGAGGTATATTTTCTCTTGGTTCACCCAGAAGTTACAGAGAGTGAAACCTTTGCACTAATTTCTATAATATGTAATTGGTGTTCACAGGGTTGCCAGGGTTTAGCAGTTGTCTGACAACCTTTTAAAATAGGTATGATTTCACAGGTTGCCTGGCAACCTTGCTCAGGAGGTGGGTGCTGAGTGAATTCATTATCTATCTAATAGTATTATGAACTGTAGTCCATAATGAATGTTCATAATTCTATCAAATTTAAATGATAATTTACTTAATTACTGTCATCCAGAGAAAATTTATAATATAATAAAGATTTTTTTCCAGCTCTTTAAAGCAGATTGATTCTACTTCGCAGTCGCAGGGAAACGTTTATTTTAAACAAGTGTATAAAATACTGCCCCACTGGCACCACTTAGGGCTTGGTCACACTATGAGACTTTAACCATCGGCAGATCGCTTTGCTGTTCAGACTACATGACTTCACTGTATGTCTTTTTGTCCTTGTGGTGTTCACACTACGTGACGCTTTGTAAATGATCCACAAGAGGGGGTCACACACCACACCATCTGACAACAACTCTTGTCACTCAACGCCGTCCCCAAAACACATTTTGTCACGAAAACACACGCGACAGGTGGATCCGGAAATGACGCAAGACTTTTGGTAGAGGTTTGTTTTGAAAATGGACGTCGGCAGGAGTCTTGCTCTAAATAAATGTTAATTTATTAAAATAAATGTTGTGTCCACACTATTTTTGAAGCCATGTTGCTGCTGCTGCTTTTCTTCCAGTGACCTCAACTCTGTTGACTTGCTCTCTCATTGGGTGGAGGTCGTAGCTACAATTGACACCATGTGATGTCGAGTCGGCCGACCGTCCCAGATATTTAACATGCCAGATATCTGGATTTTGTCTGCAAGGTGTCAGCGACGGGTCAGTGAGCCTCTTTGATGCGTCGTTGAGTAGTTCACACAAAGATTGCCGAGCGTTGATCACCCGCTGATTTTCCCACAATCACAGACCGATCTGTCAGTGAGCTCGTTAATTTGCAAATCGGGCTTAAAATCCTGTAGTGTGAACTAGGCTTTACCTACAACATAACTATCTACTAATTGTAAGAAGTGAAAGTTTTGCAATACAAAAGTGTGTCACATTCACAAAAAGGTTAAGAACCACCGCTTTAAAGTCATCTCTGTTGTTCTTTATCAGGCTTTCAACAATCCTTAAGTATTAAAAATTCCATAAATAGTGTTAACTGTTTTGATTATTGATCACAAAAATAATGCAAAGGTTTCTTCATGAAAGATTATGAAAATTGAAAATGACTTTCCATGCACAAAAAATGGGACGGTAAATTAAACAATCCAAGACAAAGAAAGAGAACAGTTAGTTTAAAGGCTGAAGCACTCTAACACCTTCCTCCATTTACACCATTCTAAACAACTGAGGGTGGCACGCCTTTGACCTTTGTCCGTGTTTTCAAACTTTAAGTATTTAATGTTGTAGATATATTATTGTATATCTAGTTAAGAAAAAAACAATTAACAATGCTTATTTATTAGAACTTATTTATTAGGATTTAGCTCAAGTTAGTTATCTATAGTGCCTTGTGCATGCACATCTGCTTTTAAAAAGTAAATGGTGCCTCATGCTCACTCCATTTATTCAATCTTACCTGGCAACATGTTGCTCTCAAGCTATACTTTAATCTGATTGGTCATATGACAGACAGCACAAGCCCTGAGGAACCAATCCGAAAGTGCAGCTAAAGCACACGCTTACTGCATTTCAAGTGAGAAATTGTCCAGGCAAGAAAGACTTCAGCTGTTACTGTTATTGTTACTTCGGGACAAATTTTACGAGAAAACACTCAAAAAATACTCCAAATCTCTATATAAATATTAATGAGGTGGACAAAGTACACAACTTCCTTACTTGAGTGAAAGTACAAATACTACCGGTCAAACATTACTCCTTTACAAGTAAAAGTTGTAAAGACAGATTTTTACTTAAGTAAAAGTACAGAAGTACTTGTTTTTAAAAGTACTTAAGTATCAAAAATAAATGTCAACGCATTGTTTTATTATTGTTGCATTGTTGTATGCAATACTTACAGTACCTTTTGTAGCATCCTAGTGAATATACTGACCAGTTTGTAGTTTGTAGGAATTGAGCTTTTAGAATGTTACAAAACCTATAGAAATTAAACAACTGAATTGACAAGACAGAAAAGAAAAGACAGGTATAATCATTTTCATTTTTAATTTCACACTCCTACCACCCCCAACAAAAAAGTACAGGTACATCTCAAAAAATTAGAATATCATGAAAATGGTCGATATTTTTTATCACTCAGTTCAGAAAGTGAACCCCATATATTATATAGATTCATCACACAGAGTGAAATATTTCAAGCCTTTATTTCTTGAAATTGTGATGATTATGGCTTACAGATAAGGAAAACCCAAAATTCTGTGTCTCAGAAAATTAGAATATTACATAAGATCAATAAAAAAAGGATCTTTCAAACAGAAATGTCAGACTTCTGAAAAGTATGTTCGTTTCTATGCACTCAATACTTGGTTGGGCCTCCTTTTGCATCAATGCAGCGTGACATAGATTCTCTATAGGGTTCAGGTCAGGCGAGTTTGCTGGCCAATCAAGCACAGTAACACCATGGTCATTGAACCAGCTTTTGGTACCTTTAGCAGTGTGGGCAGGTGCCAAGTCCTGCTGGAAAATGAAATCAGCATCTCCATAAAGCTCGTCAGCAGAAGGAAGCATGAAGTGCTCTAAGATTTCCTGGTAGATGGCTGCATTGACTGTGGACTTCAGAAGACACAGTGAACCAACACCAGCAGATGACATGGCAGCCCAAATCACTGACTATGGACACTTCACACTGGACATCAAGCAACATGGATTCTGTGCCTCTCCACTCTTACTCCAGACTCTGGGACCTTGATTTCCAAATGAAATGCAAAACTTACTTTCATCTGAAAAGAGGACTTTGGACCACTGAGCAACAGTCCAGTTCTTTTTCTGCACAGCCCAGGTAAGATGCTTCTGACGTTGTCTCTGGTTCAGGAGTGGCTTGACACGAGGAATGCGACATTTGTAGGCCATGTCTAGGATTCGTCTGAAGCTCCCCCAAATTCTTGAATGGATTTTGCCTGACAATCCTCTCAAGGCTGCGGTTATCCCTTTTGCTGGTGCACCTTCTCCTACCACACTTTTTCCTTCCACTCAACTTTCTATAAATATGCTTGGATACAGCACTCTGTGAACAACCAGCTTCTTTAGCAATGACCTTTTGTGGCTTACCCTCCTTGTGGAGGGTGTCAGTGACTGTCTTCTGGACAACTGTCAAGTCAGCAGTCTTCCCCATGATTGTGTAGCCTACTGACCCAGACTGAGAGACCATTTAAAAGCTCAGGAAACCTTTGCAGGTGTTTTGAGGTAATTAGCTGATTAGGGTGTGACACCATGACTTTCCAATATTGAACTTTTTCACAATATTCTAATTCTCTGAGACACAGAATTTTGGGTTTTCCTTATCTGTAAGCCATAATCATCACAATTTCAAGAAATAAAGGCTTGAAATATTTCACTCTGTGTGTAATGAATCTATATAATATATGGGCTTCACTTTCTGAACTGAGCAACAAAAAATATTGACTTTTTTCATTATATTCTAAATTTTGAGTTGTACCTGTACACATCTATGTGTATCCACTCATGAACATTTCAATCAAATGGTCTGTAAATGAAGACTGGTCAGGAAAAAAAAAATCTAACCTGCTTTAAAACCCAGCTACACAACTGTAGCTGTACAACCACCCAACAGCAACACTGCTTTAACAAAGAGTTATGTATATTTCCACAATTCATTTACACCATTTTAATATGCATTTACACCACTGTCCAGGCTCCTCCCTCCTGTGTGCAATGCGTTGTGGGCAATATTACCCATTAGAGTGTGCATTGTTCTGCACTTTGAATTTCTACCGGAAGTAGTAGAACATCCAGGAATTTTTGGAATACTCTTCAGTATACTACGATTTGGGGCATACTAATTCTATTTTTGAATACTATTTAGGACACATAGTATGAGGATTTGGACAAAGCATACGTTTTTGTGTGTTAACTAACATCATTACCAATGCGTTGGTGGTGTATAATATACAAATCATACACTGTATTGCCAAAAGTATTCGCTCACCTGCCTTGACTCGCATATGAACTTAAGTGACATCCCATTCCTAATCCATAGGGTTCAATATGACGTCGGTCCACCCTTTGCAGCTATAACAGCTTCAACTCTTCTGGGAAGGCTGTCCACAAGGTTTAGGAGTGTGTTTATGGGAATTTTTGACCATTCTTCCAGAAGCGCATTTGTGAGGTCACACACTGATGTTGGACGAGAAGGCCTGGCTCTCAGTCTCCGCTCTAATTCATCCCAAAGGTGTTCTATCGGGTTGAGGTCAGGACTCTGTGCAGGCCAGTGAAGTTCCTCCACACCAGACTCTGTCATCCATGTCTTTATGGACCTTGCTTTGGTCACTGGTGCACAGTCATGTTGGAAGAGGAAGGGGCCAGCTCCAAACTGTTCCCACAAAGTTGGGAGCATGGAATTGTCCAAAATGTCTTGGTATGCTGAAGCATTCAGAGTTCCTTTCACTGGAACTAAGGGGCCAAGCCCAGCTCCTGAAAAACAACCCCACACCATAATCCCCCCTCCACCAAACTTTACACTTGGCACATTGCAGTCAGACAAGTACCGTTCTCCTGGCAACCGCCAAACCCAGACTCGTCCATCAGATTGCCAGATGGAGAAGCGCGATTCGTCACTCCAGAGAACGCGTCTCCACTGCTCTAGAGTCCAGTGGCGGCGTGCTTTACACCACTGCATCCGGCGCTTTGCATTGCACTTGGTGATGTATGGCTTGGATGCAGCTGCTCGGCCATGGAAACCCATTCCATCAAGCTCTCTGCGCACTGTTCTTGAGCTAATCTGAAGGCCACATGAAGTTTGGAGGTCTGCAGCGATTGACTCTGCAGAAAGTTGGCGACCTCTTCGCACTATGCGCCTCAGCATCCGCTGACCCCGCTCCGTCAGTTTACGTGGCCTACCACTTCGTGGCTGAGTTGCTGTTGTTCCCAAACACTTCCACGTTCTTATAATACAGCTGACAGTTGACTGTGGAATATTTAGGAGCGAGGAAATTTCACGACTGGATTTGTTGCACAGGTGGCATCCTATCACAGTTCCACGCTGGAATTCACTGAGCTCCTGAGAGCGACCCATTCTTTCACAAATGTTTGTAAAAACAGTCTGCATGCCTAGGTGCTTGATTTTATACACCTGTGGCCATGGAAGTGATTGGAACACCTGATTCTGATTATTTGGATGGGTGAGCGAATACTTTTGACAATATAGTGTATATTCATCCATTTTGTCAGAAATTGATCAATTGAGAAATTGAGTTAAAAAAAATTATGGAAAACCACTGAACTTTACAACACGTGATGCTACAAGAGTGAAAAAAACCATCCTATGATTAATGTAACTACTTTCTACTCAATGACCTTGACAGAAATGTAGTGGGGTAAAAGTAGAGTATTTGTCTTTCAAATGTAGTGAAGTTAAAGTAAAAATTATCCAGAAAAAATAATACTCAAGTAAAGTACAGATACTCAAAAAGTGTACTTAAGTACAGTACTCAAGTAAATGTACTTCTTTACTGTCCACCTCTGTAATTATTGGACTTTCAGGTAGTCCGTTTACTGGGTTATTTTGAAAGAATACATATTGCTGTACATCAAAATGTCGAATTTAAATATATTCATTGTTTGAAAAATAAATTGCTGATGATGGTTCCACTCCTCGCCAATGCACTCACTCGCCTGAGTTTAAATTAAGCACACCTGCACCTTGTTTCCAGAGCACGCTCACTCCCCTATTTAAACTTTACGTTTTCACCCTTTCTTTGTCTGGTCTCACACGTAGATGCCGACTTGTTACCCCTCGCTCTAAGCATAATACTAAAGTTTCGCCTTCTTGTTATTTCCACTACTATTCTCAGCATTTCACTTCTCCAGCTCCACTTACCTCCTTCCCCAGAGTGGACTTCTCCTGGTTCCTTCTGCCTCCATTCTCTGGTTGCCGAGTATTCCTCTACTTCATCTTACTATCTATATTCTGTTTTGCTCAATAAACATACCCCACTCGGGGTTTAAACTCCCTGTTTGTTCCTGTCAGGTATCTGTGACAAATACATCTTGGATAGACCAAGATGGCGGCGCGTGCACAAGGCGAGGCTCGGCATCTCCCCAGATTCTGCGATTTAGTAGTTATTTCTCTACTAGTTGCAAGTTTATTCTCTCAGAATAGCCTTGCGTATATATCGTACAGCCGACAAGCATTGTTGGACATCGGTCATAACTGGATTAATGGTAATTCACCGACCTTTCAACTCCATCCGAAAATCACTAAAACACCGCTGATCTCTGCTCCAGCTCACCCGACAGGGAGAGTGCAGCGCCGGTGCTGCGAGCGTAAACAAAGACTTGGTAAGCGTAGTGGCATTAGAGCGAGGCTACAGCTAAACTTTCATTGAACATCGCTCCCAAGCATCTTTCTTGCTAATGTATGATCTCTGGTGAATAAAATGGACAAACTGCGACTATGGCTAACAATGAAAAAAAGGATCAAGGAATGTAATGTCATGTTTTTCACAGAAACGTGGCTTAACAACAACATTCCTAGCAGTGCCATTGAACTAGAGGGACACAGTGTTTTCCGGGCAGACAGATCAGCAGTGGACTCTGGTAAGCACAAGGGTGGAGGTCTGTGTATTTATGTTAATAAATCATGGTGCACAGACTCAACTGTTATTGAAAGTCATTGCTCTGCTCATTTGGAGTATTTGATTATTAAATGCAGACTCTTTTATCTACCAAGAGAATTCTCAGCCATTGTTGTGACTGCAGTATACATCCCTCCTGATGCTAATGCTAAGGCTGCTGTGGAAGAACTGCATGCAGCTATCAGCAAGCAACAGGCCACACACCCTGGGGGAGCTATTATTGTTGCTGGGGACTTCAACCACACCAACTTGAAATCTGTACTTCCCAAATTTCAGCAGCATGTTTCCTGCACTACTAGAGGGGACAACACACTGGACCATGTCTACACTAACATTGTTGAGGCATACAGGGCCATTTCCCTCCCCCACTTGGGTCAGTCTGATCACCTCTCTTTGTTCATGCTACACAAATACACACCACTCATCAAACATGTGAAACCATCAGTGAAGACTGTGAAGGTATGGCCAGAGAGGGGTATTTCCTCACTACAGCAACAACTACAAGATGTTTGCCTCACAGGCCACCTCAGACACACAAACAGACATTAACACCTATACATCATCTGTACTGGACCATATAAACATGTGTATTGACAATGCCACCACTGTCAAGCATGTGAAACCCTTTCCTAGCCAGAAGCCATAGATGAACTCTGAGGTCTGCCTCTTGCTGAAAGCAAGAGATGCTGCTTTTAAATCCAGCAATGCAGAGGACTACAGCAGAGCCAGGGCCAACCTGAAAAAGGGCATTAAGAAAGCCAGGCATGCACATAAACTGTGTATCGAGGAGCACTTCCACATCAACTCCTGACCACAAACCAACAATACAGTCTCTACCTACCAGCAATTCCTTCCTCCCAGACGAGCTCAACCACTTCTTTGCTCTCTTTGACCAGGACGTCACACACACCAGGAATGATGATTCCTCTACAGCTGATCCTCCAATATCACTCTCCACAACAGAGGTACACTCAGCACTGAGCAAAGTAGATCCACGTAAGTCAGCTACCCTGATGGCATACCCGGCCGTGTGCTCAGGAGTTGTGCTGACAAACTGGGGCAAGTCTTCACTGACATTTTCAACCTGTCATTGGCCCTAGTAAACTGATCACTAAGCTCAGTGACATGGGTATCTGCACATCCATATGCAGCTGGATTATGGACTTTTTAACATATCGACCTCAGTCTGTAAGGTTGGGTAATCACTTATCCTCAACCCTCATCCTGAACACCAGTGTCCCACAAGGCTGTGTGCTGAGCCCACTGCTCTACTCCCTGTTCACCCATGTCTGTGTATAAAACTACACGGCGTGAGTACAGAGACTGCTGTGTCTTTGTTGTTACAGAGACATGGCTCAGCGACAGAGTTCCGGGCGCTGCCATTCAGCTAGCTGGGCTAACCGTGTTTCATGCCGACAGGAATGCATCTCTGTGCGGTAAGACACCGGTGGTGAAGTGTGTGTTTACATCAACACGGAATGGTGTAAGGACTCTGTGCTTGTGTCTAACTACTGCTCATCGCTAGTGGAGTTTGTGACTGTCTGATGCAGACCTTTTTATTTACCCCGGGAATTCACTACCACTTTCATCTTCGGAGTGTACATTCCACCCAGCACTAATGCTAAGGAAGCTCTGTGTGAGCTGTAAGGAGCTATTAGTGAGCTGCAGAATGCTCACCCCGACGGACTGTTTGACAGACTGTTGAGATTTCAATCATGCAAATCTCAAAACAGTGCTCCCTAAATTCCATCAGCACATGGACTTTGCTACGAGAGGGACGAACACGCTGGATCTTGTTTATACAAACATTCCCAGCGCGTATCGTGTGGAGCCCCGCCCCCACCTCAGCAACTCAGACCACATCTCTGTGATGTTGTAACCAACATACAGACCACTCGTCAGACGCTCTAAACCGGTTCTGAAACAGGTTAAAACCTGGCCAGCAGGAGCCATCTCTGCTCTTCAGGACTGTTTCGAGTGCACTGACCGGGACATGTTTAGGGAGGCTGCAACCATCAGCAACTCTATTGACTTGGAGGAGTACACGGCATCAGTGACCAGCTATATCGGGAAATGCTTCGATGACGTGATCGTCTCCAAAACCATCAACACATGCTCCAACCAGAAGCCGTGGATGACTGCGAAAGTGTGTGCTCTCCTGAAGTCAAGAGACTCCGTCTTCAGAGCAGGGGACAGGGTGGACATAAAAACAGCAAAGGCCAAACTGTCCCGAGCCATCAGAGAGGCGAAGCGTACACACGCCCAGAGAATCCATGGCCACTTCCAGAACAGCAGAGACTCCCGGCGCATGTGGCAGGGCATCCAGGCGATCACCAACTACAGGACAACTTCACCTGCGTGTGACAGTGACGCCTCCCTTCCAGACGCACTGAATGACTTCTACGCTCGGTTTGAGGCACAGAACAACACAACAGCGAGGAAGACCATCCCTCCTCCTAACGACCCGGTGCTCCTTCTCACCACGGCCGACGTGAAGAGAACTCTATGCAGAGTTATCCCATGGAAGTCTGCTGGACCAGACAACATTCCTCACAGAGTGCTCAGGCAGTGTGCAGAGCAGCTAGCAGATGTCTTCACTGACATCTTCAACATCTCGCTGAGCAGCTCCATCATCCCAACGTGCCTCAAGACAACGACCATCATCCCTGTGCCTAAGAAGTCTACGGTTTCCTGCCTCAATGATTATCGTCCCGTCGCACTCACACCAATCGTAATGAAATGCTTTGAGAGGCTCGTCATGAGGCACATCAAGTCACTGCTTACACCCTCACTGGACCCCTTGCAGTTTGCGTATCGTCCTAACTGCTCCACGGACGATGCCATCACCACAACCCTCCATCTTGCCCTCACACTCCTGGACTGTAAGGACTCCTATGTTCGAATGCTGTTCATAGATTTCAGTTCAGCATTCAACACAATCATGCCTCAGCAGCTGATTGAGAAGCTGAGCTTGCTGGGCCTGAACACCTTTCTCTGCAACTGGATCCTGGATTTCCTGACTGGGAGACCTCAGTCAGTCCGGATCGGGAACAGAATCTCCAGCACCACCACACTGAGCACTGGAGCTCCTCAGGGCTGTGTGCTCAGTCCATTGCTGTTCACTCTGCTGACTCACAACTGTGCAGCAATGGTCACTTAACACCAGCTCCATCACCAAGAAAGCCCAGCAGCGCCTCTACTTCCTGAGGAGGCTGAGGAAAGCCCATCTCTCTTCCCCCATCCTGACGGTGTTCTACAGAGGGACCATCGAGAGCATCCTGAGCAGCTGCATCACTGCCTGGTTCGGGAACTGCACCGTCTCGGATAGCAAGACCCTATAGCGGATAGTGAGGACAGCTGAAAAGAACATCGGAGTCTCTCTTCCCTCTATCACAGACATTTACACCACACGCTGCATCCGCAAAGCTAACAGCATTGTAGATGACCCCACACACCCCTCACACATACTCTTACACCCCCACACACTCTTCACCCTCCTGCCATCTGGAAAGCGGTACCAGAGCATTCGGGCCTCACAACCAGACTGTGTAACAGTTTCTTTCCTCAAGCCATCAGGCTCCTCAACACCCAAGACTGAACTGTTCAACACTCTCTCTCACACACACACACACACTCTGGACTGAACTGTATACAACTTTCTGTCTCTCTCACACACACACACACACACTCTCTCTCTCGCCTGTGTGGACACACATAATTTATATTGTTCATTACTTATTGCACTACCTCGACCTGTCATCTGCTGCTATAGTTATATTTATGTTTATTTCTATTTGCACTACCTCAACCGCTGCTGTTGTATTTTTTGACAATATTTTTTACATCATTTCATTTTATCTTATTTTATTTCACTTACATTCCATTACACGTTCTTTTCTTTCTTTTTGGTGCTAAGTGTCCTGTGTTTTTGTGTTGTCTGTCTTGTATTTATTATTTTATTTATTTTTTTCTTTGCACTGTCTTGTCTATGCTCTGTTTGCACCAAGCTGCACACTGTGCACTTTATGTGGCTAAGACAAACTTCTGTCCTAGCTCTGTGGTGTTGTTTTTTGTGTTTGATCTTCATGTTCTATGTTTATGTAGCACCAGGTCCTGGAGAAACGTTGTTTCATTTCACTATGTACTGCGTCAGCTATATGTGGTTGAAATGACAATAAAGCTACTTGAATCTTGAATCTTGACTGTGTTCCACAACATAACTCCAACGTCTTCATCAAGTATGCAGATGATACCACAGTTGTTGGCTGAATCAGCAACAACGATGAATCGGCCTACAAGGAGGAGATCCATAGAGTGTTAGCATGGTGTTCCGTGAACAACCTCACCCTAAAATGCCACAACGACCAATGGGCTTATCTTCTTCCATCCAGGAGGAGATACAGGTCCATCCTCACCAAAACCAGCAGGTTTAGGGCCAGTTTTTTCCTTCAACCATAAATCTACTGAACTCTACACTACACCACTAGGACACTCATGTCTTTCTACACTTACCACTTTACACTTCTGTTCCACCCTGTACATTCTGTTAATATAATATTTTTCACTGTGTAATATAATAAATTTAAATATTGTCTATTTCATAGATTACACCTAGTTTTTTTATCTATCTGTATATCTATTTATATACATTTATATATATTATATTATATAAATATACATGCTAGATCCTATCTGTATATTCACTGTATATTTAGGGCCCAAGCACCGGAGGAGCAAGGCCAGAGGCCTTGCACCGTAGGTGCGGAAGCCCTATTTTCGTTAGAATTTATGTTTTATTTTATTTTTTATTTTTTTTGTCAATCTTTCGGGGCATTTTGGACCCCTTAACATGCTCAAAAACTCTTGAAAATCAGCAGACAGGTTGGAATCTGCGGCCATTAGGACGTCACTGTGGCTCAGCCCTGGGTGTGGCACACACCCGTTACAGCGCCCCCTGGAAAATCTTGCTGCATAGCTGATACACACTTGCACGTATCCATGTACAACTTGGTACACACTTAGATCTCACTGAACTGAACAACTTTCACACTGCATGTCATTAAGGAAGTGAATTACTTTGAGTTGTTTGCAAAATGCACCCAGTGGAATTTGAAATACTCCTCCTAGGGAATTGACACAACTGCCACCAAATCCATGCTAAAATGATCTCAAGACATTGATAATGCAAAATTGATGAGGGATTTTTGATATCTCAAATGGTTCAGCCGTCAAAAAGCCCTTAAATTTATGGCGAATAAAATGAAATAGGAAGTGGCTAATAACTTCTGTGTACATTAAGTGATCTACATGAAACCTTAGGATTATGTTAAGCATTGAAAGCTGATCACACTGATATGACAACTGTGAGTTTCGGTCATAGCACCACCAACTGGCAGCAGGAAGTGTGTCACTTTTAGAAATCTCTAATATTTTCTCCGTTACTTTCACCTGATTTGGTTGAAAATCAGTCAGAATAATGTCAGGACATGGCTGATGTGAAACTGTGAAGGAATTTGTGATATTTTGAATTATTTTGCTATTGTGAGGACATAATTGAAAAAAATTAATGTTCTTATATCTTAACAGTGGAAAGCCCTAATGTTTAAAAAAAAATTACATAGAAAGAACAACTGGTTATGAGTAATTCTGCTTAGTTTCATGATTTTGTGATGCTCTAACGACTCACAACAAATTTTTACATTTATCAGTCCATTGACTGGGCATGGTTTTGGCCTGATTCCTGCAGTACTAGACTATGTCCACTAGAGGCTCTTTCCACTTTATTTTTATTTTTTTAAATATGGCTTCATGTTCACAATTTATATCTACAGAGTCAGCCAAAAAATGTATATACACTTCAAGAAAAGAAAAAGTAGACATTTTTTCCAGGGTGACTCTCTCTCTATATATATATACATAAACTGATATTTTCTACAATTTCTACTATTTGCACTTCTGGTAGATGGTAAACAGCATTTCGTTGCTATGTACCTGTACTTTGCAATGACAATAAAGTTGTATCTATCTATCTATCTATCTATCTATCTATCTATCTATCTATCTATCTATCTATCTATCTATCTATCTATCTATCTATCTATCTATCGTTAAATAAGTGTTTATATTTGTTAAGTATATTTGTTTATCTGGCTTGTGTATCTTGTATATCTGGCTTGTGTTTATTGCATTAGATTAAGAAACAAGAAGGAACACAGGTGCAGTCACGTGACATCAGATACCCGACTATAACGGATAACGGAAACTCTGACAGTGGAGTGCAAAAAGAGCAACGCTTTCTAAGAGGTAAATTATCTACCGCTATATTATCTTTATTTGAAGGTGATTATTTGCACTAGTATTATTTATAGAGTGGTATGTGGCTGTGTAGAAGTCTGGAGCCATGTCTCTTTCACTGCAGTAAAGTTAGTTTTGTTATCAGAGACAAAGTACGTAGTGGAAGATGCGTGTTTTTGAAAGTCATTTCTAAATGAAGATCATATAATGTATCCTTTTAGTTAATTATAGAACTAGTAGTATAGAACTAGTTAGAACTATACCTTTAACCACAACAGAATATTTGTAGAGAATATTACTTCAAACAATGTCATTATTTAGTATTATTTAACTTTTATGGAAATCAGCATTGCAACATTCTTGAAAATATATCCTTTGTGATTTGTAGAAGTCTGAATGGATTTAGAATGTCATAATTTTTTCACCATGTAATCAATGTTCCATTTTTTGGGGAACATTTCTGTAACACTTTACAATAAGGTATCATTTATCAGTTAACTTAATTTAACAATTTCAGTGAAAGGGTTAGTTAACCCAAAAATGAAAAGTAGTAAATTATACTCTTTTGCACAAACAAAGCATCCATGACACTTCATGAATGGAGGTGAATCCACTGGAGTCACATGGTTTACTTTAATGATGTCTTTACTACCTTCCCGGACCTTGAAATTGCAAGTTGCATAGGCTGTCAATAGGGACAGAAATCTCTCAGAATTCATTAAAAAGTTAAAATCTTTTTAAAATCTTTAAATCTTTTTCATTAAAATCTTTACTTGTGTTCCGAAGATCAGCGAAAGTCTTACAGGTTTGGAACGACATGAGGGTGAGTAATTAAAGAAGTAGTTCACTTCCAGAATAATAATTTACTGAAAATTTACTCACGCCCATGTCATCCAAGATTTTCATGTCTTTCTTTCTTCAGACTTTCTTTCAACCATACCTTTTTGAACCAGAGAACAGAGATGAAGAACTAACTATGCATGACCTTTGAAGATGGACATGTGCCCTTTCCAAAACCTTGATAGCCCAGGATGCATTGATTCCATGGCGGTGGATAGGCCCTTTAGTGGAACCAGTCTGCACACCTTCAAGAACCGATTGATCACCACTAAAATGGTGTTAAACCCCTCAGAGTCTGGCAGGTCCATGACGAAATCAATTGCAATGTGTGACCAGTTCTACTGTGGGATGTGTAAGGGCTCCAACAACCCCACCAGGAGCTGACTGCTCATCCTGGATTGCGTGCATGTGGCACATGCCTTGAAGTAGTCCTCCACATCCTGGGATAATGAAGGCCACCAAAACCTATTTTGTAATAACATGATAGTCCGGCGAATACCAGGGTGGTCTGAACTAGGGGCCTTGTGTACCCATTGTATTACACGAGGATGGAATGGGATAGGTACATAGAGCTTGGAGGGTGGATAGGCTGGTGGTGAAGTTTCCTATGGTCACGTTGGATCTCCTCCACTGGATTCCATCAAATGGGAGCAAGTATGACTAAGGGTGGAACGTGCTAATGGGATTGTGCTGATGAGACAAGACATCCGCTTTACCATTCTTGGTATCAGGTCGATATGTCACTGAAAATATAAATTGGGTGAAGAACAGGGCCCATTGGGCTTGTCAAGGATTCAGGCACTTGGCGTTGCGGAGATCTTCAGGGTACGGTGATCCGTCAATACGAGAAAGGGGTGACATGCTCCCTCCAGCCAGTGCCGCCACTCCTCCAATGCCGCCTTTATTGACAAGAGCTCTCTGTTGCCCACATCATAGTTGGCTTCAACTGCAGTAAGTTTTTGAAGAAGGCAAGCCAGAGGAGGCAGTGTCATGCTTTGGGCAATGTTCTCCTGGGAATCCTTGGGTTCTGCCATCCATGTTGATGTTACTTTGACACATATCACCTACCTAAACATTGTAGACCATGAACACCCTTTCATGGAAACAATATTTTCTGATGGCTGTGTCCTCTTTCAGCAGGATAATGCACCATACCACAAAGCAAAAATGGTTCAGGAATGGCTTAATGAGCACAACTACGAGTTTGAGGTGTTGATCTGGCCTCCAAATTCCCCAGATCTCAATCCAATCAAGCATCTGTGGGATGTGCTGAACAAACAAGTGTGATCCATGGAGGGCCCAGCTTGCAACTTAGAAGACTTAAAGGATCTGCTGCTAACATCTTGGTGCCAGATACCACACCACACCTTCAGGGATCTAGTAAAGTCCATGCCTCAATGGATCAGGGCTGTTTTGGCAGCAAAAGGGGGACCAACACAATATTAGGCAGGTGGTCATAATGCTTATGCACATACATACATATAGGCTCAGCAAGTGTCGATCAGCCAGTAGACTCTGGAAAAGAGAGGCAGAAGGAGAACAGCACATTAGTTCCATCCACGTTAGACATCGTTACCGCCTCTCAGCTCTGAACCTGGCCCTCCACTGTGCTCTTCTACCTATGGATGAGTGTTTCAGCGGCACTCCTGATTAGCCCGCAAAGTTTTGGTAGGCTTTTGGTTGCTCTGCCTTGCACTCTGTTTTGGTGTTAGTGACAATGGCCATGGTGCTAAAGAGCCACTTCTCTTTCTGTATCAGCACTTTTAGGGGGCAAGGAGCAGTGTTTCATGGATGGAGAAGAGGATGAAGAGAAGGAGAAGGTCCCATTTCCTCCCTTCCTTGTCTATTACCTTATGCAGCATCCTCTTTAGGGTCTGACTGAACTGCTCCATAAGTCCATAAAGTCTTCAGGTGCTTGACCTGTAAAAGCCGACACAGATCCACCCTCAATCTAGACTCAAAGGGTGTACCTTCTAGATCTATGCCTATCCTCTCAAATGGTACACTGATGATGGTAAAGGAGATAATGGACACTGGCGCTGGCTTCTGGGGGGCCATCTGCTGGCACTGAGGGCAGGCCAAATAATAGGCCAGGACCTCTGCGTGCATCCCGGGCCATGTGAAGTAACACAGACAGCACAGACAGTCTAAGTCCTCCAGGATGGCACATCAATATGATTGGCAGAATGTTTGCTGTGTCTCCCAGCACAGTCTCAAGAGAATGGCGGAGATTCCAGGAGACAGGCAGTTACTCTAGGAGAGCTGGATAGGGCCATAGAAGGTCCTTAACCCATCAGCAGGAGAATATTTGCTCCTTTGTGCAAGAAGGAATGGGATGAGCACTGCCAGAGCCCCACACAATGACCTCCAGCAGACCACTGGTGTGAATGTCTCTGACCAAGGAATCAGACACAGACTTCATGAGGGTGGCCTGAGAGCCCAATATCCTCTAGTGGACCCTGTGCTCACTGCCCAGCAATGTGAACTAGTAACACTGTAAAATGAATTGAGATGTCAGTTTAAATGTCCCTAATGGCAGGAGGTGACCCGGAAGTGTTCAATACTCTAGGGAGGGCTCCCTAAAAAAAATATTGTTAACATTAAAAATATAATCTCTTGTCATACTTTCAAAAGCTTAACACTTTTTCATCATTTGTTATAGTCCCAAGAATGAGGACTTAGGGGGTTAAGGTCGTCTCAGTTTGCTCTGTTTGCTCATACTGCCACACTGCGAAATGAGCCAGATGAATTCTGTTCAAATTTAATGTAAATGTAGATTTTATTTCTGTAGTTCTATTTATTTTGATTTTATTTTCTGTAGATTTTTTCATTTATTAAAACAAAGATATTCAATGAATCAACTGTGTCTTGCTTTTTACCAGTTAAACTCTTCAAGACTACTGAACCACTGTCACTATTTGAGACTGTTGTTCATTTCATTAAATTTCATTTCATTTAAATTTCATTTTACACTCCACAGAAACATAACCATGATGAAGCTGACACTTTTTCTGTAGTAATGAAAGTTACCTGACTGAGAAATCTGAAGTCTCAGAGTTGAAATCAGGTATTAATTGAAATCTCAGAAAACATACTCTAGCCACTCAATTATATTATAACTCTTCATGGCAAGGTCAAATATCTGAAACAAATTATTTGTTTTTTTCAGTAGGTTCCCAGGACACGCCCTACACCAAGAATAAAACTCTAACTAATAATAGATAGGAATGAGTGGGAAAAAAATTCAAAATAAATGTATTTTTTATTTTGGTTTACCCAGATGTTAGAGAGAGTGAAGACTTTTGCTCTCATTTCCATAATATGTAATTGGTTTTCACAGAGTTTAGCACTTTTGAAGTAGGTATGATTTCACAGGTTGCCTGGCAACCTTGCTCAGGAGATGCGTTCTAAGTAAGTACACTATCAGTGTAATAGGATTATGAGCTTTATTCTGTGATCTATAATAAACTTTCATAATTCAATCAAACCTAAGTGATATGTGAGTGATTCACAGAAAGCACAGTTACTGTAAACACCTTCAGATTTCAGGAGCTTTTATTCTACAGAATGGTCATTTTAAACTAAATATAAATAAACTCATTATAAATAAACAAACACACAACACATTCATAGTATCTGTGAGTATTCAGGCTGAATGTTTTTACAATCTTTTACATAAAAACTTTCATAATTCAGTCAAACCGAAATGATGTGTTCACTTAAATTCATGGCATTTCGCAGACACTGTAATGTGTAAACTTACATTTTATCTCATTTATAAAATTGAGCAGTAAAAGGCTTTGTGCACTTGGTGGTAGTGCTGGGATTTGAACTTTTTGGCCTTTTGAGCAGTAGTGATTTTGAACAAGTGTATGAAATACTGGCCCACTGTCAACACCCACTGGGGACATAACTAATAGATAACTAAAAAAAAAAAGTATAAGCTTTAAAATCATCTCTGTTGGCCTTTACTGGGCTTTCAACAATCCTTAAGTCTTAAAAATTCCACAAATAATGTTAACTGTTTTGATTACTGATTGCAAAAAAAATTAATGTAATGCTTTCTTCATAAAAGAAAATAAGGAAAATCACTTCACAAAAAATGGGATAGTAAATTATACAGTCCAAGACAAAGAAAGAGTGACAACAGTTGATAAAGTTTAATGGCTGAAGCACTCTAACACCTTCCTCCATTTACACCATTCTAAACCACTGAGGGTGACACGCCTTTGACCTTTGTCCGTCTCTCCACACTTTGAGGATTTAGTTTTGTAGATATATTATGGTAAGTCTATTCATGAATAAAATAATTACAGTAGTGTACAGTCCACACTCCACAGTTTACAGGTGCAGCAGTCTTTAAGTTATTTATTAGGATTTATCTCACGTTAATTGTCTATAGCTCCTTGTGCACATCTGCTTTTTAAAACAGTGTCTCGTGCACGCTCCCTTTATCTCAAATGGCAACACGTTGCTCTCAGCATATACTTTAACCTGATTGGTCAAATGACAGACCTGCTGCTGAAAGTGCAGCTGAAGCACGCGCTCACTGCATGTTTAACAGAGAAACTGGGCGGAAAGGGAAAGACTTCAGCAAATTACTCCAACACTATAAATAATTATTGGATTTTCAGGTAATCCGTTTACTGGGTTATTTTAAGGAATAAATATTGCTGTGCCACAAAATATCTCTGGAAGGAACACAGGTGCTGTCACGTGACATCAGATACCCGACTATAACGGAAAACGGAAACTCCGACAGTGGAGTGCAAAAGAGCAACACTTTCTAAGAGGTAAATTATCTACTGCTATATTATCTTTATTTGAAGGTGTTTATTTGCACTAGTATTATTTATAGAGTGGTATGTGGCTGTGTAGAAGTTTGGAGTCGCGTCTCTTTCACTGCAGTAAAAGTGTGAAACTTGGCCTCGGTTACTCCAGCAGCACTTCCTGAAAGCACAGTTCCTGTAAACACCTTCAGATTTCAGGAGCTTTTAGACACTTAATCTTAAATGTTTTTACAATCTTTTACATAAAAATGGGCAAAATATTTCAGGTTTAAAGAGACACTATAAATGATTGAACTAAACAAAAATACATTTAATAATAACATCAGTTAAGAATATGTATTATTATTGTTAAATATATTTGCTTGTAATAACATTTTTTTAAAAGTATTGATGGGCAGAGGAAGTGACCCCCCCCATATCATATACATTTTAATACAAGTAACAAGTATCAGTATTTCACTTATCTTACTAGTAAAATAAAAGGGACATTTCAAATTGGTAGACCATCAAACTCCCTTATATCAGTGACCTGCTCTGTGTTCACAATATAAATGAATTAATTTTACTGATTAATTATACCATAGAATTTTAAAGTAACTGCTCTTCAATTTCACTGGATCAATCAATGTAATTTAGCCAGAAGGCTAAATGGATGGCTTATCAATGGATTATCATGTAAATCTGTGTGTGTGTGTGTCTGTGGGTGTATGTGTGTGTGTGTGTGTGTGTGTGTGTATGTGTATGTGTATGTGTATGTGTGTGTGTGTGTGTGTGTGTGTGTATGCCATAACTGCACATTTAGTGAAAGCTGCTGAGTGTTTGTTCTGATTCAGTACACAGTGGTTGTGTCACAGTTCAAAACTGATTTTCAGTTTTTAAAAATCTGTCTGTTTTTATTTTATAGTTTTGTTTATTTAGGTTTTGTTTTCTGTAGTTTTCCTTCCCGTGTCACGAATGTCCCAGAGAAAGACTCACAGATTGACTCTGACAGGGACAGACAGGGAACTAACAGCCAATCAGCAGCATCTGACATGAACATGGAGACAACAGATAATGAACCTAAGAAGCCAGATCATTCCAGTGGTTCAAGGTAAGACTTCTCCTAGGAAAGGGAAGAATGGTAAGAATCTCTGAAAGCTACTGTCTCTATGGCCTAGTCCACAAATACAGGAGTACAAAGGAGTTTTTCCTCCTTCGTTTTTTAAAAAAATCTACATGAAAACGCAAAAACAAGGTCTGAAGCGCTGTCAAGAGCATGCCAAACAGGAGGTGATATAATCTCAACCATAAAGCCATGTTGGCCAATCAGAAGTCAGACATCAGAAGATGTTGGCCGATCTCCAGTTTCACTGTCTACATGATAACACTGCAACTTGGAGTTTTTGAAAAAAAAATGATAACACTGTTAATAATAATGCTCATCTCATTCAAGTGTTTAAAAGCCTGTATTACATTTGTAGGCTTCTGATGAAATGCACATTTTCTATTTTTTTATTTTTATATATTTTTTAAATTATGTATCAGATAAAATATAAATGAGGATCATGTTTTCTAGAAGTGAAATTACAAGTAAACAATTAACAATTTCCAACAGACAAAAAGAAATGAAAATACAAAATAAACTGGTTACTGGTTCTATCTATATTAATTGAGCCAGGAGGCTAAAATAGACATTTTACCATCTAAATCTAGTGTGTGTGTGTGTGTGTGTGTGTGTGACATAAGTGCACATTTAGTGAAAAGTGCTGAGTGTTTGTTCTGATTCAGTCCCACACTGGTTGTGTCACAGTTCAGTGCATCTAAAATAACAAAACGGCTTTTCATCAAAAATTAAAAATCTGTCTATGTTTTTTTCTATTTTGACTCTGACAGGGACAGACAGGAACTCAAGAACCAATCAGCAACATTTGATGATGCAGCAGATTATGAATATAAGCAACCAGATCATTCCATTGGTTCAAGGTAAGACTTCTGCTAGGAAAGGGAAGAATGTAAGTGTGTGTGCGTCTGTGTGTGTGTGTGTATGTGTGTTGTATCTATGATAGTAAGAATGCTGTAACTGCACATTTAGTGAAAATTGTTTATAGGTTTGATTTATTTGTCTGTAACTAATCTTTTAGAAAGTAGCTCATGGTCGGTGCATTTAATCATCTTCTGCACCAAAGACATCCTTCATTCATCACACTTTTTGTTGAGTTTTGTTGTGGTCAGTCACAGGCCCAATTAAAGTCATGTGTCATACATTGTGAAACAAAGTGCAGAAGATGGAAGGCAGGGATGTGAAACATTCACAATAGACCCTGAAGGAAGATCTCAAAACTTCAGAATGAGTTTCTTACTGAAAGTGGTTATTATTCAGCTTTTAGAAAAATGATTTAAATTTGTAAAAATAACAGTCATCATTCAATTCATTCACTTATTCAAGTCTTAGTGCAATATAATAGCATGAAATTGGTATACCTAAAATTTATTAATGATAAATCATCAGATAGCTTAGATGTGTAAAAGGATTTAATGTTTAGAATAAAAAAATATAATCTCTTTTCATACTTTTAAGAGCTTAACACTCTTTTAGAATATGGACTTAGGGGGTTAAGATCGTCTCAGTTTGCTCTGTTTGCTCATACTGCCACACTGTGAAATGAGCCAGATGAATTCTGTTCAAATTTAATGTAAAAGTAGTTTTTTTCTATAGGTTTATGTAAGGACGCACTCGAGGCAGGCGTAGTAGAATCCATATGCAGATCTTTATTCACAAAAAAGGCAGGCAAGAATCGGAATCGATATGGCTAAGCGAAAGGGTCAAAAACCGGAAAATCAATAACTAGCGAACAGAAACCAAAACCGCAAAACCGAGACTCGTAGAAAAACAGTAACAGGCAAAGATCATACACGTAGCAGGCAATCAGGAACAATAAACAATGCTTGGTACGTAATCCACTAGAGAGAACAATACTTCGCAGGGAACAATAGGCAGCGTGCTGCTTAAATACCCGAGTAAGACAGGAAGTGAGTTCGCAAATGTCAATATTCAGGTGATGGCTCCCTCTGGCACTCTGGTTCTGCAAGCATCGTTACAGAACCCCCCCCTCTAGGAACACCTCCAGGTGTTTGTTGACGCGGGCGCCCCCGTGGACGAGGAGCAGGTCGATTCAGGAAGCTCAGATGGAATTCCTCAGTGAGCGAGGGGTCGAGAATGTCCTGTGCATTAACACAACAACGTTCCTCTGGGCCGTAACCCTCCCAATCCACCAGATACTGAAGGCGGCCACCTCGACGACGGGAATTCAGAATGGTGCACACCTGGTAGGCAAGGGAGCCATCAATGTCCAGTGGTGGGGGTGGTTCAGTGATAGCGGGGCCGGTGGTCTGAGGCTCGTGGAAGGGCTTGAGTAAAGACACATGGAAGGTAGGCGAGATACGATACTGGAAACTCAAGGCGGAAAGAAACTGGATTAACTTGGCGTAGAATTTTAAACGGGCCAACAAACTTGGGGCTTAACTTATGACAAGGAAGTTTCAGTTTTATATTCCTAGTAGAAAGCCACACCTTCTGACCCATTTGGTAAGCTGGGTGGGGACGCCGACGCCGGTTAGCTTGGATCTCTTGTCGTCGGATCGCCCTCTGGAGACGAACATGGGCTCTTTCCCAGACCTCCTGACTACGTCTTGACCAGTCCTCAACTGTAGGCACATCTGAGGGTTCCCCGGACCAAGGAAAGAGCAGAGGTTGATAGCCCAATACACATTGGAAGGGAGTTAAGCCGGTCGAGGAGTGGCGCAACGAGTTTTGGGCATACTCGGCCCAGGGGAGAAATTCACTCATGGCTGCAGTATGTTCTTAGGAATCTCCCAATTTCTTGATTAAGCCGCTCCGCTTGGCCATTGGACTGGGGGTGATACCCAGAGCTGAGGCTGACATTGATCCCGAGTTGTTTGCAAAACTCCGACCACACACAAAATGTGAACTGTGGGCCGCGATCAGAAACAAATGTCCTCGGGTAAGCCATAGTGACGGAAGATGTTTTGGAAAATGGCTGTGGCTGTTTCCATGGCAGTAGGCAGACCTTTCATGGGGATTAACTTGCAGGACTTGGAAAATCGGTCGATTACAACCATGACTGTGGTGAAACCTTCAGAGACAGGGAGGTCTGTGAGAAAGTCTACTGAGATGTAAGACCAGGGTCGGCGTGGAACTGGCAGTGGTTGAAGTAGACCTTCTGGTAGCTGACAGCTCGTTCGGGATTGTGCGCAGACCGAGCAGGAACGGATAAACTCCTCGACATCGTGGTTGAGAGATGGCCACCAGAATCTTTGTCGTACCAGCTGAATGGTTCTACGGGTGACGGGGTGACCTGAACTCAGGCTCTCATGGGTCCATCGTAATACTTTGGAAACCTGTGGGTACATAAACTTTGGTCGGTGGACATGTTGGGGGAGGAGCCTCTGTCGATTAAGCCCGTTCGATTTCACTCATCAGGTCCCACTGCACAGGAGCTACTTGGACAGATGGTGGAAGGATAGGCTCTGGGCTGGATGGTGGCTCCAGGGTTTCATGGATTCGAGACAGGGCATCTGCTTTCCCATTCTTAGACCCAGGGCGGTAGGAGACTGAAAACTTGAATCGTGTAAAGAATAGAGCCCACCTAGCTTGCCGTGGGTTGAGACGCTTGGCTTCCCAAAGATAGGCCAGATTTCTGTGATCGGTAAGGACCAGGAACGGGTGGCGGGCCCCTTCGAGCCAGTGCCTCCATTCTTCCAGGGCAGCCTTTATCGATAGTAGTTCCCGGTTCCCTACGTCATAGTTAATTTCGGCTGGTGTGAGCTTTCGGGAGAAAAAAAGCACAAGGATGCAGTTTTCCGGACTCAGGTTGACGTTGAGAAAGCACAGCCCCTGTCCCACAGCTCGAAGCGTCCACCTCCACTACGAACGGCAGCTCAGGGTTAGGATGACAGAGTATCGGAACGGAAGAAAAACTTTAAGTTTCTGAAAAGCAGTTTCTGAAAAGCAGTTTTCTAAGTTTCTGAAAAGCAGCTCTGGCATGATCAGTCCACTTTAATTTCTTGGGTTTGTCTTTCAGCAGTCAAGTCATTGGGCTAGCAATGGTACTGTAGTTCCTGATGAATCTCCTGTAAAAGTTCGCAAATCCGAGGAAGAGTTTCAAACCCTTGATGGAGGTAGGTTCGGGCCAGGATGTAATGGCGGACACTTTCGATTGATCCATTTCCACTCCTTCATGCGAGATTACATATCCTAGAAATGTTACTGTGGAACGATGAAACTCACATTTCTCCAGTTTCACATAGAGATTGTGGTTGGTGAGGCGTTGGAGGACAGTACGAACATGAGAAACATGTTGATGTAGGCTGGCGGAATATATGAGGATGTCATCTATGTAAGCAATGACGAATTTGTTTAGCATATCCCTGAACACTTCATTGATAAGTGACTGGAAGACGGCGGGGGCGTTCGTGAGTCCATATGGCATGACCAGATGCTCATAATGTCCATGTGTTGTGTGAAACGCCATCTTCCATTCGTCGCCCTCCTTTATCCGGATGAGATTGTAGGCACTGCGCAACTGTTCGAGGGCTGCGGGAACCAGGGGAAGAGGGTAAGGATACGGGACTGTGATTGCGTTCAGGCCTCGGAAGTCAATCCTTCTTTTCTACGAAGAAGAACCCTGCTGCCGCTGGTGAGGTAGACGGGCGGATGTATCCAGCTGCAACAGCTTCCTCAATATATTCCTCCATAGCAAGCTTTTCAGGAAGTGACAGGTGGTAAATACGATTCGAAGAAGGTCAATGGCACAGTCCCAGGGTTGATGTGTGGGTAATCTGGCAGCCTTTTCTTTACTGAAGACCTCTTCGAAATCTTGGTATTCTTTAGGGAGTGTGACTTGGAGCGATGATTCGGGCCTTTGATAGACATGGAAAGGCATGGACGGGTAATTGGGTTGGAAAAACAGTTCTCTAGGGAAAAGGTAGACCACTTTTTTAATTCCCCCTCCTTCCATGAAATGTCCGGGTCATGAAGTTGAAGCCAGGGAAGGCCTAGGACGACAGGGTTTGATGGTGAGGAAATAACGAAAAATCTCAGTCTTTCTCTGTGAAATAATCCGATCTGAACCTCCATGAGAGGTGTGTGGTGAGTAAGAAGGCCCTCCCCAATGGGCTGATCATTTATGGCAGTGACTTAACGGCGGAGTGCATGGGATAGTAGATAGGCCGAGCTCACGGACCAGGTTGCTGTCTATCAGGTTCACTGCTGATCCGGAGTCAACCAGCGCTGTGACGAAAAAATGAGAGTCATTGTGAAGGACGTAGGCAGGAAGAGAAACCTTAGAAACCAGCTTCACGACTCCTCTCTGGGATGTGGCAGGCTTCCCTGGGCATTGGAAGACTCTGTGACCTGGTTGTCCACAGTAGAAGCACAGCTGCATCTGCACACGGCGTTTGCGCTCCACCTCAGAAACACGAGACCTCCCCAGTTGCATAGGCTCGGTGACTTCCTCCTTCTGGCTGTGGTATTCCATAGTGCCACGTGGTGAGGAACGAGGTGTGGGGGTGCGAGTACGATGCTGACGCCGCAGGTTGTCAAGGCGAATAGCAGTGGATATGTACTGGGAGAGAGTAACATCAGTGTCTCTGCACGCCATTTCTGCCTTCAGCTCTCTAGTAAGTCCTTCCCGAAACACCGCTATAAATGCCGCCATCAAACTTTTCTGGCAGCGCGAAGCGTGGAAATTCACTGCGCGGAGGCGGAACTGGAGCTGCGGCGGGAGATTGTCGTTGTCGTAGCAGCGCGTTGGTGGCTTTTAACGCCTCCACCTGGTCCTGGTAGAACCGGATCATATGTCTTTGGCGAACTAAGGTTGCACGAGGATCCGCTGGATTCTCTGATAGCGAAGTATTCTGTAAGGACGCACTCAAGGCAGGTGTAGTAGAATCCATATGCAGATCTTTATTCACAAAAACAGCAGGCAAGAATCGGAATCGATATGGCTAAGCGAAAGGGTCAAAAACCGGAAAATCACTAACTAGTGAACATAAACCAAAACTGGTTTATGACCAAGACTAGTAGACAAACAGTAACAGGCAAAGATCATACACGTAGCAGGCAATCAGGAACAATAAACAAGGCTTGGTACGTAATCCACTAGAGAGAACAATACTTCGCAGTGAACAATAGGCAGCGTGCTGCTTAAATACCCGAGTAAGACAGGAAGTGAGTTCGCAAATGTCAATATTCGGGTGATGGCTCCCTCTGGCGCTCTGGTTCTGCAAGCATCGTTACATTTTATTTATTTTGATTTTATTTTCTGTAGATTTTCTGACCATGTCTCAGAGAAAGATTCAAACTGACTCTGACACCGTTTTCAGATTCTTGGTGCATAACACAGCTAGGACAAAGGGGTCAGGAAAACTCTGAACAAATTCAGACATAACTGCATGAAATGTATTCTTACATATGTGAACATAAACATTTTCATTTTTGTAAATCAAATAGACAGGGACTCCGCCAATCAACAAGAGGGCAGTCTTACATGAGCATGGAGACAACAGATAATGAATCTATGGACCAGTGGCCCAATTTTAGGAAAGAAGATCGTTCCTATGGTTCAAGGTAAGACTTCTGCTAGGAAAGTGAAGAATGGTAAAAATCTCTGAATGCTATCAGCCGAGCTGTTTTTGTAAAATTTTATTGTTTTGTTTTTCAAATGAGGTTTTCAGGTGGTGTTCTGTTTCTGATTGGGTGTCTGTTGCTAAGCAACTAGCTGTAACTTTCTAACACCACATTGTTTCACACTGTACACCACTGAAGTGTGGAGTTAACACTGCATTATGTACATATGTTGTATGTATATGCTAAAAACATCTCAGAATTATTTCTGGTTATACTAATCACATTCAAGTGGTTAAAAGCCCACATTAAAATTTTAGGCTTCTGATGAATGTCTTTGAAAATTCACATATAAACTTTTACAGACACGTCACTTGCTTTTTATGTATCAGTTTAAATATAAAACAAGTTAACGTATAGTCAGAGTGGAATTACAAGTTAACATTTAACAATTTTCAACAGGGAAAAAGAAATGAGGATACAAAAGAAACAAGAAGAAGGAGTGGAGAAGAAAAACATGTCTGATAAGTTAAAGGAAATGACACAGAAGAAAAGAAGACTTGAGAGATGGTTAGAGGAGGCCAGTGAAAAGAAATCTCAAAGAGAACTGCAACTTGAGAGATTGTTAGAGGAGGCCAGTGAAAAGAAATCTCAAAGAGAACTGCAACTTGAGAGACTGTTAGAGGAGGCCAGTGAAAAGAAATCTCAAAGAGAACTGCAACTTGAGAGACTGTTAGAGGAGGCCAGTGAAAAGAAATCTCAAAGAGAACTGCAACTTGAGAGACTGTTAGAGGAGGCAAACCATATGAACAGGAAATTAAAGGTTAGTATCATTTTATAGAAAACATTTTAACAATCGTACTGTCGCACAATGTTAAAGTGTAGAATTCAGTGTTTACATTTTGTTTAGCTCACAGTTCAGAATGTCCTCACTAAATATACCTGTCTAAACCTAACTGTCTCTTAAAGGATTGGTTTAAAAAATATCATTGCCTCCAAACACAGTTTTGTCTATTTTTCTGTTTTGTAGAACAACATTTATTCTCTCATTTGGCTGACCTCCATGCTGGTTCTGGTTCCACTGGGTATTGGATTACACTTCGGTTTCAAAGGTAAATGCTGATCAAACTACAGCTACCAAATATCAAATCCAATATTCCCACTAAAGTTAAAGACCATTGCAGAAGACCCCTGTATTATCCATATTATCTGCTTGGTTTTATCTGCTTTTTAGAACATGAGGTGAATCATCCTGAGCTTCGACTGATGTTAGTGGGGAAAACTGGAGCAGGAAAGAGTGCATCAGGAAACACCATCCTGCGTGAAGAGGCCTTCAGAGTCGAGGCGTCTCCTGCATCTGTGACCGCAAACTGTAAAGTGAAGAACAAAATCCTGGATGGAAAAAACATCACCATAATTGACACTCCTGGTGTCATGGACACGTGGTTAATATCGGACCAAAAGGCCCACGATGCACATGATTGTATCTCCATGTTTTCTCCCAAACCACATGTGTTCCTGCTGGTTATCAGACTGGGAAGATTCACGGGGGAGGAAAACAACGCTGTGAAGTGGGTTCAGGAGAACTTTGGAGAAGAAGCTCTGAATTTCACCATGATTCTGTTCACTGGTGGAGATCTGCTGGAAGGGAAGCCAGTGGAGAAGTTTATCAGTAATAGTTATGATCTCCAGAATCTTGTAGACACCTGCAAAGGTAGATATCATGTTTTTAACAACTATGATCAAAGTAACCACACACAAGTCACAGAGTTGTTGGAAAAGATCAATGTAATGCTACACTTGAACATGGGTTACTTTTACACACAAGAGCGGAGTGACTATAAGAGCAAAGAGATAGAAATCAGACAGGAAGAGGAATTTAAGAGAAAAACTATGGAAGAAGAAATGCAAATGGAGGAGAGGAGGGAGATAAATGAGATGGCAATGAAACTGAGAGACGAGCAGCACAAGAACAAAAATATGAAGGCAGAGTTAGAAGATGCATATCAGACATCTTTCTGGTTCAAAGTCTCAACTGGCTTGCTCATACTAACACTGATCATTGTGGTTTGTACAAAGAGATAAACTAGCACTAGAATTGGGGGATTTTCACAACAAATCAGGCCAGGGCTTAAAATGACATTTTTTGTTATCTTTAAAACTAACAGCAAATTGAAGTTCAGATCCAGGTCTTCTGATTTTTTTAAATATCTTATTCATGTTCTTACTTAGAATAGTCTTACAAATTATAATAATGATTCACAGTATACAAAATTTGTGTAAAGTTTTGACAGTTGTGTTAGAGTGCTGTTAGCATTTGTGGCTAAAATTAAAACATTTGATCATAAATACACTATAAATGCACTGTAAATCAAAATATCAGAGCTGATGCACATAATATCTGAAATATTAATATATATATCTGACATATCTGAAACTATTAATTCGTACAAATTACAAAATTGTTCAGTCAGTTCCAGATTAATTGGTACCCATTAAAAGACAAGACAAAAATGCTAAATGTTACAAGCAATGAGGCAGTGAGAGCTGTGTTAGAGAAGCCTCTGTACAGAGACCACAGGGCAGACCCAGGAGCTGCTGGAGATATTAGATTTCACAGATGGACTCTCAAGTTGTGCAAAAGAAAACCCTATCATCCAGAGACAGCAAGTCTCCTTGTCCAAGTCTCCAAATCCTGACAATTCCACAGCAAAAACAGGCCATACTCTCAGGGATGCTCTCTCTCCCCTATCAGTCACAGCAACAACATCCAATCAAAATTATGTCTGAAATCATGTATGAAATCTGTGAAGGCATGTATGCAGAATATGGGTGTATAGCACTTAGAATATGTTTGCATTTATTCATTTAGCAGATTGTTTTATCCACAGTGTCTTACAAATGGGTAAATACAAGCTAAGCCATATATCAAGCAGAGGACAATACAAATAGTGTAACCATACCAGATTTTTAACTGAGAGCTAGAGGAGCAAAGTGTAATGTGTAAGAGCTACTGTAGGTACATGCAGGGTTGTTTGTTTGTTTGTTTGTTTGTTTGTTTGTTTGTTTGTTCCCTTTGGCACTTTACCCAACACTACAAGGGGCATCCTGGGTCCTCTTACCCGTTTTCCAAACTTACGGACCACAATTAAAGGGCAACAGTATGTTCCCCTAATGAGTAATCTATCGTGATCTGAGTATAGATCAGATAAGCGGTACAGACAATGAAAAAAAGATTTGAGGTTAAACAAAATGCTTAAACATAATATTGTGTTTCCGTGTGTAAAAAAAAATTAAAAAAATAAAAAATCAGCGGTGGACAGTAAAGAAGTACATTTACTTGAGTACTGTACTTAAGTACACTTTTTGAGTATCTGTACTTTACTTGAGTATTATTTTTTCTGGATACTTTTTACTTTAACTTCACTACATTTGAAAGACAAATACTCTACTTTTACTCCACTACATTTCTTTCCAGGTCATTGAGTAGAAAGTAGTTACATTAATCATAGGATGGATTTTTTTCACTCTTGTAGCGTCACGTGTTGTAAAGTTCAGTGGTTTTCCATAATTTTTTTTAACTCAATTTCTCAATTGATCAGTTGCTGACAAAATGGATGAAGATATGATTTGTATATTATACACCACCAACGCATTGGTAATGATGTTAGTTAACACACAAAAACGTATGCTGTGTCCAAATCCTCATACGATGTGTCCTAAATAGTATTCAAAAATAGAATTAGTATGCCCCAAATCGTAGTATACTGAAAAGAGTATTCCAAAAATTCCTGGATGGTCTACTACTTCCTGTAGAAATTCAAAGTGCAGAACAATGCACACTCTAATGGGTAATATTGCCCACAACGCATTGCACACAGGAGGGAGGAACCTGGACAGTGGTGTAAATGCATATTAAAACGGTGTAAATGAATTGTGGAAATATATATAACTCTTTGTTAAAGCAGTGTTGCTGTTGGGTGGTTGTACAGCTACAGTTGTGTAGCTGGGTTTTAAAGCAGGTTATTTCTGACCAGTCTTCATTTACAGACCATTTGATTGAAATGTGCATGAGTGGATACACATAGATGTGTACAGGTACATCTCAAAATTTAGAATATAATGAAAAAGGTCAATATTTTTTGTCACTCAGTTCAGAAAGTGAAACCCATATATTATATAGATTCATTACACACAGAGTGAAATATTTCAAGCCTTTATTTCTTGAAATTGTGATGATTATGGCTTACAGATAAGGAAAACCCAAAATTCTGTGTCTCAGAGAATTAGAATATTGTGAAAAAGTTCAATACTGGAAAGTCGTGGTGTCACACCCTAATCAGCTAATTACCTCAAAACACCTGCAAAGGTTTCCTGAGCTTTTAAATGGTCTCTCAGTCTGGGTCAGTAGGCTACACAATCATGGGGAAGACTGCTGACTTGACAGTTGTCCAGAAGACAGTCACTGACACCCTCCACAAGGAGGGTAAGCCACAAAAGGTCATTGCTAAAGAAGCTGGTTGTTCACAGAGTGCTGTATCCAAGCATATTTATAGAAAGTTGAGTGGAAGGAAAAAGTGTGGTAGGAGAAGGTGCACCAGCAAAAGGGATAACCGCAGTCTTGAGAGGATTGTCAGGCAAAATCCATTCAAGAATTTGGGGGAGCTTCAGACGAATCCTAGACATGGCCTACAAATGTTGCATTCCTCGTGTCAAGCCACTCCTGAACCAGAGACAACGTCAGAAGCATCTTACCTGGGCTGTGGAGAAAAAGAACTGGACTGTTGCTCAGTGGTCCAAAGTCCTCTTTTCAGATGAAAGTAAGTTTTGCATTTCATTTGGAAATCAAGGTCCCAGAGTCTGGAGTAAGAGTGGAGAGGCACAGAATCCATGTTGCTTGAAGTCCAGTGTGAAGTGTCCATAGTCAGTGATTTGGGCTGCCATGTCATCTGCTGGTGTTGGTCCACTGTGTCTTCTGAAGTCCACAGTCAATGCAGCCATCTACCAGGAAATCTTAGAGCACTTCATGCTTCCTTCTGCTGACGAGCTTTATGGAGATGCTGATTTCATTTTCCAGCAGGACTTGGCACCTGCCCACACTGCTAAAGGTACCAAAAGCTGGTTCAATGACCATGGTGTTACTGTGCTTGACTGGCCAGCAAACTCGCCTGACCTGAACCCCATAGAGAATCTATGTCACGCCGCATTGATGCAAAAGGAGGCCCAACCAAGTATTGAGTGCATAGAAACGAACATACTTTTCAGAAGTCTGACATTTCTCTTTGAAATATCCTTTTTTTTATTGATCTTATGTAATTCTAATTTTCTGAGACACAGAATTTTGGGTTTTCCTTATCTGTAAGCCATAATCATCACAATTTCAAGAAATAAAGGCTTGAAATATTTCACTCTGTGTGATGAATCTATATAATATATGGGCTTCACTTTCTGAACTGAGTGATAAAAAATATCGACCTTTTTCATGATATTCTAATTTTTTGAGATGTACCTGTACTTTTTTGTTGGGGGTGGTAGGAGTGTGAAATTAAAAATGAAAATGATTATACCTGTCTTTTTTGTCAATTCAGTTGTTTAATTTTGTGGAATAAAATTCCAAACTAAATAAGCCAATCAAGCAGACTAGATGAATGCAGATAAGAGATTTTATTTTGTAATCAGCGCTGACACAAGAATTGAGATGCTCACGCATGAACGCCCCAACAACCTCCTCCCGGGAAACTCCAACTACAGCCCTTATATACATTTCCCTTATCTTTCCAATGCAACACGTCACTGGTTCTTTGCCAAGACAATCCCACCCATTTTTCTTTTTTGGACCTTTTAGGTTCTTTTTTACACCATTATCTTTGAATTTACAACTTTTCGAATACCATTATAATTAAATTTTCCTAAATCATTATATTAAAAATTGGGCGCTTCCGCCCCCACCAGTGGGATTGTCTTCGACCTCACTCTCTCCAACACCTCATTCTTCCTCAGGAGACAGCATGGGTAAGTTCTCAGTCCTTCAGGGGCCAACACCCTTTCTTTTATTTTTCTACATTACACTCTACACTTCACGGCTTTTCTGATTTATCCGCTGTCTTCTACGTATGTACTCTAAATATTTCGCCTGGTACCACCATTGCCATCCAGCACGCGCTGCGTTTACTTCATGATGAGATCACTGCCGCTCAAGGTACCAGTGGAGGGAAGATTGGCCATGATAATCTAGGGTACGTCTCTGCCATTGATTGGTCCAAGTTTGGAAAGCCTGGTACCGCAGAGAAGGCCTGCCAGACTGACATCATCGATACAACTGTTTGTTCTCCAAAGCCCTTGCAGCCTGTGTGCAAGGCCCGTGACAGAGCAACATGCCGCGTTAAACCCTATATTGTTCTCAAGCTCAAACGACCTTACCTGAGAACTCACTCCTGCTGTCCCCTGATTATTTCACACTACATCAAACACACACCTCATACATATATCCTCATTTACAAAATTATCTCCCACAATTTCTATAGGTTTTGTAACATTCTAAAAGCTCAATTCCTACAAACTACAAACTGGTCAGTATATTCACTAGGTTGCTACAAAAGGTACTGTAAGTATTGCATACAACAATGCAACAATAATAAAACAATGCGTTGACATTTACTTTTGATACTTAAGTACTTTTAAAAACAAGTACTTCTGTACTTTTACTTAAGTAAAAATCTGTCTTTACAACTTTTACTTGTAAAGGAGTAATGTTTGACCGGTAGTATTTGTACTTTCACTCAAGTAAGGAAGTTGTGTACTTCGTCCACCTCTGTAAAAAATAATACAAAGAACAAAGATGTACACAGTACCTGCAAAACAGATAAACTCAAACGCAGTCAATAATGCATGCCCAAACCAAAACATACATGGATCCTAATGTTTTGTTTAGACACTAACCTATCTATAGGGCCCTTCTAAAGAAATTTAAACTAACCTGGCACTTAAGTCTATCAGAGAACACTAATTATCATATACAGATGTGGCATTAAAAAATGCGCGCTTTTTCCCACGGCATGCCGCGATTCCGCTCGCAGTGTGCCGCAAGATTCACAGAATCTCCACCAGGTGGCACATGGTACAACTCTGGCCAGAGCACATTATACAGTATAATCACTCAAATGTTGCTATGTAGTCTTCATACTATTGTTAAATACGATTGTAATTTATCACGTTACATTAAAAAGTGTCCAATAAATTTGTTAACTGCAATGTAATGTAGTGATTTTGAGAAAACATCCACAATAAATTCTGAAAGAAATAGACACAGTTCTTATACTATAAAGTATATATACTTTAATACATGTATAATAATATTTACATTTTAAATGAATGTGTATAAATTTACCCGTGATTGTGTGAGTGTAAAGCTGCGAAGTATTTTAACTTTTTTTTTTAAATTACCGTATTAGCATCTCTGAAAGCTATTTAGCTTTTTTTCCTCAGACAGCACCTATTAACACCAAATGCGTACGGGCTGATTGTAAAAAAACAAAAAACAAAAAAAAAACAGGATATCTAGATCTAGACTACATTCCATTTTTTTATTTAACATGTTCACTGTAGCTATATTTCATATTTAGATATGTTTTAGACAAAAATATGAACATGACACGATTGCAGATAAGGATCAAACGATCCTTATCGAGTCTATCGAGTCTTTATTAAGAATAAAGTATTTACTGGGTAGGGTTAGGGGTCGGTAAGGGAAAGCTTTTATTGTCCCAATACTGTAGCATCCATGTAATAATTTTACTAAATGTTATTTTATTAAAATTTATACTCTAAGTGGCCTTATAGTTTTTCATCAAATAAATGTGAATAGGTGTGGATAGGTCTTTGCTTACAGACATTAAACAGGTTTCCCTGACAGAAGTTTTGCATTTCTTAAAAATCAGCTAATAAAAGATATCAAATCAAAAACTTGCACCGACCCTTAAGCAACAAAAGTCAGCGGACGCACATCTGCTTGTTTGGTCCGGCGAGCTTCAGAGCGCACGAGTTTACAGGACTGTACATAGCAGCGGGCTGCGGGAGGGAGATGCCGCAGTGATTATTAAACAGAGACCATGTTCAGATAGATAGATATATTTCATATTTAGAAGTGTTTTAGAGAATATATACTGTAAATATGTCATAAGATAATATATGTGCTACAGTAACGATCAAACGCGTATGATGTAAAAACTATTAATAACTGAGCCATAAAAATGTTAGAGCCATTTGGCCAGTCCATAAACAAATTTTTACATATTGCTATAATATTATAACAATGGCTTAAAATAGCTTTTAGGCACAATAGGTTTTATCCATTACACTCAAAAACAAGTGCGTAAGTAGAAGAATCTTAAGATTTTTTTTTAAACGTGTCCTGATGGAGGCAGGGCAACGCGCTCTTCCCGCTTCCATCACACGCAATAAAACCTCACACCATGAAGTGATGACATTGAAAACTCACAGCTGAAAATGTTAAATATGAATTCCACACGTTTACTTTCTTTGTTACTTGTTTTAATCTGCTTCTGAGAGAAATTCAGTGGCCAAGCACATCATTTAATGTGTTTGACTTCATGCAGCACTTCGCAGACCGATCGGTTTATGACATCAAAGTAGCTACTGCAAGAACAGACTGTTCGCCAGTTGCTCTCCGCAGCGCCACGTTATGTACGATTTCAATGTACATGAAATACGACTGCCACCTACTGGTCTCGTCTTTCCTGCGCAAGAGCATCACTCGCAGTTACGCACAATGCCATGAGTCATCATGGGATTCCTGTCCCTCTGACACGTATTCTTAAATGCCACATCTGTACGTTGCAGGCCTGAGATGAAGCTTGTGAGCAGTGAGGCCTTAAACTAAAATGGCCACTTCACGTAAGTCACGTAAATAAACAAAAATCGGAACAACTCACTCACATTAGTTTGATAAAATCACAAAGTATCCTTGAGAGTCTCTGGTCTCTTTACTGCAAACTCACGTATCACACACCTTGGTGCAATACCCCCTGAAGCTCCTCGGGCCACCTGACGCTTAGCTAGCAATGAAATGTACCAAAACATTTGAATGTGATACCGCCAATACAATCCACTGCTAATTAGCTTGTGGCTAACTCTGTTTACAGTTCCATGCACTGCAACTTAACCTAGTCCACTCCATAACAGTCCTCACATTATTTTGTCTGTCCTTGCGGACACGAAACTAGGTTATCTCTGGGACAACAAAGAAAACCTTCATAAAAGGTATCACTTTCTCTGATAATCCTTTTAGACTTGGTCCTTTCGGTCCTCCGTGAACAGCAGGAGCAGGAAAAAAACCAACCACAACGAAAAAAACGTTCTACTCATGCATCGGGTCTTACATCCCGTCAATAACCTTTTACCCCATTCAGTACTGGTTGATATTAGTCACGTGAAAAGTTGTTTTCATACACGCTCACCAATTTTTACACATGAGCATCATTATGTTACACTTCTTTTAACTTACAGGTAAAACAGAACATTGATAATCACATTGTCACGTCCGGGGCCATGGTGTTGTGTGGACATGCCTGCACGCCGTGGAGATAGAGACCCAAATATTTTTTATTACATAAAGACAAGACATCATCACTGTGAAAGACCATGAACATGGGACCAGGCAAAGGACAACAACATTAATGTTAGAAAACGTAAAGGGATTTTTTTTAGTTTTAGTTTTTTTTTTTTTTTTATTATTCATTAATATGAATACTTCAAATTAATAAACTGTGTCCTGCTTTTACCACTTAAACTCTTCAAAACTACTGAATCACTGTCACTGGTCAAGAATGTTGTGATATGACCATGATCTTTAATAAACTTTCATAATTCTATCAAACCTAAATGATGTGTTCACAAATGGTATTTTGCAGAAACTGTCATCCAGAGCAATTTACATATTATCTCAATTATACAGCTAAGCAGTTAAGGGCTTTGTAGTCCAACAGCTTAACCACTGAGTTAATTGATTACAAAAGTAATGCAAAGCTTTCTTCATGAAAGAAAATATGAAAAATTGATTCCATGCACAAAAAATGGGACGGTAAATTATATAATCCAAGACAAAAAAAAAGTGACAACAGTTGAGAAAGTTCAAAGGCTGAAGCATTCTAACACCTTCCTCTTTTTAAACCATTGTAAATAACTGAGGGTGACACACCTTTGACCTTTGTCCGTCTCTCCAAACTTTTGTTTTGTAGATATATTTCTGTAGGTCTATAAAAGAATAAAACAATTAAAGTAGCATACAGGACACACTCCAAAGCAAACTGAAAAGAGAAACACAAACAAAAACTTTCTCTGAAGTGAAAAGTATGAAAATATAAAAGATGACTGTATTGGATTTGATTCTACTAGTTTATTCTATAGGACTTATTTATTAGGACTTATCTGACTTTAGTCATTTGTAGCTCCTTGTGCATGAACATTTGCTTTTTAAAATTAAACAGTGTCTCATGCACACTCCCTTTATTCAATCTCACATGGCAACACGTTGCTCTCAGTATATACTTTAATCTGATTGGTCAAATGACAGATAGCACTAACATTGTGGAACCAATCAGAAACTGCAGCTGAAGCACGCACTTACTGCATGTTTAATACACAAACTGTCCTGAAGCAAGAGCTGTTACTGTTTAGTTGAGAAAACAAACAAATGATTCTTGCATGAAACAACAAATCTCAAAAAATGACAATAATTATTGGGTTTTCAGGTAATCTGTTTATCTTTTTAGAATATGTTTTGCTGTACCTCAAAATGTCCAAAGACATGCTTCTAGGCTGATTGGAGTCTCTAAATTGCCCGTAGTGTGATTGCTTGAGTGAATGAGTGTGTGTATGCCCTGCGATGGGTTGGCACTCCGTCCAGGGTGTATCATGCCTTGATGCCCGATGACGCCTGAGATAGGCACAGGCTCCCCGTGACCTGAGTATAGATCGGATAAGCGGTATAGACAATGAAATGAAATTATATAATTATATATATTAATATTCATTGTTGAATACTTTGTTAAAATTTGTAGATTTGTTTAGTTGTAAGTCCTGTGTATCTGGCTTGTGTTTATTGGGTTAAATATTGACACAGGAGGGATAGTGATATGATCTGATAGTGGAGTGTAAAACACTTTCTACCAGGTAATTTTCTACCACTATATTAGCCTATATTTTAAGGATTTAATGCATTGCCTTATCTATAGTGTGTTTGGTGGCTGTGTAAAAGTTTGTAGTCGCATCTCCAAATTTGGAAAAGAAAGAAAAGAAAAGAAAAGAAAAGAAAAGAAAAGAAAAGAAAAGAAAAGAAAAGAAAAGAAAAGAAAAGAAAAGAAAAGAAAAGAAAAGAAAAGAAAAGAAAAGAAAAGAAAAGAAAAGAAAAGAAAGCACAGTTCAATTAAACACATTTAGGTTTCAGGGGCTTTTAGACACTTCCTACAGAGTTAAATTTTAAATCTTCTTCTTTCAGCTTTTCCCTTCAGGGGTGGCCACAGCAAATTATCGATCTCCACCTATTCTGCATCCTCAACACACCCACTAGCTTCATATCCTCATTTATTACATCCATATACCTCCTCTTTGGCCTTTCTCTTTGCCTCCTGCCTGCCTATACTCACTCTCCCTCCTCTGAACATGTCCAAACCATCTTAATCTGTTCTCCCTAACTTTGTCCCCCAAACATCCAACATGAGCTGTCCCTCTGATGTACTCGTTCCGAATCCTGTCCAACCGTGTCACTCACAAAGAGAACCTCAACATCTTCAGCTCTGCTACCTCCAGCTCTGACTCCTGTCTCTTCCTCAGTTACACTGTCCTGTACACCTTCCCCTTGATTCTTGCCGATATTTCTCTATCACACAGAACTCCTGACACCTTTCTCCACCCATTCCAACCTGCCTACACTCGCTTCTTTACCTCTTTCCCACACTCTCCATTACTCTGGACTGTTGACCCCAAGTACTTAAACTCCTGTACCTTCTTCACCTCTTCACCCTGTAATCTTACTGTTCCACTTCCCTCCCTGTCATTCACACACATGTACTCAGTCTTACTACAACTGTGTTTCATTCCTCTTCTCTCTAGTGCAAACCTCCACCTCTCCTTGTTTTCCTCCACCTGCTCTCTGCTCTCACTACAGATCACAATGTCATCTGCAAACAGCATTGTCCAAGGAGACTCCTGTCTGACCTCCTCTGACAACTTGTCCATCACCATAGCAAACAGGAAGGGGCTCAGAGCCGATCCCTGAAGCAGTCCCACCTCTACTTTGAACTCCTCTGTCTGCCCTACAGCACACCTCACCACTGTCCTGCTCCTCTTGTACATGTCCTGCACCACTCTGACATACACTATATTGCCAAAAGTATTTGCTCACCTTCCTTGACTCGCATATGAACTTAAGTGACATCCCATTCCTAATCCATCACCATCACTTGGTGATGTTTTTGAGCTAATCTGAAGGCCACATGAAAGAGGATAAGACAGATTAGAAATAAATTCGTTTTACTTATTTCTGTTGCATTAGTATAAACTGTAATAATGTACATATTGCTTATTATATGTAACAATTGTGTTTTCAGCTCTTGGAGGCGAGGCAAAGTGTACTGGCTGCAGACGAAGTGGACTTCTGGAGGGGAATCACCGCTGACATGTCAGATGAAGAAGACGGTGCCGTTGATGGAGTCTCGGGGTGGATTATGAGGCCTCCATCAATCCGCAGCCAGGAGCTCATCAATCTGTGTGTTAAGCTGCAGGCGAGACTAGAAGCCAGTTCAAAATATGCAGCACTGCATCACCGGTGTCTGTGAACTGGGCTGCCGTCTAACAGAACGGCATCGCATACCTATGACCCCCAGGCAGCAAAAAGACATTTGATGCCAAACCTGTGCCATGACAGTAATCTCCAGCTACTTTTTGTGTATTTATATTTCATATGTCTATTTAATAAAACTCTTACATTTAATCAACATGTCTCTCCCAAATGTCTGTTTTCCTAATATTTACTATTAGCCTTTATGTCACCTATATTGTTATAATATATCTTTAACAATTTTTATAGATTAATATAATAAATAAATATAAATAAAAATTTATATATATATATATATATATATATATATATATATATATATATATATATATATATATATATATATATAGACAAGAGAAAAGGGAGGGGTTTACTCAAAATATATCAGTATTATAATTGCCCAGACTGACCAATAGCAACACATGTCTCAGCCAATCACAGGTGATCTTTCTGTTTTGAAAATTGTGCTTTCATCCACTAGGTACTGTACAGCATTCAAGGTGGTTTAATTCATATGCTAATTCGCATTTCGCACCTGGTACCTCCACACACCTCCCTCCCCATACACCCCATGGTATGATAATGACTGTTTCTGTCACTCACGAACGGGAACTTCCCAGGCTGTGAATTGTCGATAACTGCCGGTGGTTAGAGAAGTCATCAGGCATTCATGGGGACGAAAATCTGCCTTTTCATGCAGTGACTGCTGTAGATAACCAGCCAATCTCTGGAGGCTTCATCATTCACCAGACCACTCGATCACCATTCGATTATTTCACACAGAGAAACTGTCATTGTACATTATATCATAGCTTTCAAAACCCCATTATCCTGGGATTTCCCTGGCTATGTCTACACAGCCCTATCACTCGCACCTGCCTTATAACCAGTGTGGAAACACTAGAAAGTGATTGACCACTGACAATACCTTCGACCTTTGACCTTCGAGAGGTTTTCAGAAAGGAAAAGGCCACCAAGCTTTCCCACCCCACTGCCTATGGGACTGCGCCATACACCTGTTCCCAAAAGCCAGGCCACCCAAAGACAGAGTATACCTGCTGTCTCCACCGGAAAGGCAAGCTATGGATGAATATATAGAGGAGGCTCTTGCAATGGGCTATATTCGACCCTCCACATCCCAGGCTGCATCTAGTTTTTTCTTCAGGGAGTAATATCTCAAAAAATTAGAATATCGAAGAAACATTCATTTTTTCCCACAATTTAATTAAAACATTGAAACTCTCATATAGTTTAGATTTATTACACATGAACTGAAATATTTCAAGCCTTTATTCTTTTAAGGGTGATTATTATGGCTCACAACTCAAATAAAAAATCTCAAAATATTAGAATATTTCATAAGATAATCAAAGAAATGATTTCTAATACAGAAAAGTCAAACTTCTGAGTAAAGTAAGTTCATTTATGCACTTAATATTTGGTTGGGGCTCCTTTTGCACAAATTACTGCGTCAGTGCGGCATGGCATTGAGGTGATCAGCCTGTGGTACTGCTCAGGTGTAATGGAAGGTTAGGTTGCTTTGGTAGCGGCCTTCAGCACACCTGTTTTGCAAAGTCTGGTGTCTCTCATCTTCTTCTTGACAATACATAGATTCTCTATAGGGTTAAGGTCAGGTGAATTGGCCAACTAGTCAAGCACAGTAATATCAAGTTCAGCAAACCAGATCCAAGTAGTTTTGGCACTGTGGGCAGGGGCCAAGTCCTGCTGGAAAAGGAAATCAGCATCTCCATAAAGCTTTACAGCAAATGGACAGCAAACTTGCCTTCATTTGAAAAGCAAAGGAGGTGGGGTATGTATGTTTTATGTTCAGTAACTCTTGGTGTGACTGAGGAAACATACACAACATCAGGACCTTCTGGAATACCTGTGAGTTCACAGGAGTTGTTACTACAGCTGTGTACATATCCCCCAAAGTCTGACACAGAGCACACACTCAAAGAACTGTATGAGCATATAAGTAAGCAGAAAACAGCACAGGCCATGTTTATTGTAACTGGGGACTCAAAGACAACAAGGACAACGACTCCAAAATACTTTCAACAATACTCTCCCTTCCGGGATGGCTACAAATCCCTCCCCTGCCCACCTTTCAGCAAATCAGATCACCTCTCTGTGCTGCTTCTGGCTGCTTGCAGGCAGAAACTGAAAAAGGAAGCTCCCACCCTAAGACGAGTCAGTGCTGGTCGGACCAGTCAGATTCTGTGCTGCAGGACTGTTTTGACCACATGGACTGGGAAATGTTCCGGTCAGCCTCAGATGGAAAAATCAAGGTCTATTCAGATACTGTAACGTGTTTTTTCAGGAAATACATCGAAGAACGTCCTCCAACCAAAAACCGTGGGTCAACAACGAGGTTTGCGCAGCTTTAAAAGCACGAGTATGTGCTTTTAAATCCGGAATAGGAGGAGTACAAACAAACCAGCTATGCCCTCCATAAAACCATCAAAGATGCCAAACATCAGTACAGGAACAGAATGGTGAACAGTGTAGTACCAACAACACAAGAAGTATGTGGCAAGGAATGAACACCATCACAGATTTCAAGGTGAAAAAACACTCTGCTACAAACATCACTACCTCTCTACCGGATGAGCTAAATAGATTCTACGCTTGCTTCAAAGTAAACAACACCCATCTAACAGAGAGAGCTCCTGCTGCTGAACCTACAGAGGTTAGTATACTCTCTGTCTCTGTAGCAGATGCAACCCGATCCCTCAGATAGGTTAATACCAAAGAAAACCAAAGTCACATGCCTAAATGACTGGCACCCTGTTGCTCTAATGCCCATTATCAGCAAGTGCTTTGAAAGACTGGTCAGACACTACATCTGCTCTGTGCTGCCTGCCTCACTAGATCTTCTTCAGTTCACATACCATACCAACCGCTACATGATGAAGTCAATACACCTGCATTGTGGAGAGCATCCTGCCTGGCTGCATCACCACCTGGTATGGCAACTGCACCACTCTTAATCGCAGAGCACTGCAGAGAGTGGTCCGAACATTCTGCCCATGTACATGTCTTTCAAGCTGCTACGCACATTACTTTGTGACACTGTGCATTTTTTTTTTTTTTTTTGAAAAAAAAAAACAAAACACATATAGCTGATGCAGTACATAGTGAAATGATACAACGTTGTTTCCAGGACCTGGTGCTACATAAACATAAAACAAACACAAACAAACAACAACACAGAGCTAGGACAGAAGTTTGTCTTAGCCACGTAAAGTGCACATTGTGCAGCTAGGTGCAAACAGAGCATAGACAAGACAGTGCAAAGAAAAAAAATAATAATAATAAATACAAGAAAGACAACACAAAAACACAGGACACTTAGCACCGAAAAAGAAACAAAAAGAACATGTGTAATGGAATATAAGTGAAATAAAATAAGATAAAATGAAATGATGTAAAAAAAAAAATAGCAGCAGTTGAGGTAGTGCAAATAGAAATAAACAAATATAACTATAGCAGCAGATGACAGGTTGAGGTAGTGCAATAAGTAATGAACAATATAAATTTTGTGTGTATGCATCCACAGTATTATGCATATAATATTACGCAGATGCAGCGTGCGGTGTAAATGTCCACGATAGAGGGAAGAGAGACTCCGATGATCTTCTCAGCTGTCCTCACTATCCTCTGCAGGGTCTTGTGATCTGAGACGGTGCAGTTCCCAAACCAGGCAGTGATGCAGATGCTCAGGATGCTCTCGATGGTCCCTCTGCAGAACACAGTCAGGATGGGGGAAGGGAGATGGGCTTTCCTCAGCCTCCTCAGAGAGTAGAGGCGCTGCTGGGCCTGGGTCTTGGTGATGGAGCTGGAGTGACCAGGTGAAGTTCTCTGCCAGATGAACACCAAGGAATTTGGTGCTCTTGACGATCTCCACCGAGGATCTGTCGATGAACAGTGGAGAATGGTCACTCTGTGCTCTCCTGAAGTCAACAACCATCTCTTTGGTCTTGTCGACGTTCAGGGAGAGGTTGTTGGCTCTGCACCAGGCTGTTAGATGTTGCACCTCCTCTCTGTAAGCTGACTCGTCGTTCTTGCTGATGAGACCCACCACGGTCGTGTCATCGGCGAACTTGACAATGTGGTTGGATCTGTGCATTGCTGCACAGTCGTGAGTCAGCAGAGTGAACAGCAATGGACTGAGCACACAGCCCTGAGGCCATTTTGGTTTTAACTGAAAAGTCCCCTATCTATTCAAAATAAAAGTTCTTCTAAACAAGTTGTTTCTAAATGAGAAAGGTCCCTTATCATTTCAAAATAAAAGAACTTTTAAATTAGTTGTTTTTAAATAAGAAAGGTCCCCTCTCTTTTTCAAAATAAAAGTTTTTAAACTAGTTGTTTTTAAAATGAGAAAAGTCCCCCATCTCTTCAAAATAAAAGATCCTTTAAACATGTTTTTTAATGAGAAAAGTCCTTTATCTTTTCAAAATAAAAGTTCTTTTAAACTAGTTATTTTTAAGTAAGAAAATTCCTCATCTCTTCAAAATAAAAGTTCTTTTAAGCTTGGTTGTTCTTTTTTTAAAAAAACAAAAACTTTTTTTAGGAAGAGTCTTAACCCTTCAAAATTAAAGTTGCTTTTATCTTGATTGTTTTTAAGGGTGAATTCTTCTATAGGCCGTATTTCTTGTTTTATATGTATAAATATTTTGTTTATTTATTCAATATATCCCCAAAGGAATTCTTAATATGTGTTTTTATTAAATGATGTGTATTTTTATTGAATTATGGGTGAGAGGTGTTTGGGAGGCACAGGCAAGGTTAGGTTTTATTATTAAAAGATTTTTAATATCTCACTTTGAGCTTTTTAATTGGCATGGGCCCTCCCTCAAGAAACCCCTCTCACCCCTACCATTCAATTATTGTACCCAAGTCCCGTCCGGAGTCCCATCCCCAGGAGGGGGTGGGAAATGGGAAATTAGGATTAGAGGTGGGATTAGGGTTAGGGTCAGGATGGGGTTGGGATTAGGGTTAGGGTTGGAATCAGGATAGGGTTAGGGTTGGAATTAGGGTTAGGGTTGGAGTTACAGTTAGAATTAGGGTTAGGTTATGAATTATGTGTTTTTTTATTTATAAATATCCAAGTGGATCTTAGGGGCATGGGCACATCCAAGAGACCCCCTTCTCCCTTACTTCCATATTCATAAATCATAAAAGGATTTTTAGTTTAGGAAATAAACTAACCTTCTCTTTCTTTTTCTTTTTTCTAGGGCAGGTCTTCATGATCCCCCCCTGGACACATGGAACTGGAATATGGACTGGAATTGAGGTAAGTATTGAAGAATAGGACCAAAATTATGTAAGAATAAATTTTAAATTTTGATCCTTTTTAATGTTTTATTTGAAATCTATTGAGACAGGAAGAGGGAGGGGTTGGGGTTAGGGGCGGGGCTATGATTGGGGAGGCAGAGTTAGGGGAGGGGTTACGGCTAGGGTTGGGGGCGTGGTTAGGATTAGGGGTAGGATTGGGGCGGGGTTAGGGTTAGAGTTAGGGGCGGGGGTAGGGGCAGGGTTGGGGACGGGGTTAAGGTTAGGGAGAGGAAAAGAGGGGGAATGAAGAAAGGAAGTAAATGATAGTAAGACTTGATGAAACAACTGTAATTTGAATAATTCTAAATTATTTTTTAATTAGAAATAGTTAAGAAAGACCAAATAAGAGATTTCTAAGTGCTTTCAAGGTAAGTGCTAAAAGAAAAGTGCTAAAAGAAAAGTGCTAAAAAATAAAGTGCTCACATGTGTTTACACAGCAATCAACACACAAAAGGGGGGGGGTCTCCATTAAGGTCTCCTATAATAGTCATCTTAATAATAATAATAATAATAAGAAGAAGAAGAAGAAGAAGAAGAAGAATACAATTTTAAATAAATCAATAACGATCATTATATTGTTGCTGGTGACCAGGAAGGGAACCCACAGACCTGTACTGGAAAAAGTCAATGATAAACTTACAGTTGGAATAACTTTAATGACCTTTATAGAATATTGTCTCACCTTTACTATTGAGTCTCATGGAACTCCATCTTTTGAAGTTGAAAATTTGACCTTTAGACCCAATCATTAAACTGTATTAAGGTAAGTAGTTAGAAAAGTCTATTGTACTATTGAAGATCCATATCATCTGTCCAAAGGTCAAAAATGAGTTGTGCTGTCTGAGCAATGTTTTTTTTTTTAATTTTTTTTTTTTTGAATTGTATGCAATCTTCCTCTACCTTGAAAAATAACTTGTTAATTTCAGGCAATGGGGTCCCATAAGACTCAATGTGTTTGTTGATTATCTCCAGGTTCTGCTGCTCCTGCTGTGGCAAAAGATCTGAAAATTGAATAATTGGTGTATGGATCATAGCGCCGGGAAAAGATACTATGGCCGCTCTCCACAGGCCCTGTAACTGTTTAATAGCTGTTTTATATGGTTGCTGTTGCCTATTGTTTATTCCTGCAGCTAACACCACATGTTCTGTGTCTGGTTGTACTGGAAGTTTCTGAAGAATTGTGGAAAGATGCATGAAATTGACCCCTGGAAAACTGTCTACTTGTACATTTGTAAGCCTAATGTGAGGTATACGGCTTAAATTTGAATCGCCTATGAACACAATTGGTTTATGAATGGTGATGGACCAGTCTACTGATTTCCTATCAGTATTGATGTTCCTGTATGGCGTGTTTCTGAGTGGGATTCTATCTAAGGGTTGTTCGTCTGAAGAGTCAGAGGACACTCGAGAGGATTCAAACGCTACTGTGGGTTCAGACTCAAAGGAGGATTCAGATTGGGATTTCAATGGAGAATGTGTCTCTTTGTTGTACCCCATCATCCTTATCCCTTTCTGTACAGCAGTGGTTTTACCCATGTACCCATCACTCTCCCCAAACGAAGTCACAGATCTGGAATGAAGATTACCAGTATTAGTTTTATCAACTGTTGTGGGTGTGGCTATGGATGAAAACACTGGGCTCACCTCCCTATGGTGAACTAAGGCTTGTACTGTAACCCTGCAGCCCAGTCTCTGAATGGAGGGGATCATGCTCTGCTTCAGTATGTCACAGTACATGTTGCTATTCATGGTTCCCTCAATGAACTGTAGCTCCCCAGTGCTGGCAGCACTCATGCAGGCCCAGACCATGACACTCCCACCACCATGCTTGACTCTAGGCAACACACTTGTCTTTGTACTCCTCACCTGGTTGCCGCCACACCCGCTTGACACCATCTGAACCAAATAAGTTTATCTTGGTCTCATCGGACCACAGGACATGGTTCCAATAATCCATGTCCTTTGTTTGCTTATCTTCAGCAAACTGTATGCGGGCTTTCTTGTGCATCATCTTCCTTTTGGGATGACAGCCATTCAGACCAATTTGATGCAGTGGTCTGAGCACTGACAGGCTGACCCCCCACCCCTTCAACCTCTGCAGCAATGCTGGCAGCACTCATTTGTCTATTTCTCAAAGACAACCTCCGGATATGACGCTCAGCACGTGCACTCAACTTCTTTGGTGGACCATGGTGAGGCCTGTTCTGAGTGGAATCTGTCCTGTAAAACCACTGTATGGTCTTGCCCACCGTGCTGCAGCTCAGTTTCAGGGTCTTGGCAATCTTCTTATAGCCTAGGCCATTTTTATGTAGAGCAACAATTCTTTTTTTCAGATCCTCAGAGAGTTCTTTGCCATGAGGTGCCATGTTGAACTTCCAGTGACCAGTATGAGAGGGTGTGAGAGCAATATACATTAGACATTAATGCAAGAGCGATAGGTTTAGACATTAATGGCTGTGTGTTGCTGTGAGTTATTTTGGGGGGACAGCAAACTACTAGGTTACTATCGATTAGATTAACCGCTGAACCAGTGTCAATCAGTGCCATAGCATAGGAACAGGAATTAGCAAAACATAAACGAACGGGAAGTGAAACTTTGTATGATAGCTTTAAAGTCTCTATCTTGGACACGGTGGGTTTTTCAAGGCAGTGATAAACTCTGCGGTCGGGTTTCCCACAGTAGAAGCATAGCTGGAGCTTTCTGCTGCCTTCTCGTTCCTCTGTAGAGATTTCAGCCCTCCCCAGCTGCATGGACTCAGAAAAGTCCGGCTGGAAATCGAGGCTGTCCTCTTGATGGCGTGACTTGGTGGACAAAGGCGGATGCTGTCGGCACAGGTTGTCGAGGCGGATTGCTATGGTAATGTATTGGGACAAAGGAAAAGTAGTCTCTCTGCACGTCATGTCGGCTTTCAGTTCCGTATTAAGCCCTTCGCGAAACACGGCCATGAGTGCGGGCTCGTTCCATCCCGATTGCGCCACCAGTATGCAAAACTTAATGGCATAATCCTCAGCAGTCTCAGAATCTTGGCACAGCTCCAGTAGCTGAATTGAAACATATTTGCCCCAGCGGGGTATTCGAACACCTCCTTTAGTTGGTTAGCGAAATAATCCGCCGAAATCCTTATTCGTGGATCAGAGTCCCATACAAATTTACACTGTTATACAGGCTGTACACTCACTACTTTACATTGTAGCAGAGTGTCATTTCTTCAGTGTTGTCACATGAAAAGATATAATAAAATATTTACAAAAATTTGAGGGGTGTATTCACTTTTGTGAGATACTGTATATATACTTGTAATGATGGGCTGGAGGCGTAGGTATAAGAATCCATCAGCAGATTTATTAATAAAAAGCAGGCAGAAAATGTAAACCGTAAAGGCAGGCAGGAAGTCTAAACCAGAAAATCAAACACTATGCATCAAAACCAAAACAGAAACCGAAACTCGTAGAACCGGGAAACAGGCAAGGATCATACACATATATCAATAATCTCAGGAATAACTCAAGGCTTCGCACGTGACACAAGGAGATGATACTACACGTTTGACCAGTGGGACCATGCTGCTTAAAAGTCCTGAAAACAGGAAACAACATGCGCACAGTCAATATTCAGGTGAGGGTTCCCTCTGGTGGTCTGTATCAGCATACACTGTGACAATACTAAACATATACAGTGAGGGAAAAAATTATTTGATCCCCTGCTGATTTTGTACATTTGCCCACTGACAAAGAAATGATCAGTCTGTAATTTTAATGGTAGGTTTATCTGAACAGTGAGAGACAGAATAACAACAAAAAAATCCAGAAAAACACATTTCAGAAAAGTTATACATTGATTTGCATTTTATTGAGTGAAATAAGTATTTGACCCCTTTGCAAAACATGACTTAGTACTTGGTGGCAAACCCTTGTTGGCAATCACAGACGTCAGACATTTCTTGTAGTTGGCCACCAGGTTTGCACACATCTCACATCTCAAGGAATTTGGGCCCACTCCTCTTTGCAGATCCTCTCCAAGTCATTAAGGTTTTGTAGCTGACCCTTCAGCTGCCTCCACAGATTTTCTATGGGATTAAGGTCTTGGCGTACCAAGATGGCACCGGTGAGGTCGGCTGCCGTCACGACTGCTCCTACCACTTTTTCTTTGTTTTTGTCTTTTAAAGTAAGTTACAGTACAGACATACCGGCTAATTCTTCAACATGGAGTACATTCGTTACAATAGAGATACTCTTATTTCTATTGGTGTACAATGTACTCACAAATCGACGTTTTTGACCCCGGATCCAAGCTGGCCGAGTGAGATCCTGAGGGAAACGAGCCGGTGTCAGAAACAGGCTGAGAGCCCGTGCATACCGCACACCTCTGCCTAGAATCCTGCTCGCCAATGTCCAGTCACTGGAGAACAAGCTTGATGACCTCAGGGCCAGGGGAAAGTTCCAGAGAGACATTCGGGACTGCAATCTCCTCTGCTTCACCGAGACATGGCTGAACCCAGCGGTGCCAGACCACACCATCCAGCCGTCCGAGTTCTTCTCGGTTCACCGCATGGACAGAACACTGGACTCGGGGAAGTCGAGAGGAGCTGGTGTGTGTTTAATGGTGAACAGTAGCTGGTGCGACGGCGCGAGCATTGTTCCTTTCACACTCTCCTGCACACCCAACCTGGAACTACTGACCATCAAATGTCGTCCTTTTTATCTTCCTCAGGACTTTACATCGGTCATAGTCAGCGCCGTTTATATTCCACCTCAGGCGGACACGGACACTGCTTTATGCGAGCTGCATGAAGCACTCACACAACACCAGACTCAACACCGGGACGCTGTGCTTATTGTGGCGGGGGACTTTAACAGTGCCAACCTCAAACGCACAACGCCGAACTTTTACCAGCACATCAGCTGCCCCACCAGGGGTGAAAGGACACTGGACCACTGCTACACTACAGTCAGAGACGGCTACAAGGCACAATCTTGCCCACCGTTTGGGAAATCCGACCACGCCGCCATCTTCCTCATGCCAAAATATAAACAAAGGCTCAAGCAGGAAGGGAGGGAGAGGGAGAGGGAGGTCTTACGCTGGACGAACCAATCGGTGGCCACTCTACAGGACGCTCTGGAGGACGCAGACTCGGATATGTTCCTGCGCAGCTCTGATGACGTCAACATGTTTACGGAAGCGGTTGTGGGATTCATCGGGAAACTAGCAGATGACACAGTTCACAAGACTATCATCAGAACATTTCCTAATCAGAAGCCGTGGGTGAATATCCATCCACGATGCTCTGAGATCCCGCTCCGCTGTGTACAACACGGGGCTCACCAGCGGTAACATGGACGAGTATAAAGCTGCATCCTACAGCGTGTGCAGAGTGGTGAAGGAGGCAAAGAGGCGCTATGGACAGAAACTAGAGTCAAAATTTCAACAGAGTGGCTCTAGGAGTCTGTGGCAGGGACTAAGAACTATGACGGACTACAAAATACCATCTTCCAGATCGGTGAATGCAGATGCAGATCTGGCAGACGAGCTAAACAACTTTTATGCTCGCTTCGACGCTGCAGCTCAGAGTGCTAACGGCATTAGCAGTGCTAACAGTGCTAACAGTGCTACAGGCAGCACACACAAGGAGCATGCCAGAGAGGACAGCGCATTCATCATCTCGGAGCACGACGTGAGGAAGGCGTTCAGGAGAGTGAATACCAGGAAGGCAGCAGGAGCAGATGGCATCATGGGTTGGGTCCTGAAGGCCTGTGCTGACCAGCTTGCTCCTGTGTTCACTGAGATCTTCAACCTCTCCCTGGAACAGTCTACAATCCCGACATGCTTCAAACGGTCCACCATTGTTCCTGTCCCCAAGAAACCCCAGCCCGGCTGCCTGAACGACTACCATCCAGTGGCCCTGACCTCAGTGGTGATGAAGTGCTTTGAAAGACTCATCAGAGACTTCATCACTTCTTCTCTACCTGACACCTTGGACCCGCTACAGTTCGCGTACCGTCCCAACCGGTCTACTGAGGACGCCATCGCACACCTCCATCATGCAGCCCTGAGCCATCTGGACAGCAGAAGGGGGAATTATGTCAAAATGCTGTTTGTTGACTACAGTTCAGCGTTTAACACCATAATTCCCTCCATACTCACCACTAAGTTGGAGATCCTGGGACTCAGCCCATTCCTGTGTCGATGGATCTCCAACTTCCTGCGAGACAGACCTCAGGCAGTACGGGTGGGCAACCATGTCTCACCCTCACTCATTCTCAGCACTGGAGCCCCCCAGGGTTGTGTTCTGAGCCCCCTGCTGTACTCACTGTACACTTTTGACTGTGTGGCCACTTCCAGCTCCACCAACATCGTGAAGTTTGCAGACGATACTGTGGTAGTGGGCCTGATCTCCAATAACGACGAGACAACCTACCTAGAGGAGATTAAAAACCTGGAGACATGGTGTCAGGTCAACAATCTCCTCCTGAACGTCAGCAAGACTAAGGAGCTGATAGTGGACTTTAGCACAAAGCAGGAGAGGAATTACAAGCCCCTCACTATCGACGGGATGCCGGTGGAGAGAGCGGACAGTTTCCGTACCTAGGTGTTTACATCACACAGGACCTGACATGGTCCTGCCACGTTAACACCCTGGTGAAGAAGGCCCGGCAGTGTCTTTATCATCTCAGACGCCTGAAGGACTTTAAACTGCCCTCAAAGGTGCTAAAGACATTCTACACCTGCACCACTGAGAGCATCCTGATGGGAAGTATCACAGCCTGGTTTGGGAACAGCACCAAACAGGACAGGCAAGCTCTCCAGAGGGTGGTGCGATCAGCCAAGCGTACCATCCGCACCGAGCTTCCTGACCTGGACACCATATACAGCAAGCGGTGCTGGACCAGGGCCAGGAAGATAATGAAGGACCTCAGCCATACCAACAATGGACTCTTCTCTCTGTTGCGGTTAGGGAAACGTTTTCATTCCTTGAAGGCGAACACAGAGAATGAGGAGAAGCTTCTTCCCGCAGGCCATTCGGGCCCTCAACCAGAACACCTAGAGTCTGGACTTTCTGGACATACTCACACACGACATGACATTCTACCTCAGCTGATTGTTGCACATGCAATAATTGCACTACTTTGTACTCTGCACTATTCTGTACACACAGTACACTTTCACTGTACATCTTTCGTGTACATCTTTGTGTGCACACTGCACTGACACTTTACTCCCTGTTAAATTGGACATTTATACTTGCCTATAGACATCTACATATACATCTACATATGCACACTGTACATACTGTATTCTTTTGCGACACCATTTCAAAGTTACCACTGTACTGTATTATATTAGTGTATTATATTTTTGTTTATATTTGTTTTTTATATTTAGTTTTTATAAAGCATTTATATTATACTACTATTTTTTTATTAATATTTTTATTATATTATTTTTATTTTATTTTTCATATTTATATTCACTGCTATTGATACTACATATACATAGACATATACACTATATTGCCAAAAGTATTCGCTCACCTGCCTTGACTCGCATATGAACTTAAGTGACATCCCATTCCTAATCCATAGGGTTCAATATGACGTCGGTCCACCCTTTGCAGCTATAACAGCTTCAACTCTTCTGGGAAGGCTGTCCACAAGGTTTAGGAGTGTGTTTATGGGAATTTTTGACCATTCTTCCAGAAGCGCATTTGTGAGGTCACACACTGATGTTGGACGAGAAGGCCTGGCTCTCAGTCTCCGCTCTAATTCATCCCAAAGGTGTTCTATCGGGTTGAGGTCAGCACTCTGTGCAGGCCAGTCAAGTTCATCCACACCAGACTCTGTCATCCATGTCTTTATGGACCTTGCTTTGTGCACTGGTGCACAGTCATGTTGGAAGAGGAAGGGGCCAGCTCCAAACTGTTCCCACAAAGTTGGGAGCATGGAATTGTCCAAAATGTCTTGGTATGCTGAAGCATTCAGAGTTCCTTTCACTGGAACTAAGGGGCCAAGCCCAGCTCCTGAAAAACAACCCCACACCATAATCCCCCCTCCACCAAACTTTACACTTGGCACAATGCAGTCAGACAAGTACCGTTCTCCTGGCAACCGCCAAACCCAGACTCGTCCATCAGATTGCCAGATGGAGAAGCGCGATTCGTCACTCCAGAGAACGTGTCTCCACTGCTCTAGAGTCCAGTGGCGGCGTGCTTTACACCACTGCATCCGACGCTTTGCATTGCACTTGGTGATGTATGGCTTGGATGCAGCTGCTCGGCCATGGAAACCCATTCCATGAAGCTCTCTGCGCACTGTTCTTGAGCTAATCTGAAGGCCACATGAAGTTTGGAGGTCTGTAGCGATTGACTCTGCAGAAAGTTGGCGACCTCTTCGCACTATGCGCCTCAGCATCCGCTGACCCCGCTCCGTCAGTTTACGTGGCCTACCACTTCGTGGCTGAGTTGCTGTCGTTCCCAAACACTTCCACGTTCTTATAATACAGCTGACAGTTGACTGTGGAATATTTAGGAGCGAGGAAATTTCACGACTGGATTTGTTGCACAGGTGGCATCCTATCACAGTTCCACGCTGGAATTCATTGAGCTCCTGAGAGCGACCCATTCTTTCACAAATGTTTGTAAAAACAGTCTGCATGCCTAGGTGCTTGATTTTATACACCTGTGGCCATGGAAGTGATTAGAACACCTGATTCTGATTATTTGGATGGGTGAGCGAATACTTTTGGCAATATAGTGTATATATATATATATATATATATATATATATCAAAGAAGCACTAGAGGAATTGTGGCACTGGCTAGAGGGGGCGCAACATAATAGGCACTAATAATGGTGAAGCAGACCACCATGACCCTGTGCACTTGCCCTTATGCCCTGAACCCATTTTACCACCCTCCCTTGTGCTTGCACCTGTCAGATGGGACATAAGGGAAGAAATGCGCCAAACACAGCAGTTGGAACTAGCCTCACCAGAATGTCCTCCTGCTTAGCAGTATGTGCCGGCACTTAGAGAATGAGTAATTCAATGGGTCCACTTGGCACTTAGTTCAGGTCACCCGGGCATCTGAAGAACCATAGTTATCGTACAAAATGGCTTCTGTTGGCCCAAGATAGCGTGGGATGTAGTGGACCATGTCAGAGCCTGCCCTGTCAGTGCCCAAACTAACCCTAGCCACCAGCTTCCAGCAAACCCAGCCAATACCACAACGACCCTGGTAACACTTGGGTGTGTAATTTATCAAGGATCTTTCATGTTCAAACAAATATAACACTATTCTTGTAGCCATTGATTGGTTCTCTAAAGTGTGCCACCTCATCCCCCTCAAAGGCATGCCCATCAGGTTTTCGAAATTATGGCATCTCAGAAGATATTTTCTGACAAAGGGACACAGTTTACCTCCCGGGTTTGGTGGGCCTCTTGCCAACAAAAAGGTACAGCAAGAATGTATGGGTGTGTTGATGTCCAGGAGCAGAGTGAGCAACCACAGCTTCAATCACTCATATCATATTCCCTTAGTCATCATTGGGTCTCCCTGAACATGACACACACACACACACACGTGCACAAACCCTCTGTACGTGACACACCTACGTACATAAACATATGTTTTCTACTGATATGGTACATACTGAATATCCAGAATATGCCATATTCCCTTAGTCATCGTTGGGTCTCCCAAGTGGTTTCACAACTTAGAGGATCTGACAGAGGGTACAGAACTTCTACGCTCTCCAATCTAACTTTTAGAGATCACGGACCTTTCTGCAGGGGAGAACTTAACACATTTTCACTAACTTGAATCATTTCATTTATGTGTATTAGATTGAATGTCATTAATAATATTAATATTAATATTAGAATAATATAATTAGAAAGAATATCTTGTTCTATTTAGTTATAGATGGAAACAGATATATAAAGTTTAATTTGATACATTTAATTACAGAACAAGGTCAGACTATACATATCTGGCAGTAGTGTCTAGGAAATCAAAATCAATCAGCATTAGGTAATTTCATTATGTCTCACAGAACATTGTTTTAAGATGAAATGTATAACTCGGAATACTAATAGAATCTTTTTCCTATGATGTGTTAGACAACAGCGAAGTGATTATTTCAGATGACGAGTGTCTTGAAACATCAACGCAAGGCTTAAGAACAACAGAACGATCTGACTCCGACCAAAGGCCTACCGCTTTAGTACATCCGTGGCCTAAACCAATTCCTCGAATTGCAGGTAACTCATAACATAAAATGTGAATATTCTAAAAATGTAACCAACCCATTCAAGGATTGTAAAAAAGCTCACCCTTATACATTTTATTATTTGTTGATGAAGAACAAGAGGACATAGGCCGCGTTTTCAAAGGAGAAAACAACTCGGATCAAGTGCTTAATCATCTAGATCAAGCCACTTACACTGATGGTAAGTCATGACATAAAATATGAATACTGAATATTCTAAAAATGTAACCAACCCATTCAAGGGTTGTAAAAGCTCACCCTTATACATTTTATTAATATTATCCTTTCTAATCCAGAAGTGAGTGATACTGATGAAGAACAAGAAGAAGACATAGGCCACATTTTCGATGGAGGAGAAAATAATCTCGATCAAGTGGCTGCATATCCTGAGGAGTGTTTCATCACATTGAATGGATTCTTTCAACTAAGAGACGAAATATTTGGAAGGTTTGAACGTCTGTTTATTACACTTGACAACACTTCAGGTATTGAATATCTACAATCTTTATATGATACTCTTGAATGTCTGAAAAGCTGTGTTACTGTGAATATAGAGTTGTTAAAAAGATTTCACAATAGACATGGAGCAGAAGCGGGTGAATCTCACACAGTCTTCAGGGGCTAAGAAAATATGGTGTGAAAATAATCTACCGTCTTATGATTTCGGTTTTGATGAAACTTTTTCTAGTAGTTTGTTACAGCACAACTCATGCACAACTCTGAACCCTTATTTAACAGATGCTATCAATCAGTTAAACGAGAGTTTAGGACCATCACAGCAGCTTGTTAGTCAGACCCCTATTACAGATTATAGTGACATCATTACACCTGAGACACAACATGACATAATCAGTGAACTTAACCAGAGTCTGTTAGCATTACAGAATAGTCTAAATGAACAAGGTTACTCTACACAGTTGAATCCCTCATTAATAGATGCAGTTAACCAGTTGAATGTTAGTCTAAGAAGTCCTGAGCCGGTTAATACCCAATTCCAATCATAATTCAGATCATAATGTATCAAATACACCACATACTCAACACGACATATTCAGTGAACTTAACCAGAGTCTGCTAGCATTACAGAATAGTGTAAATGAACAAGGTTACTCTACCCCCTTGAATCCAGCGTTATTAGATGCGGTTAATCAATTAAATGATAGTTCAAAACATCAACGAGGTCTCTACTTCAGAAATCGAGCATAATCATACACCGTTATCTCCACATGATTTGTTTCATGATCTTAACCAAAGCCTCGTTATGTTAAATGCGGGTTTTGTAAACTTTTTCGATACCGTTGCGTCACGAAACACTCAAACTGTAAATGAAAACAGGACTGAAACAGTCTCCTAATGTAGAAGACGTACAAACAGCTAATACTGAGAACATAAACCCCCAAAGCTGTGATGACATGCAAATATTTTGTGGTGTTAACATACAACCCCATAGTGTTGAAAGCATGCAATTAGATAATGATGAGATCATACCCTCACCCAGTAATGAAAACGTGCAAGTTGGTAACGGAATTGATCCTAATATTAGAATAATTAATCGCGACCGATTCAGTAATACTGAAATTAGGAGAAGAGTAAATTTTTCATCGATCGCAGCTGTAGACAGCTTTACGGATTTTTATAATTGTTTTAGAAATCTTAAACAGTTTGATAGAAGTGGCTAATGAAATGATTTCACCAAAGGACATAGTAACGGTTGAAATTAGAGGTGATACGATCAACGTATCTTCATGCATTCAACTAGTTAATGGGTCTGTTGATTTACAGTCATTTCTGACCATGCTTGAAAATTCTATTCAAAGTAAACGTGAAATTTTTACAGATAATACACTCGAAATAGTAATCCAAATAAAAGGAAGGTTAGTACATTATTCACTTCGGAAGCTATACAGAAGAAGATGAGACATCTGTATATATTTCATAATAAAGACAACATGTGTTTTACACTATGTGTTACACAACTTTTGAACCCTCAAAATAATGACTTTCAAACTGAAAAAATCGCTAGACAAATCCTCCGTGATGTAGGATTAACTGAAAACACAGCTGTCACATTCGCTGATGTATCTAAATTTGAGAAGCATCTGAAGTGTAAAATCGTAATCATACACCGTTCTGACAACAAAGCCGGCTACTCTTTCTTTCAAACCAGCAAAACCCCCCATGAAAAAACAATTTACTTGTTCTTGCATGACAATAATTATTACGGAGTTAAAAGCATTACAGGACTTTTGGGACGTGGTCATGTCTGTCGTTTCTGTCATTCGGGGTATGAGGAAGCCAGAGCTCACAAGTGTGAGTTTAGCTGTAACATTTGTCGTGATGTAGATTGCTACAAACATAGACAGGGTATAATTAAATGTCCTGATTGTTCGAGGTTGTGTAAGTCAAAACGTTGTTTCGACATACATAAAGTAAAACATCGATCTGAAAGAGGTGAATACTCTCTGTGTGAAACGGGGTTCTATTGTAGTACCTGTAATGTCATAGAGTATCGGAACCCCTTTAACCGGAAAGATCATGTGTGCTTAGGGAGACATTGTGAACTCTGTGGTGAAAAAGTGGATTCAGAAACAGTGCATAACTGTTAAGGAAAGAAAAGCCAAATATGAAATACATCTTTTATGATTTCGAGACTAGACAGGAAACAGGAACTCATACTGCTAATTTATTATGTTGTATGAATTGTAGGGGAGGAGTGTGTTGCAGCATTTTTTAGGACTTTCCATCATAAAAAGTACAGAGGGTACACATTTATAGCGTATAACACTAGAGGGTTCGATTCATACCTTTTGCTAAATCATTTAGTGAAAGAAGGAATCGCACCTGAAATCATTGCACAAGGTGGAAAAATTATGTGTTTTTCTGATACAGATTTTCAACAGAAATACATCAATAGTCTGTCTTTCTTACCCATGAAGCTAAGTAATCTTCCTAAAGCCATGGGGTTCTCAGAAAATAAGAAAGGTTATTTTCCTCATTTCTGGAACACATTAGAACACCGAGACTACATAGGTCCGTATCCTGAGCCCGAGTTTTACGGTGTGGATAGCATGATGCCTAAGGACAGGGAGGATTTTTTTATGTGGTACGCGACCGTGACTGACAAAGTCTTTAATTTAAAGAAAGAGATACTGCATGAACGATGTAGACATTCTGAGACAGGGGTGTTTAGCTTTCAGAAATGAAATTCTAGAAAGTACAGAAGTTGATCCCTTTAAATGTATAACAATCGCATCTGTCATTATTTCTCGATGAAGACACACTAGCTATCCCACCACTAGATAATTACATCAATAGACAGAAATCTTTCTCAACACCATCCATTCAGTGGCTTGAATACATTTCCGCCACACAAAACCTTCCCATTCAACACGCTCTGAACGAAGGTGAAGCAACGTTTGGCCTTTATTCTGTTGATGGGTATTGTGAAGTGGGTCAGACGTGAAAGGCATTCGAGTTTCTCGGTTGTTTTTATCATGGGTGTGAAAAGTGTTATCCCTCAACAGGCCCCTTCCCCTTTAACAGCAACATTAGCTTCGGGGATGTCTGTCAAAAAACGTTGGAGAAAATTAAGTATTTGCAAGAGACACACAATTTACATGTCACAACAATTTGGGAGCATGAGTGGAGTGAAATGAAGAAATGTGATAACAACGTGGTAAACTTTCTAAAAGAGTTTGACTTTCCAGAGCACATAAACCCCCGAGACGCCCTTTACGGCAGTAGAACCAACGCATTTCATTTACATTACACAGTAAAAGCAGAGGAGAGAATAGATTATTATGATTTCACTTCTCTTTATCACTACGTGAATAAGACAAAAACCTACCCAATCAGTCACCCAGTCATCATTTACCGTGACTTTGAGCCTCTAGAGAATTATTTCAGGTTAATCAGAGCTAAAGTATTACCGCCTAGAGGTCTGTGGTCTCCTGTTCTTCCTTACAGGGTAAGAAGCAAACTTCTTTTCCCTCTGTGTAAAACATGCTGTGAGCAACAACAGCAAAAGCAGTGTCGCCATTCAGACCAAGACCGAGCTCTTATCGGAACTTGGGCATCTGTCGAAATAGCTAAGGCCATTGTAAAGGGTTACAAAATTTTGTGTTTTAAAGTGTTTGAGGTTTGGCACTTCCCCAATAGATCTAACAATCTCTTTACCAAGTATATTAAAATGTTTCTCAAAACCAAACAGGAAAGTTCAGGCTACCCATCATGGGTAGTCGATGAAAACACAAAAGACACATACATTAAAAATTACAAGCATAACGAGGGTATCGAGTTGAATCCTGATCACATCAGGGTCAACCCCACAAAAAGATCTGTGGCTAAACTCGTGTTAAATTCGCTGTGGGGTAAAATGTGCCAAAAACAGATCAAACACATCTCTGATCAAAGTTTTTAAACTTTATGTTCTCTGATCTCTACAATGTTAGCCATTTCTCTTTTCTGTCAGATGAGGTCGCTCTCACACAGTGACGCTATAAGGATGACAGACTGATTAAACCAGGTAATGCTAACGTATTCATCGGAATTTTTACTACAGCATATGCGAGACTAGAACTGTACAATCTGTTGGATCGTGTAAAACAGCGTTGTTTATACACAGACACAGACAGCATCATTTTTAAAAGCGGTGAAGGTGATTGGATGCCTCCACTGAGTGATTACTTGGGTCTTACCAGCGAGCTAGAGGATGGTGATCATATTATTGAGTTTGTCAGTACTGGTCCTAAAACCTATGGGTATAAAACTAAAAAACATCTATGAAAGCAAAAGGTATCAATTTAAATTCCGAAGTTGTCAATTTGAAATCGCTTACTGAGCTAGTGGATGATCGAGTGAAGAATCCGGATCAAATCGGTCAACTTATAACATCACACAAACAAATCATTTGAGATAAAAAGGGTTTTCATTTGAGAAATCAAACACAAATAAAAAGATTCAGAGTTGTGTATGACAAACGTGTTTTATTACCTGATTTTACAACTCTCCCTTACGGTTATTAAGATTGTTCGTGCTTATGATTGTATATACACTATATTGCCAAAAGTATTCGCTCACCCATCCAAATAATCAGAATCAGGTGTTCCAATCACTTCCATGGCCACAGGTGTATAAAATCAAACACCTAGGCATGCAGACTGTTTTTACAAACATTTGTGAAAGAATGGGTCACTCTCAGGAGCTCAGTGAATTCCAGCGTGGAACTGTGATAGGATGCCACCTGTACAACAAATCCAGTCGTGAAATTTCCTCGCTCCTAAATATTCCACAGTCAACTGTCAGCTGTATTATAAGAACGTGGAAGTGTTTGGGAACGACAGCAACTCAGCCACGAAGTGGTAGGCCACGTAAACTGACGGAGCGGGGTCAGCGGATGCTGAGGCGCATAGTGCGAAGAGGTCGCCAACTTTCTGCAGAGTCAGTCGCTACAGACCTCCAAACTTCATGTGGCCTTCAGATTAGCTCAAGAACAGTGCGCAGAGAGCTTCATGGAATGGGTTTCCATGGCCGAGCAGCTGCATCCAAGCCATACATCACCAAGTGCAATGCAAAGCGTCGGATGCAGTGGTGTAAAGCACGCCGCCACTGGACTCTACAGCAGTGGAGATGTGTTCTCTGGAGTGACGAATTGCGCTTCTCCATCTGGCAATCTGATGGACGAGTCTGGGTTTGGTGGTTGCCAGGAGAACGGTACTTGTCTGACTGCATTGTGCCAAGTGTAAAGTTTGGTGGAGGGGGGATTATGGTGTGGGGTTGTTTTTCAGGAGCTGGGCTTGGCCCCTTAGTTCCAGTGAAAGGAACTCTGAATGCTTCAGCATACCAAGACATTTTGGACAATTCCATGCTCCCAACTTTGTGGGAACAGTTTGGAGCTGGCCCCTTCCTCTTCCAACATGACTGTGCACCAGTGACCAAAGCAAGGTCCATAAAGACATGGATGACTGAGTCTGGTGTGGAGGAACTTGACTGGCCTGCACAGAGTCCTGACCTCAACCCGATAGAACACCTTTGGGATGAATTAGAGTGGAGACTGAGAGCCAGGCCTTCTCGTCCAACATCAGTGTGTGACCTCACAAATGCGCTTCTGGAAGAATGGTCAAAAATTCCCATAAACACACTCCTAAACCTTGTGGACAGCCTTCCCAGAAGAGTTGAAGCTGTTATAGCTGCAAAGGGTGGACCGACGTCATATTGAACCCTATGGATTAGGAATGGGATGTCACTTAAGTTCATATGCGAGTCAAGGCAGGTGAGCGAATACTTTTGGCAATATAGTGTATGTATAATAAAAAGATCATCTGTTTTATTACCTGATTTTACAACTCTCCCTTATGGATATTAAGATTGATCATGTTTATGAGTGTGTATATGATTGTATGTATGTATAATAAAAAGATCATTTTGTTTGTCATTCTGTCAACCTGACCACTAGTCATGGATAACATGAATGTGACTACTTTTGATACGAGATTGCAAATGCCATTTTCATGTATTGTGTGTGGACCAAGTAATAGCGGTAAATCTTTTTTTTATCAAACTTTTGCTGGAAAACAGTAAAGAAGTGTTGTCAAAAGTACCTGAAAATATTGTGTGGATTTATTCTTGTTGGCAACCTTTGTACGATGAGTTGATGATCAAAATAAACATAAAATTTCTTCAAGGAATACCCAGTTCATTGTGTGATGATGAACTTTTACCTACTAACAAGACAAACTTGTTGGTAATAGATGATTTAATGGAGTCTGCCAGTAAAAACGAGGAAGTAGAGAAGGCACACCACAGAAATCTAAGTGTTATCTATCTGGTACAGAATTTGTTTTTTCAAGGAAAAAGTAGTAGAACCATTAACTTAAACACAAATTATATGATTCTTTTTAAAAATCCTGGAGATAAATTACAAATCAGCATACTAGCTCAGCAAATGTATCCAGATAATAGCAAATATTTTCAGGAATGTTTTCACGACGCTACAATTAAACCTTATGGGTATTTATTTGTCGATTTAAAAGCGAATACACCAGAAGACTTTAGGCTACGGTTTGGGTTGTTTCCGCAAGAAACCCCGGTTGTGTATATTCCAAAGAAGAAGAAGAACAAATATGTTTAAAACAATACCCGCTCGGATGAGCAAAAACCTTCCGCTGATGAAAACAACACACAATTCAAACACCATTAAGAAGAAGTATTTACTACGTATTATGTGGTTCTGTTTAAAAATCCTAGAGATGAATTACAAACCGACATACTAACTCGGCAAATGTAACGGATGTATCAGCAGGTATTTTCCGGAATGTTTTACGACACCGTCGGTAGACCTTAGGGGGTATTTAATTATCGGTTTTAAAACTGTCACACCAGAAGACTTGTGGCTACGGTCCGGGGTGATTTTGCAAGAAAACTCTGGTTGTGTATATTCCAAAGAAGAAGAAAAAGAAGAAGAAGAAATATCTTTAAAAATGTCTGCTCGGTTAAAAAAAAACCTTGACACAAGTCAACCCTCACTCAGAGAAAATATATATTGCGTGAAGCACCCGCTGATCTCATTCACACCATCTGTGAGTTGTCATTGAATCTTCTTAGAGGGAACATACCACTAACATCAAAGCAGTACAAGGAATTAAAAAAACGGAAAAAATGGATCAAACTTTTTGCTAATAAAAGAGCGTCTGTAGAAACCAAGAGGAAAGTTATTAACCAATCTGGTGGGTTTCTTCTCCCGCTACTTAGCATAGCAGTGCCTTTTATAAGTAGTTTAATCTCGTCTCGCACCAGTTAACATGGAGACAGCTGAGAAAATGTATTTAGTTCCACAGCATCAGATTGATAAGCTTAGAAACATCACTGCGGAGAAAGAAAACTTAAGAAAGACTGCTGAAAACAACTTAGACGTTGGGATACGTCAAATTTTGTCAAGAACAGATCTGAACGAATATGAGAAGGCAAAACTCTACACGATGACCCTGCAAAAATTTTAAAACTTGGTTAAACTCGGAGATCAGGAAACAACGCAGCTGACTCTATCCCTCCCCCAAATACCTGATAATAAAACAGCAGCATTGGCACCTATTGAAGATTCACAATCTAAAGAAGATGGAATTGTACAAGAAGTGCTTGCCAACATCCCCATGAAGAAAAAAAGAAACGCTTCGTACATTATGGAGAAAATCTTAAAATCCGACGATGTTGCGTCATGGAATGACGCTGGTGAATTTATTTTTAACGGAAATACAATCAAAGGGTCCCACATTGTGGATCTACTTAGAAATATCACCGCCCCTCATAAAGTTTCTGATGACCGGAGACCTTTAGGATGGACAGAATTACTGCATACAGTAGCTAGTCTAAATATACCATTTTCAACGATACCTAATGGGGTTGTTCGACGTAAAATATCTGACATAAATGTTCTAAGGACCCGTATCCTTCTCAACCCGTGTCTCATTCCCCACCCCCTATAAGAAGAAAAGACTACAGTTCATTGACCCCTTCCCCTTCCCCACCCCCTATAAGAAGAAGAAGAAGAAAAGTCTACAGTTCATTGTCCCCTGTTTTTAATTCCCCCATTCTTCCCCCCTCTGAATGGATTGATTTTTGAAATGACTTTCGAGGGACTATGTTTGTTTAAATGTAATTTGTAACATTTTATTTCAATAAAAATAACAATCATAAAAAATATCATGTGATACATCGTGATTAAATACTTTATTTCAATAAAAATAACAATCATGAAGAAATATTGTGTGGTGCATCGTGATTAAATACTTTACTACACGCGTGAATGAAACAATTCCAAAGAGTTAACACACTGCACACATCTATATGTGTGCCTTTCTTTATTTGCTCTAGGGTATATTTTTTTAACAAAAGACACGACTGCGTTATCGTTATGTTTTAAATCATCACTATACTTAGACATAATACGGTTAAAAGAAAAACCTTTAGCTCTGTGACATAGAAAAAATACACAGTGTTGTCCACAACAAACTGAAGTAAAGTCTTGAACCTGTATAGGGTTATATTTTATTTCGCGGCAGTTCTTTCTCAAAAAAGTATTGAATAGATTCAGGAAAGAGTTCATAGTCTGGCGGGTGTCCATACGAGTCAAAAAACTCTCCGGAGGTTTCATCATTAAGACACAAAGCTAACCAGTGTTCCCCAGGCATATTTCTCGGATGTGTATTAACAATTAATAGCGCAGGAAAATTTTTAATAGTACTCACAGGTAGCTCATCACAGGCCATCACACCTCGAAACATTTTATCTATTTCACAGCAACTTCTCATAACGGTTGTTAGTTCCTCGGTATCCATGGTACCGTCGGTACTGGTAATCGATGAGCACGTTTCTCCGGTTGTTTATTTCTAGAATACTGTCAAAACTGGCGCAGACGATGAGATTCACTGTTCTTGGTAGGGGAACGCGAAATCTGAGTTCCAGTCGCATGTTCCCCGACTTTATTAATGACAAATGTTGACCACAATCATCGTCGGGGTTGAAGTTGAATGCAATTAAAGTATATCCATTCGAATACTCTTCTCTGTTTATAGCTAGCGCTTGATCCTTTAGTTGCTTTCCTGATGCTTGAGAGTTTTTGCAGGGTATTGAGTTCCGTCCATGTACAGAGCCACAAACTCTGTATCGTAATGTTTAAAATTAAAAGGGTTTTTATTGAACGCTGCGTTGAGAATTTTAGAGTGAAACTGCCGTTGCCTTCCTTAATCAAACAAAATTCGTCTTTACTACGAACCATTTTAATTCTTAAATCCACACCGTTCAACAACAGTTTATCTTGAAAAAATATATCTGAGTGAATGTGTCCGATCAGATCAAACGTGTTGCTTTCAACGGTGAATCGGACCCTTCGCTTAAGACCCTCATTTCGCCCCTCGGAGTCAGTGGCGTCCATATGTCCTGCAGTGTCCTTATAGAATAATCCTGTGCAAAATTGTGATTCCAATGTTTCTTTACCATAATTGAGCAGACATTCAAATGCAGTAAGCATAAGTACTGCTTGATTGTGAAATAAGTCGATCCCCAAGCATGATGTCGACTTGTGAAAACATAGAAGCTATGGGGTAATTTATAACCCCCACCAGCATCGTCGTCTATGTTGGTCCCATCAGCGTTGGTGATTTTACATGTGAGATGTAGGAATGTGTTATTCAAATCGAGGTAATCTTCACCGTTTCCCGCCATGAAGAACTCCAGGGGCCCATTGTCTGTCAAAGCAGAAAGCAGTGGTATTTCAACATAAGTGTACTTTTCAAAACTAGTCTGTGTATAAGGTAATGTGAAAATATCCAGTTCGGACTTTGTACACTCTGTGGATAGACTGTGTAAGAAAGCCATGGTGTTAGAAAATGTTCAGCTGCTTTCTTTTGTGGGAGATGGGAGGATACTTGTTGTCTCTCTGCTTGGTCTTTTTCACACTGGTTTTGATGTTAGTTACTCTGTGTCTTTTATTCGGAATCGTGTGTCGTTGCCCCGGGGGTCTTTTAGATTTTTTACGTGAAAGCATCGCGAGACCTGACCCCTCCTGATTCTGAGTTTGCATCTTGTTCATAATGTTGGTCACTACATCGCTTACAATACCTTGGCTGCTGTTTTTAAATGAGGTTTTGCAATAGATATCCCCCTCTTGAGGAACGGAATAGCCATCCTAAAAAGCCCTTTAAACAGACCTCCTAGACCTGCCCCATACCTTGAAAACCAGGGAATCCATTTCCTGCCTGATTGACGTAGTAATTCACATAGGCATACCCCCTATCTAACATTTTCACAGGCAGAACGAGTGTCTAGCAGGTCTGCAGTGTAGTTTAACTATGAACTTTCCGTAACTAAACGGTATATGCTTGTTCTGATCCGATTTGACTTCGATTACGATATCGGTAATATGGTTCTTAGTTACACATGTGTAGTGTTGCTTATCATACACTATACTAACTATTTTATTTTTTTCTCCCGTTATTTGTACGCATCTCAGTAATGGGGCAAAGCTGTCACCGACTCTGATACTCTATGACATCACTATACACATACATGGTGTAAAAGCCTGCACGAATATCAATGGGGTTGGGTGCTACTGGGGCTTCAAACGTTAACAGACCGCCGGAGAGTAGACCTAGCATATATGCCAGGTTTCCATTAGCACTGAATGTGTACGATATTTGGCATACCATAGGTATTTTATTTTTTATAGGGTTTTAGGATAACACCATGTCGATATTATGGTTTCTCATCGTTTGGTTGATTTCACTAACCAGGTTTTCAATACTTCCGTAATACGCTTTAGTGATGTGACAGACGTAGTATTTGATTTTCTTTGATCCGTTCAACAGAACCACATGAAATTGACATTCTTTCTGGGTTACTAAGTGCCAACTATGGACATATTGAACCTCCACAAGTGAGACTTCCCAGTCTCCTTTCAGATCAGTTGGTTTGGCTAGTTTAGTAGTGTAGTGTGAGATCTTATTATCGGGGTAAATGTCCATAGACGCATTGCTCGGAAGAGTCAAAAAGAATCCGCACTCATCCATGACTTAATGAATATAGTTAGAAGTTGTGTTCGCATCGTGATCTTTAAGTTCTATCGTGTGATGTTCACTACTGCTTCAGCTGGAATCCAGGAATTGAATTTCTGGGGCCAATTAAGCCATTTCACCAGACATACCTTTTTCTGGATTAGAGTCTTTTCTGACGGGATTTTCTCAATTTTGAATGTCTTGTCTTTTCCAATAATAATCTTTTGTATCTCAGGCTCATAAAATGTCCCATCAATTTTTTCCCCGTCACAGTCTTGCAGTTTATATACCGGCAGATCTCTCGGTATCCGTTCAGAAACTGTAAAATATTCATCCGTAAAATTTTGTTCGTATCCTTTTTCAAACTGTCCTTTTGATCTGGAAATTCTAACTACGTCACCTATTTTATATTTGAATTTTATTTTCTCTGTTTTCTTCATTTTCGATGAGCATAACCCGTAAACAGTTTTAAATATCGTGTTAATTGGCTTCGTTGACCTCGGCCAGCTTCATTTTGATGCTGGAATGATAATTGTGGTTGTAACCATGAACCAGATCTTGTACAACGTCTGTGTATTTCCTTGTGTTAAAAGCGGTAAAATATCTCCACATTTTGGTCTTTAGTGTTCTGTTGAACCTCTCACACACCGCTGCTTTTTGCCCTGTACCCGTGGCGAAATGAATAATGTCGTGTTTCTTCATTAAATTCTGAAACTTCTTGTTAAAAAACTCCTTCCCTTGATCAGTTTGTAGTTTCTTAGGGGTTCTACCTTCCTTTAGAATGGACTCAAAAGCTTTAGTTACTTCATCAGCGGTCTTGTTTCGTAACACACGCACCCAAGCATATTTGGATAAAATATCTATACACGTTATCAAAAATTTCACATTGTCATTAATGTCTGACAGGTTACTCATATCTACTAAATCAGCTTGCCATTGTTCATCGATGTGTTTCACGAAAACAGTATTTCTTTTAAACTTTGTAGACACCGGTTTATGAAGAGTATATGCATCCTGCTCGGCTAACCAATTTTTTATCTCTACATCATTAACTCTTTTACCCGTTTTCTCAACGATAGCTCTTTGCAAACTCTCAACACCGCCATATGAACCGGGGTCGGATGGTGTATAATATATGTTTTTCAATAGTCGTTTACTCATTTTGAAGTGTCAGAACAATAATGATCAAACAAGATTATAGACACATTAAAAAAAAAGACACATCACGTGGTTAATGTTACATAAACATTTCAAATAATCAAAGAATTAAAAACAAATTAAACTTTATTTTTATAAAACATTTTTTAAAATAATAATTTCAAGTAATCAATAGACTAAAAACAAATTACACTTTATTTATAAACATTTTTTAAAATAATAATTTCAAATAATCAATAGACTAAAAACAAATTAAACTTTATTTTTATAAAACATTTTTTAAAATAATAATTTCAAATAATCAAAGGATTAAAAACAAATTAAACTTTATTTTTATAAAACATTTTTTAAAATAATAATTTCAAATAATCAATAGACTAAAAACAAATTAAACTTTATTTTTATAAACTTTTTTTTAAATAATAATTTCAAATAATCAATAGACTAAAAACAAATTAAACTTTATTTTTATAAACTTTTTTTAAATAATAATTTCAAATAATCAATAGACTAAAACAAATTAAACTTTATTTTTATAAACTTTTTTTAAATAATAATTTCAAATAATCAATAGACTAAAAACAAATTAAACTTTATTTTATAAAACATTTTTAAAATATACATATCACAATTTAATTTCAAATAATCAAAGGATTAAAAACAAATTAAACTTTATTTATAAACATTTTTTCAAATAATAATTTCAAATAATCAATAGACTAAAAACAAATTAAACATGAATGGGTTTAGTGAAAATACCCAGGTTGTTGTTCATATGGTGAACAACAAATGGTGATGATCTCAGTCTTTAGATCTTTTTCTCTGAGTCAGAACCAACGTGGCGCACTTTGAGGTTTCCCAGGTATGAGGGGGGTCTTGGGGTTCCAGAGACAAGTGAAAGGTCCAGTAATCCACAACATCTTCATACACCTGTTCGCTGCAGAGTTCCTTCGTTTTCTCTTTAGCCTCACTCAGAACCGATTTGATGGAGGGTTCATCTTTCCAGTCGCATATGGTAGCTTCAGCAATACCCTGAATTTTTTCTAAGGATGGAGTTTGTTTGATACCGCACATTTTCAGTCCTTTAGCCACAGCATATTTCAGCCACGGTTTAAACAGCTTTTTCATCAATCTGTGGGAGTTCATATGCAGGTAGTATTGTTCAGGATCGAAAAGGCACGAGTGTTGAAGTTGACTCGGGTGATCAATCGTGCAACCATTACAGTTGTCTTTGAGATCTTGATCGATGATCCTGTCCAGCAGTTCACCCATCACAGCACGGATGATAGCCAGAACAGTGGTAGAAATACACCCGTCAGCTTCGTCGTTCGTAGACAGATAGGTTAGATTTCTTTTTCCTAAGGAATCAGCGATGTTTTCATCGTCTTTATAACCAGAACAGGTCGCATCATCATCACCGTCGGGAGCGAACGGGGTGTAGAAGAAGGGGTTGAATTCTTGAGACATTTCGTTCTCAGATGACCAGAAGTTTTACAACTCAAAATTTAGTTGGGGTCATATATACAGCATTAGGGGTGGAGTCAGTAGAAGGTGTGGTTTCTGTTCAGTCTTGAAAGACTATTGAATCAGAAAAGTTCCTCTAGTTTTACTCGTAATGCTTCCATTTCTTTGATTCTTGCCACTGTTTCGAATGATCTGCTGATTTGATTAAAGTACTGATCTAGATCATGCCAGCTGGTACGTTCAAACCTCACATCACAGATCTCTCCGTCTTCAGATGTGTAGGCTTTGGCCTTAGCGGTGGTAGAAATATGTAGTGAGACTTGATTCTTGGAGAAATTTGTTGCTCTGATGCGGTATGTCAGATGTGGAGATGCGTAGTTTTTCCATTTCCATTTGTAGGCTGTCGGTGAAAAGAAATCCATCCGAATGATGTAGTCAAAGTCTTTACACCATTTACAAAACTTGATCCAGTCACCCAGGTCAAAAGTCACCATCTCTGTGGCATTGCTCCAGTGAATCCGCCCCGGTCCCGGTAGCTTGAAAAGCGTTACGTCTACTGATTCTACATTGAAATAAAAACCGACTGTGCAGTCTTCTGATAATGTCCAGTATTGAACATTTTCACATTCTATGATGTCTGAAAATCTACCCATAGTAGATTTCTGTTTTTTAGGTGCACCAGGACAAGTAGCCATAGTTGTGCTCAGTGAAGCTACGATATTCCGTATGTGGAAACATAAAGTATTTCAAGGGGAGAAAATGGGTGTGTCACGTACAGAGGGTTTGTGCACGTGTGTGTGTGTGTGTCATGTTCAGGGAGACCCAATGATGACTAAGGGAATATGGCATATTCTGGAGATAAACTTATACAATATGCCATATCAGAGAAAACATATGCTTATGTGCGTAAGTGTGTCACGTACAGGGGTGTTGTGTGTGTGTGTGTGTGGGTGTGTTTGTGATTAAGGGTCTGATGACGTAGGATTATGTAACCTCCCCATCAATCATCCTTATTGGTTGAAAGGGGGGCGGGATATTGTGACGGATACGTTTTTCTGATTGGTTGAAAAGGAGGCGGGATAATGTGACAGATACGTTTTTCTGATTGGTTGAAAAGGGGCGGGACATTGTGAAGTGGACGATTCTGATTGGTTGAAAAGGGGCGGGGCATTGTGATGTGGACGATTCTGATTGGCTGTCAGACCTGTCAAAATCGAAGTAATGAAAAGGACCCCATAATTCTCTCTCTCTGGTCTATATAATAATAAAACAATTAAAGTAGAGTATGGTCCAAACTCCAAAGTTTACAGGTGTAGCAAACTGAAAAGAGAAAGAACCTAAAACGTCCTCTGAAGAGAAAAGTAAGTAGGTATGAAAATATAAAAGTTGTATTGGATTTTATATCCAGTTTAGTCTATAGAACAAATTTTTTAGGACTTATCTCACGTTAGCTATCTTTAGCTCCTTGTGCATTTTAAAAAAAATAAACGTTATCTCATGCACGCTCCATTTATTCAATCTCACCTGGCAACACGTTGCTCTCAGCATATACTTTAATCTGGTTGGTCATATGACAGAGACCCGGAACAGTGAGGAACTGCAGCTGAAGCGCTTACTACATGTTTAATAGAGAAATGTCCTGAAATGAGAACTTTTACTGTTAATGTTACTTTGTGCAAGAAATGTCTCAACAAATGACTCCAAAGCTCTAAATAATTATTGGATTTTCAGGTAATCTGTTTACTTTGTTATTTTTAAAGAATACATATTGCTGTACCTCAAAAGGTCTAATATTAATATTTAAAAATATTCATTGTTTGCAAATAAATTGCTGATGATTTGTCCAGGTTCAATACTTCATTAAAGTATGTGTTTAGATTTATTTAGTTCTAAGTCTTGTATATCTGGTTTTAAACACTTTACCTTCTACAGAATGGTCATTTTAAATAAAATATAAATAAACTAAACACATCACATTCACAGTATCTGTGAGTGTGCAGGATGAAAAGTTTTTAAAATCCTTTACAAAATAAAATGGGCAAAATATTTCAAGTTTAAAGAGATGCTATAAAGCATTAAAATAAATAGAAATACATTTACTAATAAGATCAGTTAAGAATCTATTGTTGTTATAAATCTAAACATTTGTTTGTGAATACCTTTTTAAAAAGGACCAAAGGAGAAAGGAAGTCTCTGACACCAAAATATAAATATTTCACTTCATCTTACTGCTGAAATAAAAATGACATTTCAAATTGGTAGACCATTAAACTCCCTTACATCAGTTCATAATGACCTGCTCTGTGTTCACAATATAAAAAAATATTTTACTCATTAATTATAACAAGAATTTTAAAGTAGTTGCAATGTAATTGAGCCAGGAATCTTAAATGGAGATTTTATCGTGTGTGTGTGTGTGTGTGTGTGTTGTATCTATGCTAGTAAGAATGCTGTAAATGCACATTCTATGAAAACTGCAGAGTATTTGTTCTGATTCAGTCCCACACTGGTTATGTCACTGTTCAGTGCATCCAAAATAACAAAACTGATATTCGTCAAAAAATTAAGTCCATGTTTTTATTCTATAGTTTTGTTTATTTAGATTTTATTTTCTGTAGTTTTCCTGCCCGTGTCATGGATGTCACAGAAAAAGTCTAGCAAACTGCATGGTGCATTGGAATCAGTGTCACAACTAGGAAAAACCCACAATGGAATGCAAAGGTGTCAGTGAACAAATTCAGACATAACTGCATGAAATGTATTCTCAAACATGTGGGGAAAAGTTTTGTAGATCAAACAGACAGGGACTCAACAGCCAAAATCACAGTTGGTGTAACATGTGAATGGTGTAATGGTGTAATTGTGTTTTTTACAGCACATTTATCTGTAGTATCAATTACATGACAAAACATTTCCTTCTTACCTTGACCTTCTGACCTATTCAAGCTTTTCCACTGAACTCTACACAATACATTTTATGTTGTAAAATTGCAACTATGACATCTTCCTTTCTCAAGAGGTTTGGTTACTCTCTGTTCAAAGAGAAGTTACATGTTGACCCATACATTCAGGTTCAGGAGCTCCCCTGGTTGGTTGGTAGTAGAGTTGGTCTTGGTGTACCAGGCTAACTGTAACATGTGCTTCCCCTTTTGACACGCCTGTGGAGCTACACTTAAATGATGGACCAGTATTTAGGTTTGCATGGAGAGCAGGGTTGGCGAGCAAAACAAAGGAAACCCACCACAACCTTAAGTATATTATAACAAGGTGTATTGGCTGAGATTTACAAAAAAACAAAACAAAACAGAAAGCATGTACTATATTCAATGCAACATAAAAAACAGTGAAATGTCATAAATGAAAATCCCGGACATATCCGTATCTCAATCACTTTGTGTTAATGTTCCTATTTAGCTTCTTTCTTTTTTTTTTTAAGAAAATAAATTATCAAAATTTATAATTAAACAATGGTTTTGACTTTCAGTGTTACAACTCAAATTTCAAATACCTACTTTTCCTACTGACCCATGAAAATAAATAAATACATTAACAAGTTGTCCATAATTGGAAATCAAGTTATCCACTCCGGTGTAAGTGCAAAAAAAACTTCACCAAGTTGCCAGTGGTGATGATCTGTAGAGATGTTTTTAATCCTTCTCTTATCACACTGAAGCTAAATCCTGGGGTGGCTCGCCAGCTCAAATTAAGCAATCCTTGTTCTCTTAATTCATCATCAAAAAAAACCTGACCTGTGTATACAGACAGTTCAATATGTATCCCTCAAAATCATCTTTACACTGTAATAAATTACAAATACATCACCGATGACCTGAAGTCACATATCGTCTACATTTCACAAATCTAGCAGTTTCACATCACACTTATGAAAAATAACAATAACATTCAAATTATCATTGAATTACAAAGAAATAAAACAGTGGTACAAAGAACTCACCAAGTCAATCAACCAACTATCAGTTAAACATCAACTCCGTGTTGTTTTGTGTTCTCTCGAGGATCTCTCTAATCCACTAACATCCGCTTCAAAATTCGACAGTCGTTAACCTAAAGCAATCCATTGCGCTTAAATGAAGGTTTATTACACAATATACTTCGGAATTAATAACTGTTAATAATTCACCTTTTTTTCGCAATTAATCACCTACACGCCCGTGATTTACACGGCACGTCCTTTTTTTCCCACACACTTCCGCCTCCACCCATACAAATTGTTGTTTTACAAATTCAAATTTTTTCCATAATTAAATTAAACTAATTGAACTTTAATTAAACTGGTTCCTCAATTTATTTATTTATTTTTTATTATCCCTTTTATTCTATCATGGTTATTTCCCTTCTTTTAACCTGGGTTACATAATGGTATTCAAGGTAGTCATTAAAGGATAAAGGTACAGATTACTACGAGTGAAAAAAATAATAATAGATGTTACATTTATGCACTTAACACTCTGATACTGTTTCCAGATTCTTGGTGCGTAACACAACTCGGACAAAGAGGTCAGTAAAACTCTGAACAAATTCAGACATAACTGCATGAAATGTATAATCAAATATGTCAATATAATTTTTTTTTGTAACTCAAATAGACAGGGATTCAACCGGCAATCAGCAAGAGAGCAGAATTACATGTACATGGAGACAACAGATAATGAATCTCTAGACCTGCAGCAAGCAGTTAGCATAAAAGAACCAGATCATTCCTATGGTTCAAGGTAAGACTTGTAAGAAAGTGAAAAATTATTAAAAAAAAAAAAATCTCTGAATGCTATCAACCAAGGTGTTTTTGTGAAATTTTGCTGCGTCCTGTTTTTCAAATGAGGTTCTCAAGCGCTGTTCTGTTTCTGATTGGGTGTCTGTTGCTAAGCAACTGGCTGTAACTTTCTAACACCACGTCATTTCACACTGTACACCATCCAAGTGTGGAGTTAACACCGCATTATGTACATATGCTGTATGTATACGCTAAAAACATCTCAGAATTATTTCTGGTTATACTAATCACATTCAAGTGGTTAAAAGCCCACATTAAAATTTTAGGCTCCTGATGAATGTCTTTGAAAATTCAGATTTGCTAAACTTTTACTCACACACGTCACTTGATTTTGAAAGTGAAATTACAAGTTAACAATTTCCAACAGACAAAATGGAAGGAGGATACAAAATAATCAAGAAGAAGGAGTGGAGAAGAAAAACTTGCATGAAATGACAGAAAAGAACAGAAGACTTGAGAGACAGTTAAAGGAGGTGAATACACAGTTGAGTGAAAAGGAAGAGAAAAACAGAAGACTTGAGAGACAGTTAAAGGAGGTGAATATACAGCTGACTGAAAAGGAAGAGAAAAACAGTAAACTTGATGGACAGTTAAAGGAGGTGAATATACAGCTGACCGAAAAGGAAGAGAAAAACAGAAGACTTGAGAGATTGTTAGAGGAAGCAAATCATAACCACAGGAAATTGAAGGTCAGTATCATTTTTTAGAAAACGTTTTTACAATCATATTGTCACACTATGTTATAGTGGAGAATTCACAGATCAGAATTTGCTCGCTAAATGTACCTGTCTAGACCTGTCGGCCTCTTAAAGGATTGGTTTAGAAAATATCATTGCTGCAACACAGTTTTGCCTATTTTTCTAGAAAAACATTCATTCTCTCATTTGGCTGACTTCTGTGTTGGTTCTGGTTCCACTGGGTATTGGATTGCACTTCCCTTTCAAAGGTAAAAACTACAGCTACCAAATATCATATCAAATATTCCCACTAAAGTTAAAGATACTGAAGACCCCTGTATTATCCATATTATCTGCTTGGTTTTATCTGCTTTTCAGAACATGAGGTGAATCATCCTGAGCTTCGACTGATGTTAGTGGGGAAAACTGGAGCAGGAAAGAGTGCATCAGGAAACACCATCCTGCGTGAAGAGGCCTTCAGAGTCGAGGCGTCTCCTGCGTCTGTGACCGCAAACTGTAAAGTGAAGAACAAAATCCTCAATGGAAAAAACATCACCATAATTGACACTCCTGGTGTCATGGACACGTGGCTAATATCGAACCAAAAGGCCCAGGATGCACATGATTGTATCTCCATGTTTTCTCCCAAACCTCATGTGTTCCTGTTGGTTATCAGTCTGGGAAGATTCACGGGGGAGGAAAACAACGCTGTGAAGTGGATTCAGGAGAACTTTGGAGAAGAAGCTCTGGATTTCACCATGATTCTGTTCACTGGTGGAGATCTGCTGGAAGGGAAGCCAGTGGAGAAGTTTATCAGTAATAGTTATGATCTCCAGAATCTTGTAGACACCTGCAAAGGTAGATATCATGTTTTTAACAACTATAATCAAAGTAACCACAAACAAGTCACAGAGTTGTTGGAAAAGATCAATTTAATGCTACACTTGAACATGGGTTACTTTTACACACAAGAGCGGAGTGACTATAAGAGCAAAGAGATGGAAATCAGACAGGAAGAGGAATTTAAGAGGAAAACTATGGAAGAAACAATGCAAATGGAGGAGAGGAGGAAGATGAATAAGATGGCAATGAAACTGAGAGATGAGCAGTACGAGAACAAAAATATGAAGGCAGAGTTAAAAGATGCATATCAGACATCTTTCTGGTTCAAAGTCTCAACTGGCTTGCTCATACTAATACTGATCATTGTGGTTTGTGCAAAGAAATAAACTAGCTGAAGCTGATTTTCACAACTAACTGTAACTTTTGAATAATCTTTAAAACTTACAGCAAATTGAAGTTAAACTCATTTTCCATTTTTCCAGGTTTTTCTGTTTTTTCAAAAATCTTGTTTATGTTCTTACTTACGTTGGTCTTACAAATGATAATAATGATTTGCAGTATACATGTGTGTAAAGCTTTGCCTGTTGTGTTGGAGTGTTTTCCCAGTTGTGTTAGACTGGCTATATGCAGATAAATTCACTAGAAATGGACTAAAAATCTAAAAATCAGAGCTGATTCACCTGATATCAGACATGTCTGAAACTATTAATTCGTTCAAAACACAGAAGTGTACAGTCAGCTCCAGATTGGCACCCATTAAAAGACATGACAAAAATGTTAATTATTACAATCAATGAGGCAGTGAGAGCTGTGTTAGAGCCCACCTCTTGCAAACCAGACATGGGCCACCAAAGGGCCATCATTCTTTGTGGTATGTGGCCCAAGTGTAAGTGCATTGTGTGGGCCAGGTCTGGGCCAGACCTGTTTTGCTATCTGGGTTTTAAATACCGCTGTCTGGATTAAGTTAGGAAGATTATTTCACCACTCTGGGACAATCAGATTTATGGTTCTGGACAGGGACCTTATGCTTTACTGAATATTTTCTACCAGGTGTCAGGCGTTAACCACTGATTCAAGATTCAAGAAGCTTTTATTGTCATTTCAACCACATATAGCTGACGCAGTACATAGTGAAATTAAACAACGTTTCTCCAGGACCTGGTGCTACATAAACATAGAACATAAAGCTAGGACCAAAAGTTCGTCCAAGCCACATAAAGTGTAAGTGTGCAGCTAGGTGCAAAGAAAGCAACAACAAGACAGTGCAAAAATAATAAATACAAAAAAAGACAACACAAAAACACAGCACACTTAGCACTGAAAAAAAGAGAAAAAGAATGTGCAATGAAATGTAAATGAAATGTAATAAAATGAGATGATGATGATACCAGGCTACAGGTGGGAACATATACCTCAGGAAGAGTGTTGAGGTGGTGGTGGTGCTGGTCCAGACAAGGTCTTGTACACGTACATCTTGTACACAACAACAATGATGTTACCAAAAGTAAATGGATTTTTTTCGTGTATTTTGTTTGTTTGTTTGTTTTTTAATTCATTAAAATAAAGACTTCAGATTAATAAACTGTGTCTGCTTTTACCTCTTAAACTCTTCAAGACTACTGAATCACTGTCACTACTCAAGAATGTTGTGGCTTGACTATGAAAGTTTCATTTCATTAAATTTCTTTTCATTTTTAATTTAATTTTACATTCCTTCATACTGTAATCTATAATACACATAATTCTGTCCAACCTAAATGATGTGTTCACTTAAATTCACTTAAATCCAAATGTCATTTGGAGAAAACTGTCATCCAGAGCAACTTACATATTATCTAATTCATACAATTGAGGGGTTAAAAGCTTTGTTCAAGGGCCAGCCCGTGTTGTCAGATTGGACTGAAGATTTTCAGCCTGACTACAGTTTAAACCCCGCCCATTTAAAAAAATACCAGCCCAAAATGCAAACTGTGATAACTAATACAATAACAAACAGAAAACCCAAAACAAATGGGTTAGTGCAAAGGCACTATTTAGACACACACACACACACACACACACACACACTGCGTTAGCTACCTGTATATGTTTTATTTAATTATCAAACATGACATCAGAATTTTAGAGCAGAATAATAGCGTATAAACATGCTTACCTTTTTATAGGGACTTAATGTAGAGAATCTTCTCAGAACTGATGAGAACGTCTCCTATATATGAGTTGAATATTATAGAACAGCTCGCTCTCACATTCTTTACTGTAGAACTTTCTATATTTCTCCCACGTTGGCATGATGATGTTAAAACACTTGTGATATTGGCTTAACGAGTACAACGATCACAACAACCTGCTAATCAGGATCGAAGTCTGATTGGACAACCTTATTGGCTAAACTGAACATATTATTAAAACATCAAATTACATGTTTATACTTTATTGTGAAGTTCATTTGAATGAAAAATGGAATAAAATATCGTGTTTACAGTCAAAAATAAAAACCCGCCAGTTGCATCAAAAATCTGCCCAAATTTTATCAACCCACCCAGTGCATTTTCTCCTGGTTAGACGTGACCAAAACGAGCCCAATTGGGCTGGAACCTGCCCAGTTGGCAACACTATAGGGCCAGAAGGGGTAGCACTTTGTGGTAGTTTAAAGGCTTAAGTACTCTAACACCTTCCTCCATTTAAACCATTCTAAACAACTGAGGGTGGCACGCCTTTTTCTCTCCAAAGAGAAATTTTGGAGGATTTTTGAGGATTTTTTAGATATATTATGGTAGGTCTATATAATAATAAAACAATTAAAGTAGAGTATGGTCCAAACTCCAAAGTTTACAGGTGTAGCAAACTGAAAAGAGAAAGAACCTAAAACGTCCTCTGAAGAGAAAAGTAAGTAGATATGAAAATATAAATGTTGACTGTATTGGATTTAGCTCCTTGTGCATTTTTTTTTTTAAATAAACAGTATCTCATGCACGCTCCATTTATTCAATCTCACCTGGCAACACGTTGCTCTCAGCATATACTTTAATCTGGTTGGTCATATGACAGAGACCCGGAACAGTGAGGAACTGCAGCTGAAGCACGCACTTACTACATGTTTAATAGAGAAATGAGAATTTTTACTGTTACTGTTACTTTGTGCAAGAAATGTCTCAACAAATGACTCCAAAGCTCTAAACAATTATTGGACTATCTGTTTACTTTGTTATTTTTAAAGAATACATATTGCTGTACCTCAAAATGTCTAATATTAATATTTAAAAACATTCATTGTTTGCAAATAAATTGCTGATGATTTGTCCAGGTTCAATACTTCATTAAAATGTCTTTAAATAAAATATAAATAAACTCATTATAAATAAACAAGCACATCACATTCACAGTATCTGTGAGTGTGCAGGCTAAAAAAATATTTTAAATTCTTTACAAAATAAAATGGGCAAAATATTTCAAGCTTAAAGAGACGCTTTAAAGCATTAAAATAAACAGAAATACATTTACTAATAAGATTGTAAATACCTTTTTAAAAAGGACCAAACGAGAGAGTAAGTCTCTGACAACAAAAAATATATATTTGACTTCATCTTACTGCTGAAATAAAAATGACATTTCAAATTGGTAGACCATTAAACTCCCTTACATCACTTCATAATGACCTGCTCTGTGTTCACAATATAAAAAAATTATTTCACTGATTAACAGAATATTAAAGTAATTGCTTTTCAAAGTCACTGGTTTTATCAATGTAATTGAGCCAGGAATCTTAAATGGAGATTTTATCGTGTGTGTGTGTGTGTGTGTGTGTTATATCTGTGCTAGTAAGAATGCTGTAAATGCACATTCTATGAAAACTGCAGAGTATTTGTTCTGATTCAGTCCCACACTGGTTATGTCACTGTTCAGTGCATCCAAAATAACAAAACTGATATTCGTCAAAAAATTAAGTCCATGTTTTTATTCTATAGTTTTGTTTATTTAGATTTTATTTTCTGTAGTTTTCCTGCCCGTGTCATGGATGTCACAGAAAAAGTCTAGCAAACTGCATGGTGCATTGGAATCAGTGTCACAACTAGGAAAAACCCACAATGGAATGCAAAGGTGTCAGTGAACAAATTCAGACATAACTGCATGAAATGTATTCTCAAACATGTGGGGGATAAAAAATTTTTGTAGATCAAACAGACAGGGACTCAACAGCCAAAATCACGATTGGTGTAGTATTAATCATATCACAATTTCCTACTTACCTTGACCTTCTGACCTATTCTAGCTTTTCCACTGAACTCTACACAATACATTTTATTTTGTAAAATTGCAACTACGACATCTTCCTTTCTCAAGAGGTTTGGTTACTCTCTGTTCAAAGAGAAGTTACATGTTGACCCATACATTCAGGTTCAGGAGCTCCCCTGGTTAGTTGGTGGTAGAGTTGGTCTTGGTGTACCAGGCTAATGGTGTTCAAGGTAGTCATTAAAGGATAAAGGTACAGATTACTAGGAGTGAAAAATAATAATAATAACTCTAAAGTTATGAATATATTTTATAAATGTTAAGAACATATTTCTTAGAACAATTAGAATTATACAATTCTAATAATACTCATCACACTTGAGTGTTAAAAAGCCCATATTAGATTTGTAGGTTTCTGGTGAATGTCTTTTGAAATTCACGTTTTCAATATTTCTAGACACCACGCTCTATATTTATATATTTATTAAATTATGTATCAGATTGCATGTAAAACAGGACAACGTATTTTAAAAGTGAAATTACAAGCAAACAATCGTCTCATTTTTCGCAGTTTGCTTATACTGTTGCTCTCTGAATAGAGCCATATGAATTCTGTTCAAATTTAAAGTGATTGTACAAATTTTTTTTTCTCGAGTTTTATTTATTATGATTTTATTCTCTGTAGTTTTTCTGCTTGTGTCATGGATGTCAGAGGAAGACTTGCAAACTGACTTTGACACTGATTCCAGATTCATAGTGCGTAACACAACTAGGACAAAAAGGTCAGTAAAACTCTTAACAAATTCAGACATAACTGCATGAAATGTATTCTCAAATATGTTAATATAATTTATTTTTTGTAAATCAAATAGACAGGGACTCAACCGGGAATCAGCAAGAATTACATGAACATGGAGACAATGAAGATAATGAATCTATGGACCTGCGGCACAATTTTAGGATAGAAGAACTAGGTCATTACCATGGTTCAAGGTAAGACTTCTGCTAAGAATGTGAAGAAAGCTATCTGAAAGCTATCAACTGACCTATTTTTGTGAAATTTTGCTGTGTCCTGTTTTTCAAATGAGGTTTTCAAGTGCTTTTCAATTTCTGAATAGGGTGCTAAGCAACTAGCTGTAACATTCTAATACCACATCGTTTCACACTGTACACCACCGAATTTCTCAAAGTGAACAGTTAACAATTTCCAACAGACAAAGAGAAATGAGGATTCAAAAGAAACAAGAAGAAGAAGTGGAGAAGTAAAACATGTCTGACAAGTTAAAGGAAATGACAGAGAAGAACAGAAGACTTGAGAGACTGTTAGAGGAGTCAAATCATAACAACAGGAAATTAAAGGTTAGTATCATTTCAGGGAAAATGTTCTTACAATCCTGCTGTCGCACTATGTGTATCAACTCACCTATGAGGGCAGAACACAGACACTGTGACAGCACTTTGTGAACACTTCATGTGATTTACTTTAAGTGGGCAAAGTGAGAAAAAAGAGCAGAAACCAGTGAATTCAAATCAGTGCAAAAATAGCAGGAAAAGGCCATGTGGAGGCAGGCAGCAGCATGGTAATCAGCACGAAAGAACTTGGGTGCTCTTGCTGGAAGTTTAGGCAGGCTGACAAGGCTGGGACCCAGGATGCTGGAGAAGGCAGCGTTTTCAGGCAATGTCACTGTGCTCCATATCTTCGGGCCATTCTGAAAAAAGAAAAAGAGAGAGAAACATGTGTTAGTCCTCCTGCCACACTTAGTTTGAGTACAGCAAGGGTAGATGACTGAGGCCAATAAGATTTTCCCCCTGCTGAGGTCGCCCCACCCTGCCAGCACACACTCCTCAGCTGTCCAAAACATTGGTGGTGCTGAGGTGCCACTGTCCTTTCAGCATCTGCACTGTAATAGAGTGAGGAGTGGAAAATAGTCGCTGTAAATAGTCGCACCCCAACCCCCACGCCCACCCCCAGCTTTAGACCTACTACTGCCGGATGTTGACCCACAAGGCATGATGTTGGAACAGCCCATTAGCATTTCCGTTGTGAGTTTCAGCTCAATGTTGGACCTGAAGTGACAAGAACCACTGAGTCACTTGGGCATTAGCATCTTTAGCTTTTGCCATCCATTGAAGGGGGGCAGGTTCTGTCACTAGGGTGAAGTGATGGCCAGCCAGGTAATACCTGAGCTCCTCAATGGCCCACTTAATCGCATGGGCTTCTCACTCCACTGCAGTGTAGCGGCTAACAGATGGGATCAGCTTTCGACTCAGGTAGAGAACTGGGTGCTCCTCCCTTCCAAAGACTTGAGACAGGACTTTGCCAACTCCTGTCTCGGAGGCATCGATGTGGACAATAAAGGGGCGGCAGGGTTATGCAATACAGGGGCGCAGGTGAGGGCATCCTTTAGCTGCTGGAATGCCTGCTCTGTTGTCGTGGTGCATTGCACCTGATCCAGTTGTCCTTTCCTGGTAGGATCTGAGAGGTGGGCAGCTACAGAGGAGAAGTTAGGTGCAAAATGCCGGTAATAACTCGCCAGCCCCAGGAAGGCCCATACCTGTTTCTTGATGATTGGACGGGGGTAGGTTTGGGCAGCCTCAATCTTCTTCTCTTGTGGTTATAGAAGGCCCCACCCAATGCAATTCCAGCCTTCCAGAGTACACCCAGGACCTCCCCCAGATGGCAGAGGTGGTCAGTCCAAGTAGAGGAATGCATGACGACATCATCCAAGAAGGCAGCTGCATAGAGATGGAATAGGCATAGTACAATATATATTCATCTTTAGAAGGTTGCAGGCACTCTGTGCAGCCCGAATGGGAGAATCCAGTACTGCCAATGGCCACTAGCCATGCTGAAGGCAGTCTTCTCTTTACCATCAGGTTGCAAGGGCCACTTGCCAATAACTTTTTCTGAGGTCCAGACTGAAGATGAACCGGGATCTCCCAAGCTCCCAAACTAAATCATCCACCCAGGGAAGGGGGTAGCTATCAAACACTGAGACATGGTTGAGCCTCCAGAAGTCATTACAAAAAAGCAAAGGCTCCCTCCTACCTCGATGGGGCTAGACCAGGCATTTGGCTCACTTCTGCCTCTGTAGTCTGACAGCGTGCTTCAGGTACCCTGTATGGCCGCTGTCTGACTACTATTCCTGGAGGAGTCTTGCTCTCGTGGTGGACCAGATGGTTAAGGCCGAGAATTGATGAAAATATGTGAACTGGTCCACCAACTCGGTTAGTTGTTGCTGGGATGGATTGAGATCAACCAAGGCACAATCCATGGGCTCTATGGAGGATACAGCAAACACAGACACAACAGGAACAGAACAACCAAAACTCAGGAGACAAAAGGTGTACCTTGGTGAGTTAAGATGTCCTTCGGTATCCCTACTCTGCTGAAGAGTAGCAGAAGTTCCCGGGCAATGTTACGGGAGGTGGCCTTCCGCAGTGGGTCCTCCTCAGGTAGTGAGTGGCGTAGTCTATAATAACGAGGATGTACCATGACCCTGGTCTGAGTTCTGCAGCAGTCCACTGAGATCCATGTATTTGAGGAGGACACTGATGATTGGTAGTGGTATGAGTTGTGTGATAGCAGGCATCTGGAGTGATGTACATTGGCACTGGGGACATTGATGGCAGAAGGCCCAGACTTCCACATCCATCACAGCCCATATAAAGCCTTTAATTTTTTCAAGGTGTTTCAGGCTGCCAGGTGACCGCCAAGAGGATGAGCATGGGCCAGGTGCATGAGGGCTGATATAGCAGGCAGTGTTTCAGCTGCTTATCCTCCTTTTGCTCCCAGATGAAACAGCATTCTCATGAAACCTGATTAAAGACAGTAGACATAAGGTGGTAAGCTGTATCAGGTGGATTTCGGAAGACATGTGAGCATCCCCTCTGCGCCAAGCCAGACAGACTCTCTGAGGTCTTTAAGTCCTACATTGTCTTCGTGATCTCATTGGTGGGCTTCTTGCAGGGGACCCCGACCAGTCTTGCCCTGAAAGATCAGCAATTAAGCCAACTAGCAAGGGCCACTCACCCTCCTGGTTCTGGATAGTTAACTTTGCTGGCCAATGTCACCGTACATCTAGAGACCAAGAGCAGGGCTAGAGACCGCCTGTTGACATTGATATCAACAATGGTGATGGGGGCTTTTGGCATTGTGGGGGCATGTAGGGCACTCCCAGCTACCCATGGCTTATTGGCTTGGGGTGGATTTGGTAGCTCTTGCTCAGTCAGCATTGCCTCACTGATGGTGCTGAGGTACCGCTGTCCTTTCAGCACCCACACTGTACTGTAGCAGAAAATACCCGCTGTAAGGCTGCGGTGCAGACGTTGCTGTCACATATGAAATAGTGTAGAATTCAATATTTGCATTGGCTTTTGTTTACCCTACAGATCAGAATGTGCTTGCTAAACATACCTGCCTGAAAATAACTGCCTCTTAAAGGATTGCCTAAATAAATATCATTGCCTCAAAACTCAGTTTTGCCTGTTTTTGTAGAAAAACATTCGTTCTCTCATTTGGCTGATCTCCATGCTGGCTCTGGTTCCACTGGGTATTGGATTACACTTCACCTTCAGAGGTAAATGCTGATCCAACTACAGCTACCAAATATCAAATCCAATATTCCCACTAATATTTAAACACCACGCAAAAGACCCCTGTATTATCCACATTATCTGCTTAGTTTTATCTGCTTTTTAGAACATGAGGTGAATCATCCTGAGCTTCGACTGATGTTAGTGGGGGAAAACTGGAGCAGGAAAGAGTGCATCAGGAAACACCATCCTGCGTGAAGAGGCCTTCAGAGTCGAGGTGTCTCCTTCATCTGTGACCGCAAACTGTAAAGTGAAGAACAAAGTCCTGGATGGAAAAAACATCACCATAATTGACACTCCTGGTGTCATGGACACGTGGTTAATATCAGACCAAAAGACCCACGATGCACATGATTGTATCTCCATGTTTTCTCCCAAACCACATGTGTTCCTGTTGGTTATCAGGCTCAGAAGATTCACAGTGGAGGAAAACAACGCTGTGAAGTGGATTCAGGAGAACTTTGGAGAAGAAGCTCTGGATTTCACCATGATCCTCTTCACTGGTGGAGATCTGCTGGAAGGGAAGCCAGTGGAGAAGTTTATTAGTAATAGTTATGATCTCCAGAATCTTGTAAACAACTGCAAAAGTAGATATCATGTTTTTAACAACTATGATCAAAGTAACCACACACAAGTCACAGAGTTGTTGGAAAAGATCAATGTAATGCTACACTTGAACATGGGTTACTTTTACACACAAGAGCGGAGTGACTATAAGAGCAGAGAGATGGAAATCGGACAGGAAGAGGAATTTAAGAGGAAAACTATGGAAGAAGAAATGCAGATGGAGGAGAGGAGGAAGATGAATAAGATGGCAATAAAACTGAGAGATGAGCAGCACGAGAACAAAAATCTGAAGGCAGAGTTAGAAGATGCATATCAGAAGTCTTTCTGGTTAAAATTAGAATGCTTGCTCATTCTAATACTGATCTGTGTTTATGCCAAGAATGAAACTAACTGGAGGATTGGAGGATTTTCAGAACGAATCATAGAGGGGTTTGTTTTTATGATCTTACTTTTTATGGTCTTACTAATTATAATAATAATTATTATTATTTTCATTATACAGTGTGTGTAAAGTTCTGAGTGTGTTAGAGTGTTGTTGGTATTTGTGGCTAGAATTAAAATATGTGCTTATAAGTGGGTAGATAGCGCTCAGAGTATGTTTACATTTATTTATTTAGCAGAATCTTTTATCTACATTGACTTACACATGAGGAAATACTACCCAAGCCTTACATCAAACAGACAACAATACAAATAATGTTACCATGCCAGATTTTTAAATGAGAGCTAGAGGAGCAAAGTGCAGGTTTTTTTTTTTGGAGTGCTGAGAAGTTAGGAGTTAGTTAAGTGTAGAACAGTTGGGTCTTTGTCTGCTTTTGAAGATAGTGATAGATACTGCTGTCTACCTGATGTTTTAGTGAGTGGGAACTACCAGGCGTCAGGCATTAACCACTGATAGCAGGTTGCAGGTGGGAACATCTCAAGGAGTGTGTTGAGGTGGTGGTGTTGCTGTTTCAGACATGCTCTTGCACATGTGCATAAAGGCCTTGAATTTGATGTCACTCAAAACAAAAGGCTCCACATCATCACTGGTAGAAAGCAAGAGAGGAGACCCTGAAGAAGGACCAGAAAAAAAGACAACTGCAACATTCTAAAAAGCAAAGGAATTTTTTTCATGTATTTTGATTTTTCCTATTCATTCATTAAATTTCAAATGAATCAACTGTGTCTTGCTTTTAGCAGTTAAACTCTTCAAGACTACTGAACCACTGTGTCACTGTTCGAGAATGTTGTTGCATGACCATTGAATTTTTATTTCATTAAATTTCATTTCATTCAGATTTCATTTTACACCCCTCAGACACATAGCCATGATAGAGTGGACACTTTTTGAAGTAAAAAACTTCAATTCAGTTTATTTGTTTAGCGCTTTTAACAATGGGCATTGCCTCAAAGCAGCTTTAGAGAGGTATAGAAACGGAGAAGAGGAAAAAAATATAAAGTTTAAGTTAAAGTTTTATCCCTAATGAGAAGCCTGCAGCGACAGTGGCAAGGAAAAACTCCCTGAGATGATCTGAGGAAGAATCCTTGAGAGGAACCAGGCTCAGAAGTGAACCCATCCTCATTTTTGTGACACTGGACAGAAAATAATGTAAATAAAATGTATGTTTTCGGGTCAGATATTAATTAAGATATCAGAGAAAAATTCTAGACACCTTCTTCTTCTTCTGGCTTTTCCCTTCAGGTGTCTCCACAGCAAATCATCTCTCTCCACCTATCCCTATCTTCTGCATCCTCAACACTTACACCCACTAACTTCATATCCTCATTTATTCCATCCATATACCTCCTCTTTGTCCTTCCTCTTTGCCTCCTCCCTGGCAGCTCCATGTCCAACATTCTCCTACCAATATACTCACTCTCCCTCCTCTGGACATGTCCAAACCATCTTAATCTGTCCTCCCTAACTTTGTCCCCCAAACGTCCAACATGAGCCGTACCTCTGATGTACTCGTTCCTAATCCTGTCCAACCGTCCCAAAGAGAACCTCAACATCTTCAGCTCTGCTACCTCTGACTCCTGTCTCTTCCTCAGTGACACTGCCTCCAAACCATACAGCAGGGCCGGTCTCACCACTGTCTCATACAAAAACTCTAGACACCAAATTATTAGAAAAAAAAAAAACTCTTCAATCTCACATCAAGGTCAAAAGCAAATTGTTTTTTTGGGGTTTTTTTCAGTGGTTTTCTGTAACAGGCCCTACACCAAGAATAAAACTCTTACTGATGATGGATAAGAATGGGTGGGAAAATAAATTAAACACAGGTATATTTTACTTCTTGGTTCACCCAGATGTCAGAGGGTGAAAACTTTTACATTCATTTCCAAAATACGTGACGGGTTTTCACAGGGTTGCCAGATTGTACCCATTGTCTGGCAACCCCTTAAAGTAGGTAGGTCTTCAAAAGTTGCCTGGCAACCCTGCCCAGGAGGCGGGTGTTGAGTGAGTTCACTATCTATCTAATAGTGTGCGCTTCCGGTTTCAGTTTCTTGGGCGTTTTTTAAAAACTTTCTTTTTTTTAAGTGGAGAATCTTTAAATTGGTCGCCATGTCGAACAATAACGCCACCAGCACGAGCCTGGCCGTCGCTCACAAGGCTGTGAAGCAGCTGCGGCTCGAGGCCAGTGTCCGCCGAATCCACGTAAGTCCTGAAAGAAAGAAACATTGTAACCGAGTGAAAGTTTTTGGGGCGGATCCCAAATCACGTCGTCCTTCCTGTACACGTGCACTAGATGCTCATTCTTCCGCTCCCTACGTAGGGCACTGCGAATGTAAAATAGAGGGATTTGGGATTTGTCCAGAATAATGACACTAGTTGCTAACAGAGGAGTTAGAAATCAATTCAGGGATAAAAAATAACTGATTCGCTGAAAGTGTCTTATAATCTCTCTATCTCTGGGGCTTTTTTAAAAAAAATATATATGTTTATGTAGATATATTTTAATAGATTTTACAGCAAAGTGTCTCAAATAAACTTGGGGAAACGGTTAATGCTAGCCGAGATGCTAGTTAGCTTAACTTGTAGCCGTTTTGTTTACTGTTTTTGGCTAAATAAAAAAAAAAAAAAAAGTTTTAAGAAATCCGAAAAAATGGTAAATAAATGCACCGAAAACACGAACAAAAGTGACTTGGTATTTATTTGCCAGTTTGGTTTTTACTTTACTCATATCTCGTTTCTGTTGTGTAGTAAATAACCTGGCCCTGTAAACAAGGTTGTATCATTTGTGGTGTTTGGGGACTTAGGCAAGGTACCACGCCTTAAAATGTTTTTTTTTTTTTTATTATTATTATTTTTGAGTATATTATGAAACAGAAGCTAGTTGAAATTCTACATAAATATGCTTTGTCTTAAGAAAAATAAACAGGAGAGTATTTCCAGTTAATATTCACATCGATCTGATCTCTGTAACCTTAACAGTGGCATGGATGTTCGTCTAGCATGGAGTTTTTTTTTAGAAACTGCTGAACTGAGATTTCCACAGGAGTTTACGCCGAATGATAATCATAAATGATAATGAAAAATATATCATAGCATCAGTCTGATGTTTAATGAGAACCTTAACTGAAGCTCATGATGCATTTGTGCATGAATGTATGCATTGTGCTGCTGCCATGTGATTGGCTGATGAGATAGCTGCATGGAAGTGCAGGTGTTTCTAATAAAATGGACATAACGTGTGTAGATTTGTCAGTTATGTAGATGTATCTCTTCTACAAATTAAAAAAACTGTTGTGCAATAGTATTTTCCACGCGTCATATTTCTTGATGTTAAATGTAGTGATAGATAGATAGATAGATAGATAGATAGATAGATAGATTCGGATTCCTCCTGCTTGATGTTAACCCTGTTGTTTGTTCAGGTTTCCCAGGCAGCTGCAGATCTGAAGAATTTCTGCCTCCAGAATGCTCATAAAGACCCTCTGCTGATGGGCGTCCCGTCTGGAGATAACCCTTTCCGCCCTCCCAAATCATGTGGCCTGCTCTGAGGTACACTGCCTGCTGCAGTGCACTGTGTGGACTGTGAGGAGAAACAGTAGCAATAATATGTATCGCTTCTTTATATATGTTAAGGTTGATAAGAGGATGTGTGCGACAAAATCTTTCTTAAATTGCAGATAGGAACTAAAGTAACGACAGCCCACACACACGCATGCCATCGGACTGGTCCGAGGAATCTTTAGATTGGTTTTGTTTGTTGTTTTAATATTTCGGACCTGATTTACATATAAATGAGTTTAAATGTAACGCCACTGTTTTACCACTTGTTGCTGAAATCACGGCTTTGAGTTTGCGTGTGAACACTGCGTGGAACGTGGAAAAGCAACGATTGTCATCGTACACGTCTTCATTTAAGTGCAAAGACACAATGATTTAAGTAATTACAGCCATGCTGTATGGTTTAGAGACAGTGTCACTGAGACAGAGACAGGAGTCAGAGCTGGAGGTAGCAGAGCTGAAGATGTTGAGGTTCTCTGTGGGAGGGACACGGTTGGACAGGATTAGGAACGAGTACATTAGAGAGACGGCTCATGTTGGACATTTGGGGGACAAAGTTAGGGAGGACAGATTAAGATGGTTTGGACATGTCCAGAGGAGGGAGAGTGAGTATATTGGTAGGAGAATGTTGGACATGGAGCTGCCAGGCAGGAGGAAAAGAGGAAGGCCAAAGAGGAGGTATATGGATGGAATAAATGAGGATATGAAGCTAGTGTTGAGGATGCAGAAGATAGGGATAGGTGGAGAGAGATGATTCACTGTGGAGACCCCTGAAGGGAAAAGCTGAAAGAAAGAAAGAATTACGTCCAAATTTCCATGTCATTAATTTTTTTATTTCTAAATTCCAGCTGACATGAAATGATCTAATAAAATGTCTAGCATTTGTTTTATTTTAGTTGTCATATGCACACTAATTTTATTTTATTTTGTTTTTGTTTTTTTTGCTCTGGCACAGGTGATGGTCATCCAAAAAGACTTCATGGAGCAACACACACCCACACACACACACACACACACTATACTACAGTGTTATGAGAGCTCTTCTTGCTGGATGTCTCGCCCTACACTGTGCATGACCTCTAAACTGCAGTATCGTATTCTCACTAAACCAGTCCTGACTGAACGGCCCACTTCCTGCCTTCTCAGCGCTTTAGAGGCGATTGACGACCGATTCAAAAGAACGAATTATTTCTTTTATACAAGGCAGAAAACTGTTATGGAAAAAGAAACCTTTGAGGTTTAAAATTGCTGTAAATGCTGAGAGATGAAGTGAATCGTTCAGAGCAGGATTGTACTGTTACCTTTATCTTTTTCCTTTATTTTTTTTTGGGAGTTAATATTGACACTTCTCACTGTATTGATACAGAATCCCTTCACACACTTGCTTTAGGTACTGTAATTCCAAGACTACAGCTAGCTCTGGAGATTGATGTTCTTTCTGCTTGGAGAAACAAAGTTCTGCATACTTCTACATATCTGTCGCTATGCCACGTGTTAGCAGAACATCGTCTGATTGGCGTAGTGTGACGCTTGTCCTGATACTACAGTGTTGCATTGCTGATGTCAGGTGTGTGAAATCATGAAGCCTTCATTCAATCATGAAGCCTTCATCATAAAGTCGTTTGATCATTAAGAACGTTACTATAACATACTATAAATGTTTCTGTTATTAGACTTTTAATGCGTAGAACACTGACTGATGCCTCCGTAAATCACTGGAGTATCGCGTCTACCGTAATTACACTAACACTAAACCAAGCTTAAATCTAGAAACCTTAAAAGTTTCTCTGCAGAAATGCTTAAAAATTCAGTGTTTCCTGATTATGTAAAGGGGCTACAACGTTCCTAACCATAACTCATCTGGAGAACCCGAGAGAAAGAACTTTATTTTTCTAAGAGTGTTAGAAATGGACGCCTTAGAATGAGCGTCTCCATCGTGGAAGCCGCGGAAACCGGCCTCATGGAAGCTTTTCCACTTTTTTCTTAAACTTCACCTTCTAGCATTGATATGAAGAAGGTTCTATATTAGACGAATGATGGGAGAGGTTTCTAACACTAGGGTGTAGATTTATCAAAATGATCCTTTACTAATTTATTCGCAATCGATTTACATTAAAAAGATTGAATAATGTTGGTCTACTGATTCGTATTAGTATTATTCTCCACACTTTATGCTCTTCATCATTAAACCGAGGTTTTTAGCCCTAAAAACACATTACTGACCACATGTGCAGATTATGATACTGTATATGCATGTGTTTTATCACACACACATACACACACTGATGCTCTGGATATGCAAACCACATAAATATTAATCCTTAAGCTGAAAGGTTTCTAACACTAGAGTGATATTAACACTGAAGCATAAACGCTCTGATTTTTCTTGTGTTTTGGGTGAAACTTTATTTCTAATTTAGGGGAAAATCAGTCTGTCTGTGTTTCCACATTCACTAAAGTATGAAAACGAAACACTAATCCATTCATCACTCTTCATTCTGATGTAGTGCTTTTCTTTATTGTTGTTTGTTATTAGTGAGACTGTTGAATTGAATCTGCGTGCCTTACGTTGTCTTTGTAAATTTTTCAATAAATCTACACACTTTACCTCTGATCTGTGTGCGATCTTTTTTCATCTTCAAAGTCGTGTAATTTTCCCTGATGATAAGTTTTACAAAATAATATCTGCTCCACATGAACTCATCCTGTCCCAATAATCTACTATAATAGATTATGACTGGGATTTGTCTTCAGTCTGGATTCATAGACATATCGTCTCCAGACGATTTTCCTTCAGGATAAAATATAAAGTAAAATATATAAGTAAAGCTGCTTAACGATATTGTCAGTTTTTTAAAAACGTGATTCAAATAAAATGTAATTGTTATAAAATGTCATAGAAATTGTAAGAGTGACAATAAGAAGAACTTTTTAAGTTCACTAAAGTCAAGAACAATACAAACGTTTCTGAATGAATTCAGAGTTTTATGAAGTTAGAAATTTGCGCCATGTCGAGGGAAACTTTCTCATTTCTTTCAGTTCAGAACAGAACATTTTACATTTTAGAGTGGAGACTGTGAGACAGACCTTCTCGTCCAACATCAGTGCCTGACCTCACAAATGTGCTTCTAGAGGAATGGTCAAAAATTCCCATAAACACACTCCTAAACCTTGTGGAAAGCCTTCCCAGAAGAGTTGAAGCTGTTATAACTGTAACAACTCCGGAACAACTCCATATTACATTCATGTGCATGTGAAGGCAGACGTCCCAAAACGTTTGGCCTAACTCACAGTTTCCGCTCTAATTCATCCCAAAGGTGTTCTATGGGGTTGAGGTCAGGACTCAGCAGGCCAGTCAAGTTCCTCCACACCAAACTCACTCATCCATGTCTTTATGGACCTTGCTTCGGAGGGGTGTCCCAAAACTTTTGGCAATATATTGTATATTGTAATTATTGTGGAATTTTCATACTGTCAGTGTTCATTTGGTCAGCTCTGTTCTCTACTGAAAGGGGAGGAGTTATCCAGTTTTCCTGTATGTGTGTGTGTGTGTGTGTGTGTGTGTGTGTGTGTGGTTTGGGGGGGGGGTTCAGTGCAGCACGGTTAGGTGTGTAACTGATGAGCAGTAATAACATCCACCTGAGTCAGAGCTCAGCTCACACACTCAGGGTCAAGTCTCTAACTCCAGACTATGGGATCATATTAAACCTCATCTCTTTCCCAGAAGACGAGTTTTTCATTTGTTCAAGCACGAGGCCAGGTAAAGAATCACAAATTCCAAACCTTTGTCCACTGCGGGTAAATAGGTGAGGTGAGAGTAGTTATGCTGTTGATGTGTTGTTGATTTTCCTGCAACTATTTTTCTTAATTAAAAAGATGTATTTTTGCAAATGAGCCGCTGTATATAAACACATGCGTATTTCCATACAAAAAAATAATAATTTCTTGATTGTGTTAAGATGATGTGATGTTACGGTGGAGACACTAAACATCTCCACAAAGCAGGTTTAGATGCAGCTCCACTGTCTCAAGAGTCCAGCTAGAGTTCATCCACAAGACTTTTATATACAGTTATATAAAAGACAATTATATACAGAGGCTCTGGTTCGCTTGATTAGCCTTGTAACTGAGTGAAAACCTGAAGGAAGAAACATCAGACAGTGAAGGTGTCTCAGATGATCAGAGGATATTGTGTACATTTCATTTTCTGCCTGGGGTCTGGTCCTTAATATTCATAGAACTGCATTTATGCATTAGAAATAGTTCTAAGACCTCTGTTTTAAAATGTGTGTGTGTGTGTGTGTGTGTGTGTGTGTGTGGGTCTTTAGGTCTGCTTTAGGTCTGATGGCATACAGACAAGAAGGAAGGCTGTTAAAATCTCATGGCAGGACTCATGACAGCTCAGGTATTCTCCAGCATGGGGAATGTGTGTGTATATATATAATATAATATATCTCAGGAAAAAGAAGGAAAACACACACAGGAAACTGAAGCTCAGCATACACACACACACACACACACACACACACACACACACATATATGTGTGCATGTGTGTATGTTAATGAGCTTCAGTTTCCTGTGTGTGTTTTCCTTCTTTTCCAGAGGTCCAGAGCACTCGAGTGTTGCTGCAGATCAGTTCTGCGTGCAGCTCCACGTCCAGCAGGATCCGCAAAGAAGAAGAGAAAGAACAGAAGGTATCGCTTCAGGTGCGGTGATGAGGGAAGAGAACATGAGCAACAAATGCAGGATTAGATGTAGCCGTAAACGGGTAAAAACTACAATGTTTAACGTGAGGTGTTGTAGTAAAATAAACAGCTTTGGGGTGGTAACTCCTCCCATGTCCAGCTCGTGTTTTATTTGTAAATATTAACTAGCTTTCTTTATTTTAATGATGTGTAAAGTTTTGGTTGTGATTTCATCATCCCACCAAACCATTCTCAGGAACAGCTCGTGGAGAGAGATCAGCATATCACCAGGTTGCAGGATGCACTTCAGTGTGAGAGGGAGAAGGTAAGGAGGAACAGCAGTGTGTGTGTGTGTGTGTGTGTGTGTGTGTGTGTGTGTGTGTACAATATCATATTAATATAGGAGACATGGTTGCTTCATGACGTTCACACTGCCTCTAACGCAGCACTTTAGTGCCTCCTACTGGTGTAGTGAAGATGTGACAGCCCTGTAATCAGCTTTAAATCTTTACCCAGGGGTAATTACAAAGTCTTCTACACTGAAACCTCCGAGTCATTTTTGCCCTTCAGTGTTCTGCAGCATGTAAACAGTGATGCTAATTTACTGTAACAAACACTAACAAACAGCAAACACTAATAATGCTGATGCAGAATTTATACCAGGAGCCGTGTCCCATGTGGTGATCTACACGCTTACACTATACACTGTATTCTACTGTCCAGTGTACGAATGTTACAACGGTCATCTCAAATGGAACACTGTGTTTTACTAATTAGAAGTATAACAGTCTCTCTCTCTCCCTCTCTCCCTCTCTCTGTCTGTATCTCTCTCTCCCTCCCTCTGCCTCTTCTTCTCTCTCTCTCTCTCTCTCCCCCTCTGCCTCTTCTACTTCTTCTCTCTCACTTTCCCTCTGTCACTCTCCCTCTCTCTGTCTGTATCTCTCTCTCCCTCCTTCTGCCTCTTCTTCTTCTCTCTCCCTCTGCCTCTTATTCTTCTCTCTCTTTCCCTCTGTCACTCTTGCTCTCTCTGTCTGTATCTCTCTCTCCCTCCCTCTGCCTCTTCTTTTCTCTCTCTCTCTCTCTCTCTCTCTCTCTCTCTCCCTCTGCCTCTTATTCTTGTTCTTCTTCTTCTTCTCTCTTTCCCTCTGTCACTCTCGCTCTCTCTGTCTGTATCTCTCTCTCCCTCCCTCTGCCTCTTCTTCTTCTCTCTCTCTCCCTCTGCCTCTTCTCCTTCTTCTTCTTCTTCTTCTTCTTCTTCTTCTTCTTCTCTCTTTCCCTCTGTCACTCTCGCTCTCTCTGTCTGTATCTCTCTCTCCCTCCTTCTGCCTCTTCTTATTCTTCTTCTCTCTCTCTTGCTCTCTGTCTGTATCTCTCTCCCTCCCTCCTTCTTCTTCTTCTTCCTCTCTCTGTCTCGCTCCCCCCCTTCTCTCTTGTGCTGTCTCTCTCTCTCTTGTACCCCCCCCTGTACAGAACTCCAGGCTGCAGTCTCGTTGTAACCAGCAGGCTTTAGAATTAAAGCGCAGAGAGCAGCTGGTCAACAGGATGAGGGAGAAGCTCTCCCAGTTTACAGACAGACACAGAGACAGAGGCGTGTGTAAGAGACACAGAGCTGTGTTTTCTCTCTGAATACAGAGATGCACGTGTACAGGACTGGGGTTAAGAGAAACTGTGGCTATGTTTTCTTTTCCTTACAGCTATAGAGATCTTAAACGCTCTTCCTAAGCCGTCAGGACAGAGAGAGCCTGTGTCCCGGAGCGCACGGCCTGATGGGAGGTACGCTTTATATGTATGTATGTCCTGCATGCTGCTGCTTCTTACCTACAAGGTTCAGCTTTTAGGCTGGAGATAAAAGACTGATCCCAAAATCAGTCAGGCATTTTCAGTTCCAGACAAAGACACTGTAACTGTACATAAAAAGGACCAGTCCAAACGGAACCCAACAGCAGTTTAGGTTCTGGTTCATTTATCCCCAAAATGAGAAACTATTTGATATCCAGGGTCATGTTTCAGCAACATTTGTTTTGGGGTCATCTTGAACATGTTTTTATTTCTTCATCTTCATCCATCTCTCTCTCTCTCTCTCTCTCTCTCTCTCTCTCTCTCTCTCTCTCTCTCTCTCTCTGAAGGAAAGAGGAGGCTCTGAGGTTAATGCTGGAGAGGAGGGAGGCTGAGCTCAGGGAGGCTATGAAGCTGCGTCACAGCCTCACGACGCTACTGCACACGCTCAGAACTGACATGCAGCAGGTGATAAACCAGGAGCTCATGCAGCTACAGGACATTTAAAAAAATTAGCTTATATATATATATATATATATATATATATAATGATATTTTGCTTGAAAGTTATATTATTATATTAAAATTAGCCTAGATATTTTTGGTGTCCACTCTTTCTCTGAGAACTTTCTCTGCTCATTTTGTGTCTTAGACTCTAAACGAGATCGTGGACTCTGAGGACGAGAAGACGGACACGAGCAGGCTGGTCCAAGCGGAGCAGTCGCTTGGTGATCATGTGACAGGGGGTGTGTTTCTGGAGTGGACGCACGTCCAGCAGAGGCTGAGGGATCTGCAGTCACAAAGTGTGTGAGCGTGGTTGTGTTTCATTAAGGAGCAGAAACCAGGGGTGTGTCTCAATCAGCTCTCTAGCTGGTGAATCAGTACATGGGGTACAGGAGTCAGGGCTCTGGTAAATTATCGAATATTCCAGTTTTGGCTGAATGATGCGTTTCTTTCATTCATGGTGCTTCCAGCAGGATCGTGGATTTTTTCTTTTTTTATCATTTTAAAGTCAAACAAAGCAACAAGTGCCGATTCAAGAGCCACAATAACAAGCTACTCACATCTGTAGACAAAGTTGGCAGAGTTTGGCTTGTCTCCTTTTTTTCTTTGAGGCTTCAGAAAATGGTGTCCTTTCCAGTAAATGAACATATCGTAAGTGAGCATCGAAGCTCCCTGGTTTTTGTGGTGCATTGTGGGGGTTTTTAGGGAGTAAACAGCAAATGTTCCAGTGCACTGGAAGGACTTTGAGTCAGGAAGTGCCCGAGCCCCATCCCTTAGAATGACCGACTTCCTGATCGGCACTCTGAGTACTGAACTAGAGAGATGATTGAGATGCACCAGAACTTTTCTTGAGCTGCAACGAAGTGTGTGTGTGTGTGTGTGTGTGTGTGTGTGTGTGTGTGTGTGTGTGTGTGTGCGCAGGTCCAGCTGCAGTGGGAACAGACCAGGAGAAGCTCTTGGCTCAGCTTGAAGAAGAGCTGGAGCAGAGCAGAGAGCTGGTCCGAGTGCAGCAGCAGCTACTGCAGGTCTGTTATAAATTCAGACACGTGTCCAGTTTGTTTAATACAATATAAATTCTAGAAAACTTTAGAAAGCTTTTCATGAGTTTTCACTTATTTATCACCGTCTCCTGATAGATTTGGGTTGGTGTTCTAAAGTTTGCGTCTGTTTAAAGTTTATTCAGCCCTAAATGCCCTAATTTACCAGATACTTTTATGGTACCACTGATTTACATTTATTAAAGGCCAGAAAATTCCACAAAAGGCCAAATTCACAGAGATGAAGTGAATAATTCCACAGTTATACCATTTGAAGTCAGTGGAGGTTTACAGTAGTCTCCTTATGTAAATCTCTACAAACTTGGGAGCAAAATGGAGGTTCATCTGGTTTTTGCCTAAATACACTGGATTTTTACAAATGCCACATTTCTCCTTTCCTTTCCCTTCCCCTCCCCTCCCCTGGTACATGATGCCACTGCTGTGGAAACTCTGGCAGTTTGATTAATAAAAGTTAGTCATCAGTTAGAACTCGATCCTTTAACAAAAGAAAACATGATTTTGTGTGAAGGGTAAAAATTGCTGTTGGTCATTTGTTAGATTATGCTTAGCATCTGCATTTCCAAATGACCAAGCAACGATGATTTTTACATTATCAACTTAGCTGAAACAGCTTCTGGTGGTGTTGTGAAAGTATACATTAAAAGGATCAGCAAATTTATTCCATCATCATAATATATAGCCTCCTGGTGATCCTGCGCTCTCATTGCCATGGTCCAGGTTCGGTTCCCCGGGAAGGACGCTAACCCAACAACTGAACAGTTAACTCTCATTGCCGGTCCAAAGCCTGGACAAAGTGGGAAGTTTGCGTCAGGAAGGGCATCCGGCGTAAAACCTGTGCCAAATCAAAATATGCGGACCAAATGATCTGCTGTGGCGACCCCAAATGGGGAGCTGCCGAAAGAATAACAACAATACATCATAATATATGCATAATATAAGTCATGGCTAACAGGTTTGTCCCAGATATCTTCATTAACTGTATCTTTCTCTCTTCTCTCTCTCACTCTTTCACACTCTTTCTCTCTCATTTTTTCCTCTCTCTCTCTCTCAGGACAGTGTGATCGCTCCTCTCCCAGACCCACTGATCGACTCTTACTATCTGGAGGAGTGGGAGCGGCTGCAGGACAAGTGGGCCGAGTTTGACAGGCAAAGGCGGAGCTTCCAGCAGGAGAGGCAGGCCTTCACTGATGCTGCAATCCGATTGGGCCGTGAGGTAAGGAGGAAAAACAGAGCGATTTTTGTGGTGAGGGACAGTAACGGGAAATTAATTGTAAGTTTAAATGGTTTAAGTTTAGGTTGAAATATTTGTGTAGTAAATCCTCCTGATGTTTGTTCCCTAATCATCAGACCACATTTATATCTTTGGCACAGGAGGATTGTGGATATACGGCAGAATTAAAGTTTAATAATATTGTTTTTAGTATAGTAAAATATATTTTGTTACAGCTAACCCTCTGCTAACTGTCTGTAGGTATAGTATTGGTGTGTGTGTGTGGGTGTGTTGCAGAGATGTGAGTTTGAGCAGCAGAAGGCGTCTCTGTTAAAACAGCAGTTCCTCAGCACATCTCCGGTTATGAAGACTTCACACTCCAACAGGAGAGAGAGCACAGCACTCAGTGAACTGCGTATGCATCTCACACACACACACGACACCTGACTCACCAATTAGATTCATTACTGATTCTTTTTACTCATTTAATTTATACTGATTTTGATAAGGCTGACCATACACACAAACATACTGTACTTTACTAAACAAAAACTTCATTACAAATAGTGTGTGTGTGTGTGTGTGTGTGTGTGTGTGATGTAGGGATGATGGCTCCAGATCGGCTGTCTCTCTCCCCCTGCATCACTCCATCCTCTGAAGGCTCAGAGGTCATGCCCTGGTCAGAGCAGAATACAGGAATGACCCCCAATACCCCTGAGCTTTACTGTGTCCTTCAGCTGCCATTGTACTGCAGGTGTGTCTCACACACACACACACACACACTTGCACACCTTTACCTTCTCTTACACTTTTCATATCTTTTTTCTATTCTAAAAATTTTTCTGTGCCTTTGCTATTCTTACTTTCTGAATCTGTTCTCTCTCTCTCTCTTGTGTGAATGCTGATACACTGTCATAGTCCAGAAAATATTAAGATTCTAATATAATTCTTTCTTTCTCTCTCAGGGAAAGTGCCAGTCCTCCATCTGAGACCTGGGTGAAGGAGACACAGAGAGTTGACTTCAGCCATGACAAACAAAACATGGACAACTGGCCCTTTTAATTCTGTGTGTGTGTGATGCAGTTTGTATAAATAAAGTCCTTTAAACTCTATGCCCTGTGTGTTATAAGGAGAATGAGCTGCTGTTTGTCTACTCAATAGTCTTGATGCGGTCAATGTTCCAGCTGTAGGATGATGTGGAGTTTTTATACTGTATCATTCCTTATGTCCCATAAGAGCTGAGTGGATAAAGTGTGTGTGAGATCAGATCACTACACATTTGAGTATTTTCCTGCTCTAACACACTCACATCTGCTAAGAAATAACTGCTATTAGCTGCTAACTTGAATCAGGTGTGATGGAGCAGGAAACCTGTGCAGAAGCTTCTCCAGGACCCCGGCATTATGTGGTTATGAGTCTGTGGTGTTGATGGCCATTCAGATCCCTTAAGTGACTTCTGCACAGCGATTATTCACTTCTATATAGCAGCCTAGCAGAAATTGTGTAGCCCAGGTAATCTGCTTCTTAATCCAAATGAATGACTAAACAGGCTACAGTTAAACATTCAGTGAGCTGAGAAGAAACCTGTGAGTCGATTCTCAGCAAGAAAAGAACCGATTCTTTGCTGAATCGAACCTTCGAGCGCGGGGTCAGGAGCAGGTGCGCACTGATTGCTTCCCGAAGCAACACCCGCCGTTCACCCGCCGTACGCGTGCGCGCTCCCGACTCGCCTACATAAGTGAGGACTCTGGTATGTATTCTCTGTATCCCCCCTCCTCCTCCTCTCTTTCTATCTCGATGACCTGTGATGGTGTTCTCTCTGCTGCGCTACATCCTGACGACTCACGGCTCCATGGAGTCCGAGGAGCAGCGGCACTTTCAGCCGTGGCGTGATTACATGGGTCTCGCGGAAACGGTGCGCGCCATGCGGAGCTCGCGCCTTTCGGAATCCCCCGGTCCAGAAGCTCAGCAGGAGTTGGGGTTTATCTCTCATCGCCGCGGACACGACGGCGCGCTCCGGATCTTCCCTGAGCCTGAGATGTCCGAGCTCGGGGACAAACCGAAAACGCAGAAGGGGCGACCGAAATGCGTTGGCACCGGGACCGTAGGATCTCAACCTTCAGCTACAGCTGGGGTCAGTCCTCGCTCTGGGGAGAAGTTCTGCACCTTCTGCAAACACAACGGCGAGTCTGAGAACGTCTTCACGTCGCACTGCCTGAAGGGCCGCGGAGGAGAAGTGGTGTGTCCTTACCTGCGCCGGTACGTCTGTCCGCAGTGCGGGGCGACCGGCGGCCGCGCGCACACCAAGCGCTTCTGCCCGCTCGTGGACAGCACCTACAGCTCCGTGTACACCCGGGCTCCCCGGTAATGACGAAAGCACCGAATCTCAGTCTCGCACTCTGTCTCTTTTACCTGGAAATGTTAATAATACTAATAATAATAACAATAAGAATAAGCTTTTAGATGGAAAAACGTCACAGGTAGCTCCATCAGCGGTCATTAAGGCCACACTATGTACCGGATGTAGTTTTATATCTACACTATAAATCACTCTGAAGGTACAATAGATGACGCAGAATTAATGATGACACTGCAGAGGAAGTGAAGTTTGGTGTCTATTTCTGAGATGCAGAAAGTTGGAAGTGCTTTTAAAAAAAACAACTTGTAAAAAAAAACGCTTTTCAGCATTTTATTGTAGTTAATAGTCATTATGGCTTTGTGCGCTTAGGTTTTGTTGTTTTAAGTAGTGTGTGTGTGTGTCATGAACCTATAAGCACTCTCGGGAGTGACCTGCCCTGGGTTTAGAGCTGTAACAGCCAGGGAGTCGTTTGTTTTTCCTAATTCAGTGTGTGTTTTATAATTGTGTGGTTATTTGAGTTGTTGATTTATTTCACTGGTGTGTTTTTGGGTGTGGTTTTTGAACCTGATTTCTCTCTATCAAGCTTGTGCTCGGGCCTCTTGGGCTTATCACAGGTGCAGGTTTCTCCCTGGCTTCATGATGGGAGCATGACCTTCTTCCCGGGGTTCTTCTGGTCCATTTTATTGTCCATAATTCTAAGAAATTCTGGCGTTTTGACTTTTTTAGATGTTTTAGACTCTTTTGGATTTGAGTTGTTTGTTTGGAACAAGCCTCTGTGCTGCTTTTGTTTTGTTTTGTTTTAAATATCTATCTTTTGGAGTGTTTTGGGCTGACTGAGATGTTTCGATGCCCCTGATTCTTCTGCGGTTTTTGTACCAAGTTCAATTTCTAATAATACATTTAAAGACTTAACTCTGTGTTGTCTGTTTTCTCCTTCCTTCTTCCTGACATTTAATGTGCATTATTTTACTCTTGATGAAATCACATTCTTCCTGAGGTTCCAGTTTATTAAGAACGCCTACCTTACACTCCTTGAGCATTATCTTCAGGTTCTTCTCCATATAGGAAACTGTATATGTGCAACAGATGCTACTACAGTCAGAAACCATACACTCTCTTAAAAATGTAAGACAGCAGAAACGTGTTATAGAGAAACTCAACACAAGAAAACATTCACTGACAGAACTTCAACCATACACCATATATCTTACTATAATGAGGAAGATGTTTATTCATCAACACACAAAATGACTGAAATGTCTGTAGTAAACTGAAATCAGGCATCACTTAAGAACTTTCTCTGTGACCTGTACATTGGTCAGACTAAACACCTGGAGGAGAACAAAGTGACCACTTCCAAAATTCAGCTGCAGGTGAATTCAATACACTTCCTTAGGGTTGTACGAGTATAGAAGTGAGCACAAATGGTAAATGTACACCAGTGTAGATGAGCTGAAACCAACTGGTCTTAGATCCAACAGTTAAACAGTTTACAAACCAAGGTGAAGGCCTTTAAAAGAAAGATGATACGATGGCAAGTGGATTCAAAGGCGCTCATTACAATGTGACCTATCAATTGACCCCTCCTATTAATCTGTTTCTGAAAATAAATACACCGTGAGGTATAGCTAGCTGCTTCTTGCACTGATGACAGAAATGTCACGAAAATACTGAGGCTCATTCCAACACACTGGCAATTCATTTTATAGTTGAACAACGAATCAAACTTCAGGGACAAACAAGTAAACCTGTATAACCAGAGACAACCCGGATAGATCCAGTCTGGAACACACATTTCAAATGACACCATTTACTTTTTCTCTATAAACAGATTTGTGTAAATTAAGTACTAATGGTCCCTACTGACGAATCAGATGCAGTATTATTTTCTGCATCACAGCTACGTCATCATCAGGAAGGCCGGATGTATGTGGCTACTTCTCAGGATGGGGAAGACCACAATGGCGGCGATTTGGAGCCTTCGGAGGTTTTCCGCGCCGCAAGAGTTCCATCTCACGGTGGGCCGCCATCACGGTTCGGCTGGTGTGATGAGAAGGAAAACATTATGAGTGTTAGTCAATGACACTACAGCAAGACTGAAATCATTCTAAACCATTATTTCTTTTTCTGAGAGTTGGTGTCCAAAATCTTTGCGCATGTGAATGTTCAGGCTCAAAGCTTAATAAACAGCATACTGTGTGTGTTTTTACTGACTTCCTGCTGTAAATACTTCAAGGACCGCTAGCTAAATACACACAGTCGCTGTTTCCATTTCCAAATCTGTTGAGATGCCAACTTTCACACCTTAGGCCTCAAGAGGAATCTGTCAAGTTTTCTCTTGTGCAAATTTTCATTTTGACACATGTAAGGAAACACCGCTAATGCTGCATTACTGGGATTTATCGCTCATACTTCAGAGAGGAGAGTTCTCTGATGAGGCCACATACGAGCTCTGAGGCATCCTCCTGTTGATCGCAGTCTTCTGGGTCAGGCTGGTCCTCCAGCTCCATGCTAAGATTAACAAAATTAACAAGAGGGCACAAAACAAGTACGCTTACAAAGAAAACATCATGTTTGTATGCAGACAGTGGTCTGTACTGTTCTTAGGAGGTGTGTAACTTTTCTTTTAAGATGATGCAGATCTCAATATCTGTTTAATTATATCTAACATATCAAAGACAGAAATAAGACAGCTGTTCACGTTCCTATGATACGAGGGTTGTTGCCATGTATGACTGTGTGATTCAGTGTTTTGAGAACAGTATTACACTGTACTGGAGAACTATCTTTAACTGATCTTTAAATCTTGAATCAGCCATAACATTATGACCACTGAGAGGTGCGGTGAATAAGACTGATGTGTTAGAAGCAGGAAAAATGGACAAGCGTAAGGATTTGAGCGAGTTTGATGAAGGACCAGATTGTGATGGCTAGACCACTGGATCAGAGCATCTCCAAAACTGCAGCTCTTATGGGGTGTTCCCGGTCTGCAGTGGTCAGTATCTATCAAAAGTGCTCCAAGGAAGGAACAGTGGTGATCCGGTGACAGGGTCATGGACGGTCAAGGCTCATTGATGCACGTGGGGAGCGAAGGCTGGCCCGTGTGATCCGATCCAAAAGACAAACTACTGTTGCTCAAGTAGCTGTTAATGCTAGTTCTGATAGAAAGGGGTCGGAATACACAGTGCACAGGGACCAACACAATATTAGGCAGGTGGTCAGAATGTTATAATTCAGTCATTATTGTCTTCCAAATTTTATCTAATCCATCCAGGTCATTACCCTCACCTTAATGCAATTTTATGGATTTGGGAGTCTGTCATGGAGTAAAGCAAGGGTTGGTCAGACAAATCAGCTTCCTGAGGCAGCTCACTAGCAACAGAGGTCAGGGTGGGGTTACAGACCTGCTGCTCACCAACAGTAGGGGTCACAGTAGTATCACGTGCATTCTGGGCTAAAAAACACTAACATGGGGTAAAAAACAAACAATACAAGTAATCTTCACAGCCACATAGATATAAAGATAACAACTTATCTTTAGTTATTTTTATTGCTACTACCTTATGCACTATAAACTGATCTAGAACTAGGTTCAGTACATTCTGTTTAGTACCACAGTTTCTCCTCACTTACATGCATGTGGAGCTCCTGGCCAGTAGGTGGTGCTAGAGGTTCACTGATCTCCTTAAAATCCTCAGCATCTCCCCCAGAACGATCCATACCCTCGTATACAGCTGTAGCAGACTGGTCATTTTCACCCTGACCTTTTTCATTCTGTGTTTCATAAGTGGAAGTGACCTCCAGAATACCCATATGGTCTAATCCTTTTTCAGTGGACCTGCTGAGGTCAGGACTATTTGGTTCATGTTTCTCAGTGGCAGCAAAATTAGGTGGATGCTTCTCTTCAATCTCTATTTCACATTCTTCCAAACCAGTTTGAACCGCTTGGACCACTTTAGTGACCATGACAGAATCTTCAGACACTTCTATCTCAGCACAAGTTGTGCCACCACTCACTTCATGTGCAACTTCAACTTCCGCTGCAATCTCGTCAGGGTCCTCATGTACTTTATTATCAGTATGATGAGTTTGTCTCTCACACTGAACTTCATGTTTCATGTTGAACTCCATATCTTGTCCACTGTTGGTCATTTCAGTCCCAGGGAAGTTTGGTTCTTCACCACAGGTAGCAGGTTCCATCTGATGGTCACTGGGAGCAGCAGGTCCTGACAGTTCATCTTGGATCATGTTTAAGTTTGTCCCAGTGGTGAGACTTGGTAGTGCTTGACCCATCCCTGTTGATGTATCTTCTAATGGGTCAAGCATAAAAACCACTTGTTCAGCAGTTCCTTTGTCATCCATGTTTACCGTTCCATGGTTTTCTTCTGAGGTGCCTTTTTTCAGAACATCTGTATATTCTTTTGGGGATTCATCTGCGTTTGCTTCATCATTCATTAACACAGTGCATTTACTCGTGTTGTATCTATCCTCCTTTTCTGCTTCTCCTGTTGTTCTATCATCATCCATCACTGCAGCACCATGCTTCTCACTGGCTTTCAGAACCTCTTCATCATTTTCCTTACATGCAGGTCCAGTAGTTCTTTCATGGTCCATTGGTGTGGTACCATCACTCTCTAACACAGTGTTATACAAGTGCTGGACAACTTCATTTCCTTTAAGAGCTCGTTCTTCCCTCTGTCTTCCTAGAAGACCCTGCCTACAGTGCCGTCCATCAAAGAGCAACTTCTTCTTCCTGTCTCCTAGACCACACATACCCATTCTTCTCTTTAATCTTTTCTTTGCTGGAGGCTCCAAAGGTTCCGTCTCTTCAGTAGCCTGCGATTGTATCTCACTACTGAAACATGTTTCTTCTGTATGCTCTAGTATTGTATCTGATAACCTTTCAGCATGATCATCTCTGGCCTTTGGGTCCATGCTGTTCTCTTCTATTTCTTGAAAAGGCAGGTCATCTCGGTTAACATGTAGGGAAGGTGAAGGGTTTGGGGAGCTTTGAGGACTAGAGGTTGCCTTGGTTTCATCCAAGTCTCCAAGGAATTTAATGATGGCACCTTCCAAATCTTTCTGGTCCTGGGGCTCGTTTTTGATATCAGTACAAAGTTCTTCAGTTTCTGTTGTGGTTACACTGCATTGTATCTCTTCAGGGAGGACAACAATCAGGTCTGTGTCAATTTCCTGAACATCAGCAGGCTCTAATCCGTCACATGCATTGCCTTGGACCACGACAGAACCGGAAACAGCTTCTCGTTCATCTGCACTCATGGATATTTCTTTGTCTGATTCTTTATATTGTACTGCTTCACATTGAGACTGATGCTCTTTAAACTTGTCTACATGTGGTTCATTTCCACAACTGGGGTTAACCATTTCTGCAGTCTAAACGAATGTGGAAGGAAACCATTGGGGAGATGAACTGTTCCTTTAACACCAATCATTAAGACTATTTAATCAGTGTATTAGATTTTATGGATAATGTAGAAGTAGACATCTTGTAAGGTTACTACAAGCTTGCATCACTAACATCTGCCTAAAATGGTACAGCTTAACTGTGCTCTTGAAAAACAGGACAAAGTTTACCTACCGATCTCCAGGCTACGGGATGTGTTTCTTTCGTTTCGCCGGATAATTTTACCATCACTTCTATCAGACGAGTTGGAGAGGAGAGACTTGAACTTGGAGGTGGATGCAGACAAGACAGAGGCTCTTGTAGAGTTTTTAATATTTATGGACCTGTCTAAAAAGTAGTCTAAAAACAAAGAGTCATGAATAAACTGAGGAGGTAAATGAAGGTTTATAAACATCTCTCATGGAAACTGAAATACATTAAAAGTGTCTCTCTCATGTTAACTATTGGTTCTTATGGTTGCTTCCATCATGGCTCCTCAATGAACATGAATATAAATATAATGATAGATAGCTAGATAGATAGATAGATAGATAGATAGATAGATAGATAGATAGATAGATAGATATGTTAGCATTAGCAGGTTTAAAATATAGGTAAGTTAGCTAGTTATGTGGCTGTGAAACCACTTACTTTCTTCTGTTTCTAGCTTACTTACCTGTGATAAAGTTGTTTTAATGAAAAAGTACAAAAATAGACAACTTTAGGCATTAAGTGAAGAGTTTTCATCACTTTAATGCCTATAGAGTCATTTTTCTGTCAGAGTCTTTGAGAAACATTTCCATCTTTATAGGCGGGAAAGTGCTGGGGAAACTGTGCGCGTGCGTTTTCTCGCCGTTTCGCGAAGTAGCTCGGCAACCGCTGACTTTTTAAATTTACTTTGTATTTACTACTATTAAAGCAATTTAACTAAACACACATACACATACAAACGACGATAAATTACCATAGTGTACCCACTAACACACAGTAGATTCGGGACTTATTTATTCTCTGTTAAAGTCTTTAAAGTATCAAAAGACTTCACGAGGGGGATGACAGGACTAGGAATCGATTCTTTTTTATGGAGCCGATTCTTTGATTCGAGTCTTAAACATTGATACAGATAGCGCTGTTGAACAAACTGCGGGAAATAAAAGAGTAACGAGTAAAAAGTACTCTATGAAGTTGTGTCTGAAAACTAAATGATTTCTTCAAGAAGTTTGCAGTGTCTCATAAATTTCGTGGAACCAACTCATAACCAGGTATCGGAAAAGAGTCGACTCCAGGAGATTTAAACATGCTAAGGAAAGATGCTAAGAGCTACACAAAGTAATTATTATTGACTGTTTAACACTGAGAGAAATCATTTATTTAAAAAAAACATTACTGCTAGTCATAATACATCGTTATGTAAATAAAAAATAATATTTATTTGTTATTATTATTTTCGTTTTATTTTTAGCTTCTCAGGCTAACACGGCACTGCCGTAAAGCGTGAAGCTGTCGTTGCTATTGGAGACGAGACGGAAAGCAGGAAGTGGCAAGAGTCACAACAGCTCAGGGTAGTTTTTGGAGCTTGGAAGAGATTTATGTTCGCTGAACGGGGCAATATTTCACTAAAAGGACATCTAAAACTACACAGCACTGCCTGACGGAAGACTTAAATACATGTTGAAGGTAAGAGTGTCCAGGAGTCGAGGAGAACGCTGCGTGTTTCTTCTGTTAGCCTTCAGCTAATGGTCTAGATGGTAGCAGCTCCATGGGGTTTATTAGTCCCTAACCAAGTGCACTAATTAGAGAGCTCCCTGCTTTATCTAGTGCACTTGATGTTTAACATGGTGCCACTTAGGTTTCAGCAAAACTTTCTTATTCACTTTAAACTGCATCCCGAAAGGTTTATGGTCAATATTTTTTATGCTGGTTGCTCTCCAGGTACAGAAACCCGACTAGTAAACCTGGTAGGTAATCATAAATATGTGATTATGTTAGTAAGAAACAATATGAATTAAATATCTGGAGAAATGCTGTGGAAAAAACGAGGACGCACAGGACAACACTGTGTATACCCGGAAGTGTAGATGACATTAGGAGTGTGACGTCAGACAGGTCCATAGTCTCTTTATCTGATTTCTGGGCTTATTTCCTGTTACTTTTATTTACTGTGGGCCAAGTGACAGTGCTCTTTTATTTATTTTTATTTTTTTTTTACACTTCATTACTACTTCAGCAAACATGTAAAGTTTGTAGCTCAGCCGGAATCCTTCTGTACACGCCCTACATGTTTGAGCGCTTCAGAGCTCTGTGGAATCTGATTGGTGGGAAGGTGTTAAATAACAACAACAACAACAACAACAACAACAACAGCTCAATTCAGCCAACAGACTTATACCGAACAGGTATAACATTATGACCACCTGCCTAATATTGTGTTGGTGCTGCTAAACCAGCCCTGACCCGTCCTGCACTGTGTATTCTGACCCCTTTCTATCAGAACCAGCATTAACTTCTTCAGCAATCTGAGCAACAGTAGCTCGTCTATTGGGTCGGATCACACGGGCCAGACTTCTCTCCCCACGTGTATCAATGAGCCTTGACCGTCCATGACCCTGTCACCGGTTCACCACTTCCTTCCTTGGACCACTTTTGATATATACTGACCACTGCAGATATATATTAATTATTAAATAGATAGATAGATAGATAGATAGATAGATAGATAGATAGATAGATATGGCAAATTGCTGGCTTATAAGAGTAACAAAAAAGTGTGAATTTGTTGTTATAGGAAAATAATCAACTTTGGTGTGGTAAAGGTTTTTCAAGTGTGTTTCATCATACAGCCCCGTCATCGATTATTTTACTATACCTGCACAGCATGTTATAGAGTGTTTCATTTCTAACGTATCTCATTTCCATATAAACATTTCTGTGAATGAGATTATAATCGAAAGTCACCTCTTATTTTACATGTGTTTAATTTCAGAGTAGAACTGAATTATCATCTGCAGCTCTTCCACCTTTCTGCTACAAGTCTACCTTCAAAGTGTGGGAGGCGGGGCCTAAGTGGGAGGTGGGGCCATAGCGAACTGTACTTAGGTTCATCACTGATTCTGGTTGTCCAGATGACACCCAACCCCCCAAAAAATATTAAGCATTCAGTTATACAGTAATTGTAATGAACTAAAGGTAGATTTTAGGAGAGACAGAGAGACAGATCTCCATGAAATGTTGTTGATTATTTTTCGGCTGCTCCCTGTTTGGGATCACCACAGAGGTCCACATGCTTTGATTTGGCACAAGTGTTATGCCAGATGCCCTTCCTGACGCAACTCTCCCATTTTATCCAGGCTTGGGACCGGCACTGAGGGTTAACTCTTCAGTGGCTGGGGTAGCTCCCTGCCCGGGAAACGACCATTCCCACCAGGAGGCTACAGACCTCCATGACATGTTAACTTTAAATCAGAAGTGCTGTAGATGCCAGACAGTAAACACATCTTGGCTGGATAATTTGTAGTAAAGTGAAGGCTTTTCTGATAAACTCGTTATGTACCTGCTATTCGTTATGCTTTACTGTTCTATTGGCGATGACACCAGGTAAATTTAATCTTCTTTCTCATCATCTTCCAGCTCTGAGCTCGGTCACAGCACATATCATGAGTCGCAGCAGGAATCCTCCACAAAAAGGCCAAGGAGCCGCCCGAGCCAAACAGGTAAACAGTCTGGAGCTTAATTACTGCAGCAACCCAGATCTGCTGCTGGGTTTTCATGAGTGACGTTAACTCTCTCTCTCTGTCTCTCTCTGTGTCTCTCTCAGATGGGTTTGCTCTTGGATCTGTCTCCGGACGCTGCAATGGAGGACTCTGGTGGAAATGATGAGGCTTTAGAGGCGGAGCTGCTTGCTCTGATTGGAGGAGGAGGAGGTGGCAGGGGCAAGCAGCCTGGAAAGAATGATGGTGGGAAAGGTGAGAAGTATAGATAAACAAACACAGAAGAAATGACTGATTTTTTTAATAATATTGTTTAAAAAAAAAAAAAAAAAAAAAAAAATCCGCTCCTGTGGTAGCTCCTGTCCCCATGGAGGACATTGAGCGCATGGCCGCCCTGTGCATGAAGGACCTGGATGAGGAAGGAGAGGATGATGAAGGCCTGGAGGACGATGCAGAACTCCTGGTAATGACAGAACACTGTATCATGCAGTACACTGAGGTTCAGGTGGGATCGTTCAACCTTGTGTCTGACACCGTCAGAAGGTTAGGCTTGCTAGGTTTCAGTCGCTAGTTCAGGTTTTGCTCAATAGACCCACTTTTGTTTTACCCACTTGGTTAGCTTTCACTTGCTAGCTATTGGTGAGTAGATTAGCTCAGATTTGAGGAATAGATCAGTAGATTAGATTTTTCTTGGGTTAGGTTTGGTTAGGGTTTTGCTGATCTGCACAAGGTGAAAGAGATGTTTAAGTGTGGAGTGTAGGGGTGAAAACAGCTCTACATGGAAGACTAGCTCATAAACCAAACCACAAAACAGTTTTTTTAATTTGTCATGCTTAACCTTGGCTCCTCTCTGTAAATCAGGCTGAACTGAACGATGTTCTGGAGGATGATCAAGAGGAACCGGCTCCTCCTGCACCAACCCCGCCTCAGCGCTCTAATGCAACCCCCAAATCCACCGCCACTACCCCGAGTGGCGCAGGCGGAATGGAGTCCCTTCTACAGGAGCGTATTAGCATGTACCAGGCGGCCATCACTAACGCCAAAGCTTCAGGAGAGGGCAGCAAGGCTCGCAGATATGAGCGCGGACTAAAGGTGACCCCATGCCTCTAACACCCATGTTATAGTTCAGAACAGATTTGTTGTTCTAGTGCAACTACACACCTCAGTTGTAAAACTACCATTCTGTACTTTCATTTCAAGCTTCTCTTTACATTTTTCAGGCCCAGAAATTAGCTCTGCCTCCAGCTGAAACATAGCCAGAAAAGGCAACTGACAAGTTATACCTAGTCTTGAGGGAGCAGTCGATTGGTGGAAAATGGGAAGGCTTACTGTTACTGTTTTCTGTGCACTTGCATCAGCACTGTGCTCTGAAAATTACACACTGCTGCTTTAAATAACGTGTCTTCAAGTTAAAGGGATAATTCCTTATAAGTCCACGTTTCTGCAAATCAGTAATCCATTCGTTATGTCTGGTCTGTGGTCATGTTACTGCATCAACCAGTGATCTGTAAAGCACCTTTAACTGTGTAAAAATAACACAGATTTCAGTACCACCATTGACTGATTTATTCCAATTGACTTATTTTCTTACCTTTCACTGTTAATATTTGATTGAACTATCACAAGTTTGGTAGTTTTCTGTTCTCGTCATTTACCTTCGGTTAATTATGGGAGCAAACATGCATGGTGCAAAAACCTTGTCACAGCTTCCTGTTTGTGTCCCTTTGTATTAAGCTGATAAACAGAAAGCATCAAACTGTCCTCTCACAAAATGTCTCAATTCTTTAACATGACTGAATTTATGCACAAATTGGTGCAATGACCAGAGCAAGAATGTTAGCACAAACTGCTAGATATAACAGCTTCAACTCTTCTGGGAAGGCTTTCCACAAGGTTTAGGAGTGTGTTTATGGGAATTTTTGACCATTCCTCTAGAAGCACATTTGTGAGGTCAGGCACTGATTCATCCCAAAGGTGTTCTGTGGGGTTGAGGTCAGGTCAGTCAAGTTCCTCCACACCAAACTCACTCATCCATGTCTTTATGGACCTTGCTTTGGTCACTGGTGTGCAGTCATGTTGGAACAGGAAGGGGTCATCCCCAAACTGTTCCCACAAAGAGCATGAAATTGACCAAAATGTCTTAGCATGGAGCTGAAGCATTAAGAGTTCCTTTCACTGGAACTAAGGGGTCGAGATCAACCCCTGAAAAACAACACCTGAACTCAGTGATTTGGAGGGGTGTCCCAAAACTTTTGCCTATATAGTGTACATTAGCACTTCAGGTCAGATTTAGCCTAAGTGTGTGTTTAATTGTGGTTACAGACTCTACAGTCCATGTTGGCATCTGTGAAAAAGGGAAAACCCATTAACGAGGAGGAGATCCCACCCCCAGTAGCTACCGGAGCTAAACCCACCACCGCACAGCAAGAACCGGTCAGAGAACAGGAACAGCCTGCTCCACCACCAAGGACCAATGAGAAGCCACTGCAGGAGGCGAAGACTGTAACCCCACCCAAACCTCAGCTCCTGCAGCCGCCCAATCAGAAAACTCCTGCTGTGACGCCAGATACACCAGCTATTTCACCCTTAACTCCTGTCCAGCCCAACACCCAGCATTCAGGTACACACACACACACACACAGAATCACCCAAAAGATTGTCCTATATCGTGTTTCTCTGGGTGTATCACAGAGCTGAAGGCCAGTGTGTTGAGCAGACAGAGGGAATATAAACTGGCTGCTATTCAGGCTAAACAGAGTGGAAACACAGACCTGGCCAGGCAACACCTTGTCATCGCCAAGGTAACCATTTCTGGTGGTCAGAATTCAAAATCCTGTTTTTAACTGCAAACACATATTTGTCAAAAATGACAATGTTGTTCAGAACTCCTCCCCATGTATTATACTGGGCAGCAATAAAGAAATTTATACTAGAATCTGACCCTTCCTTCCACAGAAGTTGGATTCTGTGGTAGAGGCGATTGACCGAGGAGAGCATATGGATGCCAGCTCACTGCCGCCCCCTCCTGGTCTGTTCCCAACATCACATTGCATTTATACTTTGACGTTAATGAGCACAGTGTATGTCCTGTTCATTAAACTGATTTCTATCTCTCTCTCTCTCTCTCACACATACACACACACACACACTGCAGGAGATGTTGCAGTTGAGCGTTCTGCTCCACCTCCTCAATCTGCACCTGCCAAACCCACCCCTGCTCCTCCACCCGCTGAAGCTCGTAAGTGTGCTGTCTGAGTGAGTGTGTTTAGGCTACAGTGCAATATAGATGCCAAATACTAGGCTGGAGATAACCCATGTCTGTGTGTGTGTAGCCCTTCCTGCTCCCCGTAACCTGGCCGAGGCCCTGCAGCAGCGCATGGACAAATACAAAAGCGCAGCTGAGAGCGCCAAGAGCAAAGGAGATGACCGGAAAGCTCGCATGCACGAGCGCATTGCTAAGGTTGAAAGACCACGGCTCTCTCACTAAGTCTAGTGCACACACAAGACCACACCTCCTTTACAGGGACTTACACAGCGGCCACACCTCCTTTACTGACACACACACAGAGGCCACACCTCCTTCACTGGGACTGACACACACTAAGGCCACACCTCCTTCACTGAGACTGATACACATAGTGGTCATGCAGCCTATCATTCAACTAGCAGCTGTATCTGTATTTAAGATTATACACAAAATATGTATTCTGTGTGTGTGTGTTTAGCAATATCAAGATGCCATTAAGGCACACAAAGCAGGACGACCCGTCAATCTAGCAGAGCTACCAGTACCACCAGGTAACATGCGCACACACACACCTGAAGTGTGTGATAGAATGTGTCCAGGCATGTCCATCAGTGTCCAGGTGTGCTTACGGTAGCATTTTTATCTCCCTCTCTCAGGTTGTCCTCCTCTACAAGGTGCAGAAAGCACCGAGCAAAACTTCCTGGGTGTCCTGGAAACGGCTGTGAAACTAGCCAATCGGGATGCAGACGCAGGGGAGGATGATGATGAAGCCGAGGATGAAGTGGCAAAGGTAACAGACCACAAAAAAGGATGAAGAATTGTTCCTCACCCCAAATCTAGTGGATCAGGATGGACATGACTGGTGTCCTCCATTTAATTATGCAAATGTATTTATCCTGGTTTTGGATTGTTTATGTATCTGTCCCTTGTGTTATATAGCCAGCGGTGCGTCCTGCTGCTCAGAAAGCTCGAGCTCCTGCCCCCTCACACTCCTCATCCCCTGCAGTGACCCCCACAGCCTCCACAGACACCTCCAAACTGGGAAATAAAGGTGAGCAGGTGGATCTGAATCATGGGAATTCAATAGATTCTTAAGCCTTGTTAACTTCTTTGACCATTACTAACCTTCTAGAGCTGATTTCTAAGTTACTGGTCCTTGCTATAGTAGCAGAAATGTAGTTTAACAATTGGCACACGTTCAAAAGTGCTGGAGTGGGACTGGAGAAATGCTAACAAATGTATCGAATCATGATTATTGCTGGAGTAGTACCATAAAACACTTCATCAATGATCAACTGATCAAAAGAAATGATCAATTTTGCAGAAATTTCTGGACAAGCTCTGTAAAAATGCAGATGCTAAAGGTAGCCATTATGGTAGAATAATCCTTTACTATTTTTTAATAATTATTATTAAAAATAATAACAAATGGCTAAATTGCAATTACATGAATGTCAATATGGTAACTTGTATTACTGTGTGGGTGTGTGTAGCTCAGCAGCAGCTGGACTTCCTCCTCCGTCGCAGGCAGCAGTTTGTTAAAGCGGCCCTGCGCTCCAAGCAGATGAAGGACGTCCAGGGAGCAGCGCAGCATCTGCGCAATGCCAAGGGACTCGACCCCATGATCACTGCAGCTAAAGGAGGCCTGCCCGTGGATATCAGCAAGGTGTGTGTGTGTGTGTGTGTGTGAGAGTTTTCACAACACTACCGTCAGGACTGAAGTACAAATACAACCTTATACACCTGAGATGATTCCATGGTGCGATTAAAGAATCTGCTAATGGGGAAAAATTCCGACTGAATAATTGTGATGGACCTTGAACAACTCTTTATTGACCTGTCCTCTAATTTGTTTTATTCACCTGTCTCTCTCTATCTGTCTCTCTCTCTCTCTCTCTCTCTCTCTCTCTCTCTCTCTCTATATATATATATATATATATATATATATATATATATATATATATCTGTCTATCTCTCTCTCTCTCTCTCTCTCTCACTCTGTAGGTGCCCAGTGCCCCAGTGTGTGAGGAAGACTACACTCTCTCTCAGACTCGTTCTTCCCGCTCAACCCAGCAGTACACTCAGCTCATGGAGCGCCTCAGGCAACAGCACGAGGTCAGCACACGCTCCCCAACACCTACATACCAGTTACACACATATTATACATTAACATCAGGGGTTATAACCTGTTAGCAGTGTAGTCTAATCAAATCTGCTGCATTATATTAAGTATATACACCGATCAAGTGTAACACTGTGAGCAGTGAGAGGTGAAGTGAATAATACAGAGTATCTCCTCATCATGGCAACGGTAAGTCGCAACTTACAGGACTTAAAGGATCTGCTGCTAACATCTTGGTGCCACAGCTCACCTTCAGGGATCTAGTGGAGTCCATGCCTTGAAGGGTCAGGGCTGTTTTGGCAGCAAAAGGGGGACCAACACAATATTAGGCAGGTGGTCATAATGTTATAGCTGATCGGTGTATAGTGTAACTCCTTTAATGGTATGCTTTGTTTACTGTTAACGCTGTGGGCAGCCATGTTGATATGACCTCACCTGCTGAATTTGAGGTCGTATTAATTACCAGTTAGAAGATTTTCATTGAATTCACTATTAGTTCCTGCTGGTGCTGATCTTGAGCAAACTGAAAATAAATGAACCACACTTAGAACTTTTGGTACTCACCAGGCAGCAGGTAGGAAAAAAGCTCACTGTGAGTACACTGTGAAGGTCTCCTTAAACATTCACTAATCTCTGTTCTCTCATGGTGTACAGAAATGCCTGAGCTACACGCAGCAGTTCACTCAAATGGGCAACATGGCCGAGACCATAAGGTGAAGAAAAAAATATATCAGCTTGATTCTGATTTGGTCGGCTGAGGTATTTGTATCAGTGTGTGTGTGTGTGTGGTTGTGTTTATTTGCTTGAAGCTTTACAGTTCAATCTTCTTTAAGTGTATCTGAATGTAATCGATCAGAGACATGACATGATGTAGAGTATGTATTAGACTAGTGATGGGAAGGGTGTGAGTTCGAATCCCAAGTGACACCAAGCTGCCACCTTCTGGGCCCCTGAGCAAGGCCCTTAACCCTCAGTTGCTCAGTTGTATAAAATGAGATACATTTTAAGTCGCTCTGGATAAGGGCGTCTGCCAAATGTCAGAATTTTAAATGTAAATATGACCAGATGTAGCTAACAAGTAGCCCAAAAGTAGCCTGAGGGGAGGAGCATAGCAGGGCACTTCAATGTAGTATGCAAATTAGATTATTAGGCCACGCCCTGTAGTGTGATTCTCTGGTTTTGGGTGCATTTCCATTTATGTTATATTAACTCTCAGAACCAGTGTAGCATGACATGATAAATATTTGTGTGTGTGTGTATATGTGTAGATTTGAGAAGCTGGCAGAGGAGTGTATGAGTAATATTGAACTGTTGAAGAAAGCTCATGCAAAAGGCTATCCTGTTCCAGGCCACCACACAGAGGAGCGCACCATCAACACCGTCAAGTAAAAACACACACACACACACACACACTCATACTCACACTCAAGTGCCAATATGAAATGTCTGTCTCTCTGCAGGATTTTTCCTAATTTCACTGCCAGTGAGATGGAGCTGACAATCATAAGAGGAATCAACCTGCCCACTCCAGGTGTGTGCGCGTGTGTGTGTGTGTGTGAGAGAGAGAGATGATGAGAAATGATCTCTTGCTTGTTTGTCCTTGGATCATTCACTCATTTTGTCCCTCTCTCTCTCTCTGTCTCTCTCTCTCTGTGTGTGTGTGCTGCAGGATTTTCAGCCAGTGATCTGGACGCTAGCGTGCGCTTTGAGTTTCCCTTCCCGAGCTCGGTACAAAAAATAAAAACTCTCTCTCTCTCTCTTATTCTGCCTCTCTGACATTATAGTATTATTCATTGTTGTATTGTTTATTTATCGTGTAGGAAGAAGCTCAGAGAGACAAAACCAACACTGTGAGAAGCACCAACTGCCCAGGTGTAAAAACACACACACACACACCCCTTAACCCTGTGTTCCGCTCTAGTATAGGTTTTCAGCAATGACAAGCTATATGTTCAGTTATAATGCTGTAATAAAGCATAAACAGTTCTGCTTTCACATCATTCATTTACTCTCCATGTAACAGATATGGCTCAAAAATATGAAAAGAAGACCTGTAACCATAATCTCGTGACCTTCAGGGTAAAATTACAGTGTTACACTATTAACAACGGTCCTGTCCATCAGAGTAACGGCCAATCAGCCGCCCACGTTGGGACTTCTTTTGTCTCTGTAGGGGTTTTGTGGTAATCTCCCAGAACTCCAAGATGTGAGAGAGTTACAAACAGAACTTTGTTTGTTTGTTTAGAACTTTACATGATGATCTAATTACATGGTGACATCTTAGCTGCTGTCATTTGTACATTAAGCGATGTCAGTGAATAAGACTGATGATCTCCTCATCATGGCACCTGTTAGTGGGTGGGATATATTAGGCAGCAAGTCAACATTTTGTCCTCAAAGTTGATGTTAGAAGCAGGAAAAATGGACAAGTGTAAGGATTTGAGCTTTGAGTTTGATGAAGGGACAAATTGTGATGGCTAGACCACTGGATCAGAGCATCTCCAAAACTGCAGCTCTTGTGGGGTGTTCCCGGTCTGCAGTGGTCAGTATCTATCAAAAGTGGTCCAAGGAAGGAACAGTGGTGAACCGGTGACAGGGTCATGAGCGGCCGAGGCTCATTGATGGACGTGGGGAGAGAAGGCTGGCCCGTGTGATCCGATCCAACAGACGAGCTACTGTTGCTCAAGCAGCTGTTAATGCTGGTTCTGATAGAAAGGGGTCAGAATACACAGTGCAGGACGGGTCAGCAAAAGGGGGACCAACACAATATTAGGCAGGTGGTCATAATGTTATGCCTGATCGGTGTATATTCTCTCACACACTCTCCTTTTTTCTTTCTCTCTGTGACTGACAGAGTTCAAAGCGTACTTTAAGTTGCTCATCAACCGAACACACCGAGGCTTTAAGAGAGTGGTGCAGACTAAAGGCATCAGGTTCGAGGTCATCCACAAAGGGTGAGGTTTTATTTTAATTCTATCATCGAATAAAACTCTAAAAGTTTTAAGAAGGCTGGAGAAAAATCACACCATCCTTTCAAAAGCCTCAAAAAATACTTACTTTTAACCAGCAGAATGTGAGAAAAACTCAAATCATGTGAAAACGTGAATGTGGGTGTATAAAATATTAAATAAACATGATTTGTGTGATTTATCTGAAAATGCATGCAACTGAAAACTTTAAAGACTCATTCATATTCCCTGTGTGTGTGTGTGTGTGTGGTTTCAGTGGCCTCTTCAAGAACGATAAGGTGGTGGGAAATGCTCAGCTGAAACTCGAAGCACTGGAGAATCAGTGTGAGATCAGAGAGATTATAGATGTGAGTTACACACACACACACACACACACTCTCATACACGTTTCTCATCTTTCACCCTCATAAAATATCGCTCACTCTTCAGCAGAATCCTCATCATATCTACACATCACATATATATACAGAAATGTGAGGTCAGCATGTGAGCTGCTGTGTGTGTGTGTGTGTGTAAGGTGCTGGATGGCAGGAAGGCGACAGGAGGGAAGCTGGAGGTGAGGGTGAGGATTCGGGAGCCGCTGGGTGGGGCCCAGCTCCAGTCCGTCACAGAGAAATGGATCGTAGTGGATCCACCGGCCATCACCCCCGACAGAGAGAGAGCCAGAGAGCGGGTAAGAACAGCAAGGAGCAAATTAGGGGGCCAAGCACCAAAGATCCTGGTATTAAGCACTAAGGAACATATTCAGGAGGCAAGTGCAGAGGAATTGGATCAATGGGTCAAACACTAAGCATCATTTTAAGAGGGCAAGTATGAAGAATGAGGATCATATCAGGGTACAAAGTACCGAGGCACAAATTACGGGGCCAAGCACTGGTCCAGGCAGAGTATCATAGTAGCACCAAAGAGATCTTTCACCTACTTCAATCTGGTGTAATCTTCTGTATTCCGGATGTTGCCTGCATTTTCACTGTCAGGTTTATTCTGTCAGAAATCTGACAGACTCTTGTTGTTATCAGTCTGCTATATCTCTGGATGAAGAGAGACTGTCCTACATACTGTACAAGAGAGAAAATTGTTATTTTTCAGTGCAGTGTTTAGAAGCGCTGTTCTGTTGTGTTACTACCTTCAAAAAATCCCATCAGATCTCACTTCGGTCATCACTGTGTCTCATTCATTTCACATTTCATTCTTCTCCAAAAGGCACCTTCACCAAAATCCAAACCCCGCAACGATCAAGGCAAGAGCGGCCATTCAAGGTAACGTGTGTGTGTGTCCTGTTCATAATAGACTCTAACAGCTGAATTGGTGTAATTGTGATACACAGGTGTCTCATTATAGAGATCTATTTTTCTTTTCAGGCTCTCACCTCCTCAATACAAACTCCACAGCTTCAGCCTCCTCAACTATGACAAGGAAAGACTAGAGAGAAAGGTGTGTGTCTGTCTCTGTCTGTCTCTCTGTCTGTCTCTCTGTCTGTCTGTCTGTCTCTGTTTTTTTGTCTGCCTGTCTGTCTGTTTGTCTGTCTGTTTGTCTGTCTGTTTGTCTGTCTGTTTGTCTGTCTGTTTGTCTGTCTGTGTCTTACATATTGAATAGTTTCAGCACTGTTTGCACAGATCAGTAATAAATTTAAATCTGACAGAATAATAAAACAGTTTCAGAATGTTAGCTTTCAGTTAGAATGTAGATGTGAATGTAATTTGAAAATCAGTGTTCAGACATTTTCCTGTCTTTATAAACACATTATTCAATTACGGCAACTCCAACAAACAACTCCAACAAATCAACATCATCTAAAGAGTGAACTCTGAAAATGTAGATTTTACAGTGAGGCTAAATCTAAACTGGTAGTTTATACACTGCCTCTCTGTTCCCTTCAGAGGACCGGATAAACAGAGAGGGAAAGAACACTGAGATGTGTTGAGGTTTATTTTGAGTGTTTGATGTGTAGCACTGCAGGGTTTTGCTTTCTGTCCACAGATCGGTGATTATAAGAAAAACAGACGGGATCCACCGCCGGATCTGCTGAACCAGCATAAAGAGATCTGCCACCGACTACAGTGGCAAAAATCCTACCTGGAGAGGGGCTCTTCATCTGTGTTAGCAGGTTATACACACACACACACAAACACACACACACACACACACACAAGCATACACACACACACACAAACAGTCTACATTCATATTTTGCCCTCCAGGAGGTACACATCTTCAATAACTCATTCTTTAGTGCTCTCAAACAAAAAGCAGTTGTCATGGCAACAAAATAAATATTTTCCGTATAATTAGATGACTAATAAATCCTGCTACTTAGATGATGATGATGATGATGATGATGATGATGAGTGTGTATATTGTGGTTGTTGCCATTGTTAAAAAAAAAAACAAACAGACAAGCCACATCCACAAAAGCAAAAACTGAACTTCTCTCTCAACATCATTCCATCTCTCTCTCTCTCTCTCTCTCTCTCTCTCTCTCTCTTTCCCTCCCTCTCTGTCTCTTTCTCTTCATCATTCCATCTCTCTCTTTCTCTCCCACGCTCTCTCTCCATCATTCCATCTCTCTCTCTCTCTCTCTCTCTCTCTCTTCATCATTCCATCTCTCTCTCTCCATCATTCCATCTCTCTCTCTCTCTCTCTCTCTCTCTCTCTTCATCATTCCATCTCTCTCTCTCTCTTCATCATTCTATCTCTCTCTCTCTCTCTCTCTCTCTCTTTCCCTCTCTGTCTCTTGCTCTCCATCATTCCATCTCTCTCTCTCCCTCTCTGTCTCTCTCTCTCCCTCTCTGTCTCTCTCTCTCCCTCTCTGTCTCTCTCTTCATCATTTCATCTCTCTTTCCATCATTCCATCTCTTTCTCTCCCTCTCTTTCTCTCCATCATTCCATCTCTCTCTCTCTCTCTCCCACTCTCTCTCTCTCCATCATTCCATCTCTCTCTCTTTCTCTCCCACTCTCTCTCTCCATCATTCCATCTCTTTCTCTTCATCATTAAATCTCTCTCTCTCTCTCTCTCTCTCTCTCTCTCTTTAGAGTATGATAGTGTATTAAGTAAGTTCGCTCATGGTCTGGCTGATTCTGTGAAGAGGTTTTCCAGTGAAGGCAACAGAGTGAGTAAACACACACACACACACACACGTGTTCCTGTTCCTTTCTTTCTTTAACACTTTCTCTCTCTGTGTCCAGGACGCAGCTAAAGATGCTCTGGGAAGGCTTAAGATGGTGGAGACCGAGGTATGTTTACTAGGTTACATGGTTACTAGTTAACTAGTTTTAAGTTAGAAGGTTATTGTTTTTCAGCGGTTTGGACACCGGGCTCGGTCTTTGGTGTGATGTGTCCCAGATACACGAATACACAAAGGCTTTTTTTAAAACATGTTTTTCCAGCATTGGAGCTTAACTCCGTGGTTGTGTTTAAATAATAGATGTAAGAACTTGCAGTTCTGTGTCACTTCATCTGCTGCCTTATGGTCACTGTGTATGATGAGTCTGTGTGTTTCTCTGGTCAGTTAGACAGTGAGTCCAGTCAGAACAGATCCAGTGTGTGATCACTACTACAGCCAGAGTACAGAAACAACCAAGAACACACATTCACACACGTCTGTTCATATACTCACACACTCACTCTCTCTCTCTCTCTCTCAGATGGAGTCTCTGAGGAAGAAGCGTCCTGCGTGAACATGTACAGGAGGTGGAACGTCGATGTGCGTTGGAAAACTGTTCTCACACGCAGAAGCAGTCACTAACACACACGTCTTCTCTTCCAGAAACATCACACACTTCTCTGTTACTTCTCTCCTCTCGCTGTAGCGTCTTAAACAAACACTCCTGATATTTTAGTCCAGACTCACCTGAGATCAACTGGACTACTTTACTGAAAAAAAAAAACATTTTTCACTCGGGCTATATGGATGGCCAACGAGGCCATAAGTTATTATTTTTGTTTTTCTTTTCTGGAGTTAAGACACACACACACACCGCAGTTCAGATGTGTAACCCTGTGTGTGTGTGGGAGTGGAAGCTGAACGTAACTTAAGCTAAGATTAAATGTAACCGTTCTTACCTTTTATGCAAATTAGTTCTGCAGCACATCCAATCCATAAGCTCCGAAACTTCAAAACAGCAGTACAGTCTCTGCCTACAAATACTTCTCATTTGCTAGCGAGAGGGCGTTACAGGCCGCTAAGTGAACGGAAAACGTCGCCAGTAAAACGTGACCTGTGTGGGCGTGTGTAAGAACAGGATGACGACGACAGCGTCGTATTAATGAAGCACTAATTATTATTGTTTCGAATGTTTTCGAGTCACGTGACTCAGGGCTTTTTTTTTTTTTTATAACAGAGCAGTTTCGCCTTAAATGAAATGTGCACACTACTAGACGTGTTTACTTATTCACTACTAAGCTAATTTAGCTAACAAGGGAGGAAAGCTTTTTTTTTTTAATTCACTTCAGATTTCCAGCTGTCAAAAATTTAGGCCACACCTCCTTCCTCAGTCTGGTGCTGCTCTGGCTTTAAGACAGGCCGATGTTTTTATCTCTGTGCTTTTATTTTGTCTATATTGATAAGTGTGTGGTCACTTTGGTCCGTTGACCTTGTCGGCATTAAAGGGGTCACTGTGTACATTTTCGTTTTCGGCCAAACTGCTCCTTTAGCGATCATTTGCACATTTGATGAGGCGTGCAGCAGTACAGCAGCTTTTCTGTATTCTCTCCATCTGCCATCCGTCTCCATGCTCCATGTGCCTTTGTGTGTGTGTGTGTGTGTGTGTGAGAATGGTGTAAATCCTTATAGAGAGCATATGAAGAGTAATCTGGTCTCTGCACTGGATTCTGCTTAATCCTTCCTGTGTGCAGCTCAGCATGCTGTGATACGGGGGATAATGTTAACACTCCGCCGGTGAAGGTTAAGGAGATGGGAATAGAGGGTTGTGTATGTATATAGAGGAAAAGGGGAGGGGCCAGGATCACAGCCCATAATCGGGGATTAGCCCTCGTCTGGTCGCCCAGGTGACCTTTGATCTCCAGTGGAGAGAAAAAAAAACGAACAAACTGACTGTGGGACGTTTCATAACCAGCGTTCGGATCAAATGACTAAAGTCCAGAGGAGCCACGCAATATTATTATTATTAGTACTGGTAATAATTATTCTCATTTTTCCATCATTACAATAAACTACACAGAACCCACGCTAGCTACCTAGTGCTACACTCTACAGCTTCAGCTCTCTCTCTCTCTCTCTCTCTCTCTCTCTTTTCCTTCTCTCTCGCTCTCTCTCACACAGAACCTATGCTAGCTACCAAGCGCTACACTCTAGAGCTTCAGCAGCCTACTTTCAACCTTCACCCAAACAAACAAGGCTCTGGATTTGTGAACCTAACTGAAGCCATATCAGGTTCCAGCTCCTGGTTTATGTTCTCTTCTGCCTCTCAGCACACCTGAGCCAGGTGATCAGGTGCAGATTGTGGTCTTTGGGGACTACATAAAGGAAAAATTGAGGGCCGTGTCCCAAACGCCAGCATTCGCGTTCGTTCTGAACTGAAAAGGAAACAAAATATTTGGAAAAGTGATTCGTTTTGCTACAACCATCACAGCGTTGCACTCTTGAAGCTGACTAGTTGATAACACTAGTAGCTTGTTATCACAGAGGAGAGCTCCATAATTAGCTAAACCCTGACAGAACACACCAATTCGAAGTATATGCAAACAATATTGTAGCTACCGTGCCACTTCCTTTTACTATACAAGGCTAATACGTCTTACTGCTGTTTCTCAGTGTTAAACTGTGTAGTGTGGAGTAGACCGCTGCTGAAACCAGACCTGTCGAAAACCAGTCATGTGACTATGCTGGAGCGGGGATTTTCTGTGCAGTCCGTCGTTTGGAGAACATGGACGAGATTTAATGCGTCTCTTTGCAAGTGAACTTCACTCGTTCTACTTCCTTTCCAATTCAGCTAGTTACCGGGAGCTTCATGAGCTGAACCTATGGCGTCTGAGACGCGAGTTTGACCCTTCTAATGTAGCTCATTTCCTGTCTCACACCAAAACTGCGCTTCTTTTCATATTATAGTGAATCTGTAGCTTAATAAATCTTCAGATTTTACCTTTCAGTGTTACCGGTTTACCTGAGTTTTTGAGTTTTGCATGTTAGCCCTGCCTCCTTGTGGTTTTCTGGACTCAACACTGGTCCTGATAATAATAACTGGCAAAAACACTGATTCGTAAAAGTTTTGTTAGAAATCTGTGGTAATTTTATCACTTTGGTTCGGCAGGAAATGAGCCGCATTAAAGTGTCACATGCGGTGGAAGTCCCTGTTGGTGCAGGTAGCATGATCATCCTATCAGGAAAGTGTTCGTCGGTGGTTGTCTGGGTTCCACCAGGACAATCCCAAATTTCTTTCCTCCTCCTCCTCACACTCACTACAAGCCTCGGCACACGTCCTGCCGATACGGCGTGGAGAAAACAGACAACAGGTGAAGGTTCATGTTCGTTCTGGGACGGATCACCTGGATGGTCGTCTTCATGTGTTTGTCGAGGTTAGAACATTTGAACAGCACCACCTGCAGTACCGGAGCTCTTCTTCGCTACGCAACAGCTCATCTCATGACGCGGTCTCTGTAACGAGATAATTTTGGGATTCTAATATTTTGTTGTTTCTCATCTTTCCACACATACTCCTCCATCATATTTAATAACATGGCAATCAGTACACATGTATGTGTTCATGTATGTGGTGTTTTTTTTCCCCAGTGACCCTGTAACACTGTGTATCCAGGTGTTTTCGGGCAGATGTTTTATGTTGACTCATTAAAGTATGAAATGTGATGTGTGTTTGTGATGTGTTCTGATATCGTGTTGAGGGATCGAATGTCCATGACAAGGACAGAAGTATCCCAGAGTTAATGACCTTTTTATTTAAGAACTGAACTAGAGGAACTAGAGCATTATTCAGCTTTATTAGCACTTCTGACAGAGGAAGGTCCTCACAGAGATAAATATCCATCTCTGTTTATTTATCTTTATCTCCACGCCATCCGTCCAAGGGTCAGTGTGTGAAGTCTGACGTGTGCGCGCCTGTCCATCCTATGCTAAGGTGACGGGAGCGCGCGCAAGAGAACCAAAAACGGTGGGCGTGGCTTAAAAAAAAAAAAAGCGAGCCGTGCGTTTCCTGCCGGAATGAGCACGTGCTTCCGCGAGAGGTCCCTCTGTCAAGTCAGTGCGCGTTGTTGTCGCTGCTGCTGCGCGCGCGTGTAGCCCCTTTAAATCGCGCCCACACCGCGAGGCTTTCACGAGCGAACACGGCCCCGGTGTTCGGTGTTTTTGAAGATTTTTTTTTCTTTTTGTTCACTCTATCCTTCGCGCTTAACCGGAACCTGCACTCGAATTGAGCACGCCTAAAAGCAGGGTCATGACGCTGGAAGCGATCCGGTACCGGGCCGGGTCTCTGCAGATCCTCAACCAGCTGCTGCTGCCGCGAGAGACCGTGTACGAGGAGATCCGCTCGGTGCAGGACGGATACGAGGCCATCAAGAGCATGAAGGTAGGAAAGATCAGCAAGTCTTCTTTCACTTCTCTCCGTTTACCATTTTATCTGTTTGTTTTTGCATTTATTTGTTCTCAGTCAGCCTGCTTTCTTTTTTTTCCCCCTTTCCCCCTTCCCTGCACGAGACGGTGCGTGAAGAACGTTAGATCGCGCGAGGCACGCAGACGCTTCTTTGTGTCAAGCGCTTTTGTTCGTTCGTTCGTACGCACGCGCGCGTCTCCGCGTCTCCGTCGGTGTGCTCGAGCACCACACAGCATCGCTCACGCGCTGTCTTAACCGGCCAAAGTGAACGGAACCTTTCTGTATGAAAGGAAACTCCAATCGTTTTTCTTTCTTTTTTTTTCCACCTCCTCGGTGATGTGTCACTTTTACAAGCATTGTCGTCTCCCCCGTTTCCCGGTGCGGTCCAGTTATTTCCCGGTGCTCGTCATCGTTTTTAATTAGAGGTGCTCGCGCCCTGCTGTCACAGCCAACCTAGCTGCAACATGAATTATTGATGTTGCAGCTAGCTTCACTTAGCTCTCTTCCTGCTATTCCCCCCTTTACGAGACTTCTGCACAGCTGTCTGCACGCGCACCCGCCAGCTGAAATTGCTTTATTTTTTTATTTTCTTTTGTGTGTCTCTTAAACACTACGAGCTCCTTCTGTGAGAGCTGAGATTTGCTGAAGCGTTAACTAGTATTTTTATTCCAAAATATTTGTCTCTAAATTTAGACATTTATCCAGTCACAGCTACTAAACACAGCTGGTGGAACTTAAGTGATCTACCTATCTATACATAGCTGAAGGTATTAATAGAAACTTCTCATGGTCATATAATGGCTCTACCTTTCCCCAGTGTGATGACATAAAGCTAATAACTTTAACTGAGAGTGACATAATAATTTTCTCCCAGAATGCAATGTCACACAGGTGAGAATTTTCATGAAGCAGAAAGGTACCACTTTTCACGTAAAGGTGAATACATTTCGATGGATGATGTAAAGGTGATGTCATAGACGTAAAGACTTTGCCTGTAGTATGTTGTCATAAACGTAATATGGTTTCACAGGGTGTGATGTCAAAAGCTAAGAACTTTTCATGATGGTGCTACCTTTCCCACAGAGAACATTTCAGAGAACGTTCCTTTTTCCGAAGCGTCAGAAGGCACAGCTTTCATAATATTAGGAACCTTTCCCCGAGTATGACGTCATGATGGTCATAACTTTTCCCTTCTGACATGTCACAGTTTGACGTCAGAACCACAATCATTTTCGTCAAAAAGGGTCATGATCTCAAAAGACAACGCTGTAACGCTGACGAGCGTTCCTGACATGTCGTAGTGATGTCATAGTGTCTTTAAGCATCACCATAGAGCCCATGTCATTAATAACATTTCCTAGAGTCTGCTGTTATGGTAATAACTTTTTTTCTTCTTCTTCTTCCTGCAGAGGAGTTTCATAAAGATAATAACACTTCCTGGAACATAGTGGTGTAATAAAAACAATATTTTACAGATTATGATGTTTTTTTTTGTGCTTCTCGTTAGAATGATCTTGGATTACAGTTCAATACAGAAGACAAACACATGGAAATGCGGACCTTTAGAGGGTTTTGTGTATTGTTAAAGGAAGTAAGATGAAGTAGTGAAAGCTGTTTGCAGATGGAACAAAATATTAATTTAAAGTTAAGCTATATTAAAATTTATAATTATTGAAGCTGTCTGGTTTTACTGCAGAAACTGAAGCCAGGAAGAACTGTGGCAGGACCTCTTCAAAGTCAATTCCCCTCATGGGATCAACTGTCTGTCTGTCTGTCTGTCTGTGTGTTTGTCTGTCCGTCCGTCCATCTTATCTGTCTGTCCATCCATCCACCTTATCTGTCTATTTATCCATCTGGCTATCTGTCTCTGTCCATCCACCCATCTTATGTCTGTCTGTGTCTATCTATCTATCTGGCTATCCGTCTGTCCACCCATCTGTCTTTCTGTCTGTTCGTCCGTCTTATCTATCTATCTATCTATCTATCTATCTATCTATCTATCTATCTATCTATCTATCTATCTATCTATCTATCTATCTATCTGACTATCTATCTGACTATCTATCTGACTATCTATCTGACTATCTATCTGACTATCTATCTGACTATCTGTCTGTCCATCCATCTTATCTGTCTGTCTGTGTATCTATCTTTCTGTCTGTCCATCCATTCTATCTATCTATTTATCTATCTGTCTGTCTCTCTGTCTGTCTATTTATTTATAAGATTGCATGAGTGAACTGGAGTGAATTTAATGCAGGTGTAAAGGAAAAGGCTGGTCACCTGAACTCTTCAGCTGATTTTGGTTTTTCTGTCTGTGTTTTCTGTGCTTAAGACACTTACACAGTACTGTATATACATTGTGTATCCACCATAAAAAGATTACTCAGTTAAGTGCACCTAATGACCATTCTGACTAATGACATTTGACCCCTTAGGTGCGTGGTGCTCCTGCAATTGCCATAGTGGGCTGCCTGAGCCTGGCAGTGGAGCTGCGGGCCGGTGCCGGGGGTGAGGATCCCGTGTCCTTCATCAGGGAGTCTCTGTGTCACCTGACCTCGGCACGGCCCACCGCTGTCAACATGGGCCGAGCAGCACGAGAGCTAATGGAGTTCACCGAGAACGAGAGCATGGAGAAAAGCGGAGAGCAGCTCAGAGAAACGTACAAGAGCACTGGATAAAATACGGTGGCCGAGAAGTGCAACATAAAATAACAGATCAGAAAACAACAACGATTCAGACAAGGCGGAAAATGTAGGAATAGTTTGTGAATGGAATTCTGACCTCTGATTGGACGAGACTCTGGTCACTCAACATATACAGGAAGTAGGAAATTGTGTATCTAACTTTATTTCTTGTACATGTGTGGAGTTCTGCCTTCACTTTAAACCATTTTTCAGTAGTGCAACTTAAAATCTTTTAAAGAAAATAAAGATATATATTTATCTTTATAAGAAAATGGAGTTCATTCAGCGCTACTGTGAGGAAGGATGTTCATATGGCGTGATGTTGGATATACTGATAGTGTATCATGGAGTCAAGATTAGTTTGCAATCTCTAAAAACACACCTGAAGAATGTTTGGAAAATCAAACTATTCCAGATTAAAGGATATACCTACCTTTTCTGCTTTGTCTGAATCGTCCTTGTGGTTATGAATTTATTTTGTATTCTGATTTGTCATTTTGTTTTGCACTTCTCGGCCACTATACTAAAAGCAAATAACTCTATTATGACTAGTTAGTCTTGTTTATATCATGTTCATTACGAACAGAGGCCATTTAAATATCACACAGATAGTTCAATAAAAAATCATGTACCTAAATCATACATGTTAAAGATTTTGACCTACATCCTCCTCTTCTAACTTGAGCTTCTGTCATAACCTCCTGTGGTAAATTTAGGTCTAACAATAACTTTCTGTGGTAAATTTAGGTCTAACAATACCTCTCTGTGGTAAATTTAGCTCTAACAATAACTTTCTGTGGTAAATTTAGCTCTTTCTGTGGTAAATTTAGGTCTAACAATACCTCTGTGGTAAATTTAGGTCTAACAATAACTTTCTGTGGTAAATTTAGCTCTAACAATAACTTTCTGTGGTAAAGTTAGCTCTTTCTGTGGTAAATTTAGGTCTAACAATACCTTTCTGTGGTAAATTTAGGTCTAACAATACCTTTCTGTGGTAAATTTAGCTCTAACAATAACTTTCTGTGGTAAATTTAGGTCTAACAATACCTCTCTGTGGTAAATTTAGCTCTTTCTGTGGTAAATTTAGCTCTTTCTGTGGTAAATTTAGGTCTAACAATACCTTTCTGTGGTAAATTTAGCTCTTTCTGTGGTAAATTTAGCTCTAACAATAACTTTCTGTGGTAAATTTAGCTCTAACAATACCTCTCTGTGGTAAATTTAGCTCTAACAATAACTTTCTGTGGTAAATTTAGCTCTAACAATACCTCTCTGTGGTAAATTTAGCTCTAACAATAACTTTCTGTGGTAAAGTTAGCTCTTTCTGTTGTGAATTTAGCTCCTTCTGTGGTAAATTTAGCTCTAACAATAACTTTCTGTGGTGAATTTAGCTCTAACAATAACTTTCTGTGGTAAAGTTAGCTCTAACAATAACTTTCTGTGGTAAATTTAGCTCTTTCTGTGGTAAATTTAGGTCTAACAATACCTTTCTGTGGTAAATTTAGCTCTAACAATAACTTTCTGTGGTAAATTTAGCTCATTCTGTGGTAAATTTAGCTCTTTCTGTGGTAAATTTAGGTCTAACAATACCTCTGTGGTAAATTTAGCTCTAACAATAACTTTCTGTGGTAAATTTAGCTCTAACAATAACTTTCTGTGGTAAATTTAGCTCTAACAATAACTTTCTGTGGTAAATTTAGCTCTAACAATACCTCTCTGTGGTAAATTTAGCTCTAACAATAACTTTCTGTGGTAAATTTAGCTCTAACAATACCTCTCTGTGGTAAATTTAGCTCTAACAATAACTTTCTGTGGTAAATTTAGCTCTAACAATACCTCTCTGTGGTAAATTTAGCTCTAACAATAACTTTCTGTGGTAAATTTAGCTCTAACAATAACTTTCTGTGGTGAATTTAGCTCTAACAATAACTTTCTGTGGTAAAGTTAGCTCTAACAATAACTTTCTGTGGTAAAGTTAGCTCTTTCTGTGGTAAATTTAGCTCTAACAATAACTTTCTGTGGTAAATTTAGCTCTAACAATAACTTTCTGTGGTAAAGTTAGCTCTTTCTGTGGTAAAGTTAGCTCTAACAATAACTTTCTGTGGTAAAGTTAGCTCTTTCTGTGGTAAAGTTAGCTCTAACAATAACTTTCTGTGGTAAAGTTAGCTCTTTCTGTGGTAAAGTTAGCTCTAACAATAACTTTCTGTGGTAAAGTTAGCTCTTTCTGTGGTAATTTTTACCTAACCTTCCTCTCTTGGCTCCGCCCCTCTGTAGTGTAATTGGTTGGATTGAGGAGATGCTGGAACGAGATGTTAACGATAACCGGAAAATTGGTAACTATGGAGCCCAGCATATCCTGTCCGGCGTGCCAAGAGACTCGGTCACCATCCTCACACACTGCAACACGGGCAGTCTGGCCACTGCCGGATACGGCACTGCTCTCGGTCAGTGTGTGTGTGTGTGTGTGTGTGTGTGTGTGTGTGTGTGTGTGTGTGTGTGTGAGTGTGTAATCCAGACCATAACCCATATCTATGTTACCGTGTGTGTGTTTAGGTGTGGTACGATCGCTGCACGCTCTGGGGCGTCTGAAGCGGGTGTACTGTACAGAGACGAGGCCGTATAACCAGGGAGCCAGGCTTACAGCGTATGAGGCCGTGGCCGAGGGATTCCCTGCTACGCTCATCACAGACAGCATGGCCGCTCTCGCCATGAGGGAGAAAGGCATCACAGGTGTGTGTGTGTGTCGTCATTTCATATGAAAACATTTTTTCTTTTTTTGTATTTTCCTTTGTTGGTGCACATGATGTTTTGGGAAAGAAACTCCAGCAAACTGTATTTTGTGTTTGTTTGTTTAGCCGTCGTTGTTGGGGCAGATCGGGTGGTGGCTAACGGTGACACGGCCAACAAAGTGGGCACCTACCAGCTGGCCATTGCTGCAAAGCATCATGGGATACCGTTCTACGTGGCAGCTCCCAGCACGTCATGTGACCTGAGTCTGGAGAGTGGGAGAGACATCGTGATTGAAGAGAGACCACCTGAGGAGCTCACCAGCATCAACGGCATCCCTGTCGCTGCTCCAGGTGGGTGGGTGTGTGTGTGTGTGTGTGTGTGTGTGTGTGTGTGTGAGAGAGAGAGAGAGAGCGCGAGAAAGGGAGAGAAGAGTCTGTGAGATGAAACTGTACCGAGCTGTCTTTTAATTAAACATGTTTGAGGTGTGTGTGTGTGGGAGCAGTTTAATTAATGACAGACTGTAACAGCTGTGTGTGTGTGTGTGTGTTGGTGAGTGAGCACTGAGAGAGAAGACGATGATCTGAGATCAGTCACACACTGTGTGTTGTAAAAAATAAAACATCATGGCGAGTGTGTTTCATCCAGAGTGAATGTGAACAGAGATGTGATGACTCGGCTCAGAGATACGTCTTCTCGGTTCTGTCTGTCTTTTTGTTTTTATTTTTATTTTCCCCGTCTTTCATTTCATTTTTCATTTTTTTCTTTCCCTCATCCTCATTCTCACTTCATCTCAGTCTCTCTTCATGTGTCTCTCCCCTTCTCCATCTCCTTTAGTGTCTCTCTCTCTCTCTCTCTCTCTCTCTCTCTATTATGCTGTAGGTTGTTACACTCTGTGTCACTGTTCTCTGCAGGTATTGATGTGTGGAACCCGGCGTTTGATGTCACTCCTCATCAGCTGATCACGGGCGGGATCATCACCGAGCTCGGAGTGTTTCTGCCGTCTGAGCTGCAGGCCGCTCTCACCGGCCGCCTGACCGCGCTGTAGAGTCCAAGCCGCCCCCCGCAGGGCACAGTGTGTTACTGCACCTTCACTACTGCTTCACAGCTCACACCTTCATTCCCATTACTTCACACAGGGTGGAAATCTCACCTTGGTTAAAAATATACTCTCTCTATCTCACACACACACACACATGCAGAGTAAAGTGAAAATTACAACACGATGATACATTTTCCACAGCCGTACAACCACCGGAAACGCTTCGAAATCACACATACACAGACACGTAGACACCAACCACGCCGTTTCAGGTCTGTGTATAATGCAGCTTTCTGCCGTCCGTGTTCTCTGTTTATGTTTATAAATATTCTTTAAACGTCCTTCCCTTCTTTCCCCTTTCTCGCTCAGCTCCAGTCCTTACTGAACGGCGTGTCCCGGAGCTCGGCTCTAGCGAGGGCGTCTCGTTTTCTAACCGATATTCCCGAAGAAAACTAAAGTCAGTTCATTTTGTGAACGTCTTTCTTTTTAAAGTGTTAATTAACGGATTAGCGTGTTGGCATAGAATTCAATTTTAGCTCCATAAAACAAGGGCTATCCTGTAGTGTACATGTACAGAATCAGCCGTGATGTCTGCTGAACAAAAACTGACCCTCTGACTCATAAATTAGATATAGAACTGTTATAGAAAGTTATTTCCATGTGAAGCGCACCGAGGGCGTCCCCACACCAGCACCGGTCACTCATTCTCAGTATTACAAACCTAGTGGATCAGTTTCAACACAAAACAGGGACTTGTCCAGGATCTGTGGTGTTCCTCAGAAGGTCCAGGATCCATCATGGGTGCAAATCTGATATTTGGAGCTCTTACAAGAAAATGTGGGTTCTGTGGAATTTTCCTGCTCCCCAGTGTGTTGCGTTCATCTGTTTAAAAAAAAAAATAATAATAATAACAATGATATTTTGACTTATTAATGTTTCACCAAACATATAAAATATTCCTAAATCTGTGTCATGTCAGCGGCTCTACAGACTCCACCCAGTTTAAGGTTTCTCAAACCGTATTCTGCTTTCATGAAGGATCAGCGTCTGTAGAAATACCAATCTGATTAAAACATTCTTAAATCACAGAACCTGGAAAACCCTGATGTGTTCAGCCCTTCCTGTCCTCCTCCTTTCATGACGCGCTCTTGCTCTTTTTAAAAACCCACTTAATGATCCGTATTATCAGCACTCGCTACTTTGGCTACTAAAGCCGATTTACCCAGTAATCACTGAGACGCATCTCTTCAAGGTCGTTCAAGAGCGATGATTAAATTTCAGCCTGGAGAAGAATCTGAAGGGAAGCAGAGGTGAAATATCACAGCTAAATTATTAAAGCCAAAAAAAAATGTTAACGTCTCGTTTTCATATAAGAACAAAAGATGAACGCAACGTACACTGCCTCATACACACCTCCTGCTAATCTACGATGATCTCAAACTACTACACACTTCTCCTCATCTGCTCCCGAAATATTTAGCGCTAAATAAATGGCCAGAGCAAGTCTTATTTCAGAATGGAAATTACCCAGAATGCCACTCTGTATTAATATTCCAGCCCGAATTCTGCTGTATCTGAAATTTGAAATAGACTTTTGTGTTTAAAACCCGATGAAACTCCTAAACTGTCCTATAACACGGTTATATAACGTGAGCCGATCTTACGTAAGCGTGTAAATAGCTAGCGGTAGTCGTAGCTGGAGTGAGTAAACGGTGCTATGGAGCTAGACGTTACACTATACCTCACTAGATTACCCAGAATCCTCTGTTCCTGTTGCTTATAGTCGCTTTTCTTCTGTTCTCCTCAGTGAGGTCTGTGATGTCTCGCCATAAACACACACTTAGGAGGAGTCTCGCCATCCTAGCCTGGGCCTTTACTCATTATACCGCACAGGAATGGAGCTAATGTCGGAGATCGCTAGTTGTTGAGCGATTGGTGAAAAAACAAGAGAGGTTATTCTGGAAGGTCAACATGTTCCTCAGATGTGTCGATGAATTGCTAAGAAAAGGCTCCTTGTAGCTAACGTTCCTGCATAATTACGTTTAGCATCAGTCGCCAACAGAATTTTCTCTCCTACCATCATCAAAGTGGTGGGAAAAGGTATCAGAAATTGTGTAAAATGGATGAGAAAATTTACTTCTTCTGAGTGAGTAAACACAGCAAGCATATCATTTAAAAGAAGTAAACATCGTGAGGCGATTAGCATCCAGGTTGAACAAATCGAAATGAATGGAATATCTACAGACACTTTGAAGCTAATTTTGTCTAGTAAACGTCGTCATGCTAGCTAGCAACATTAGCTTTTGTTCATTAGCTTAGGCACACACGCTAGCAACGAATGTCTTGCCAGCTAGCAGGTGCATCGGGATCATCAGCATTTTGGTCAGATCCCGATCGCGACTCCAATGTTACTGAATGTAGCAGAGCCACTTCACCTCACTGCCACCAGCAGAAACCTTCCATTAGCATTGCCGGTATTCTTTAGCATAGCAGCAAGGAGATCGCTTTCTTAAGGAAAAGAACAAAAATAAAATATGATGTTAGGTGCCATAACAATGAACTGGATGATCAGAGAGGCTGTGAATTATCGTTTTATTTTTTTCCCCAAAACAATCCAGTCAGTTTGGTCATGTTTTAAGGCAGGAAAGTGAAAGTTTGTGAGGAAAGTGAGGAGTGGTCTGTGTTACTCTGCACCAGTCCAATCCAGCAATAAATGAAAATCTGTCCCATTTCTTTACGATAGACGAGTCAAGTAAAGCAGCTAGTCGTTAAAGGTCGTTTTTTTTGGACGATGTGAAGGAGTGTCGATGAAGAGAACAAGACAGTGTAATCAGAAATATCGACATCTTGCTCAGATTTGTCGATGAATTATTCAGATAAAGCTCTGTACAGCTAAATGTAGAGGTTTTAACGATATGAAAAGAAAAAAAAAGGTCAACATGTCTGTATTTTGTTTTAATGGACAATCTGACTGGAAATGTAGCATGATGAAATGAATCGGTCAAATCACCTGTGTGTCAGTCAGTCATATAGCTCATATCATCATCATCATCATCACATCTGGATGAAGTTTCCTGAAATCATCACAGCTGCAGTCAGTATCCTTGTGATCCTTTTCTCTGACTTTTCTGCAGTATTTCTGTGTTTTTTAATCTCTTTAGAAAATGTCTGTATTTGAGATTTTTTTTATTAACGTTGTATAAAAACATCTACACAAAATTGTAGCAAATCTGTGACCATCCATGTCCGTGTCCACTTCACTCAAAAGGTACAAAGTACGAACCCTCATGTTCACTCTGGTGATTTTATTTATCTAGTATATGTATAAACACATACGAAGTCGACAGGTTTCGGGTTCTCCGCACTTACTGTCCGTTATTTATATTATTTTGTTAGGTTAATATTACTGGTCACTCTGTAGGTGTAAAAGGACTGAGTAGACCTGATGAAGTGGTAATTCAGTGTTTATACAGTCTGTATGCCGTATATCTACCACTTGTCGGTTCAAAAGCTGTAGGCCGTCTTCACACAGAGAGCGGCTTTCACACCAACCACCAGCCAATCATGGGCTAGACAATATTTTACCATGCGACTCACTGTGTTGTCCAGTTCCCGAGGTCAGACTCCAGGTTGTGAGGCAGTTTGTCTTTTAAAAAATAAAAAGAATCTTATTCCAGTCCTGTTTCCTTTAATAGTGTAGAAAAATCTCACTGATGGTTTTCTGAAGAGGAAAATTTTGAGCTGGGATTTAAGGGTGGCTCAAATGGTTAAGGCTCTGGGTCGTTGACCAGAAGAAGACCCTTCATCACCAAGCTGCCATCGTTGGGCCCTTGAGTAAGGCCCTCAAACCCCCCCTTCTCTAGAGGCACTGTATCATGGCTGACCCTGCGCTCTGACCCCAACCCTTAAGGACGGTATATGCGAAGAAAGAATTTCACTGTGCTGTAATGTACATGTGACAAAGTTAACTAAATTAAAAGAGTGATGTGATAAAACATGAGTCCAGACGGTCGCACGATTCTGCATAACTGCTACACGCTCCAAGCCGGTCAGAGCACATCCCGGTCCACCCTCCTGACCGATGGGAAGTGTGCTCGGTGGGGTGACCGTGTGAGTTTAAAAAAAAAAAACCAAACAAAACCCCTCCCCATACCCATCTTCTCGTTTATTCTACCTGTTGATCACAGCTAGGTTGTGTTTTGTATAATGAGGGAAAAAGATTAAGGAGAAGAAAAAGAAAAAAAAACACCTTTGATTTTTTTATACATATGTATATGAATATAAAACTGTATACAGCTTACATATACTACAAAAATGTCTCTTTCACATCAGTACAATAAAGAAGCAATGCATTTCTGGACTCATTCATTTGCTGGTCAGTGATTTTATTGATTGATTGATTGATTTTCATTACTATTGATAACACCAATAATAACAGCAAATAATAAACCAATAAAACCAATAAAAACATCAACACTGGACTAGAGACTATAACAGTACTGCTGGATCTGAGGCACTTAATCCATCAGGGTTTCTATTTTCTCTACATGGAGGTGTATTATTCAAACTTTAATCAAAACCTTGGATTACATTACATCCTGGAATTTTTTAAAGAAACCATGTCTGAATCATGAATCAAATTAAAGACAAATTAAAGACTTATCTTTAATTTTTATTTTTTAAATTAATCATTTTATTTGTTTCATAATAATGCATTTTTACAAAATATATTTATTCTTTTAAATATTCCTCTACATCTATAAAAGCTGGACAGCCATACACAGTATAATCTAGAGTTTTCAACACAGTATAAAATATTTTGTAAAATATTCTACTTCATTTGCATGTATTTGTTTCTGGAGGTAACATTTCAACATGCACCATACGTTCAAAAGTGCACCCTGTCCATCGTACCCATGTGCACTTGTTGAGAACGTCTTGTTCCCCTCAGCTCCACTTTTCTGGGAAGGTTCTCCACTAGATGTTGGACTGTGTCTGTGGGGATTAGTGATCATTAATCTACAGAAGCATTAGTGAGATCAGACTGATGTTGAGGAGCATTAGTGAGATCAGACTCTGATGTTGAGGAGCATTAGTGAGATCAGACTCTGATGTTGAGGAGCATTAGTGAGATCAGACTCTGATGTTGAGGAGCATTAGTGAGATCAGACTCTGATGTTGAGGAGCATTAGTGAGATCAGACTCTGATGTTGAGGAGCATTAGTGAGATCAGACTCTGATGTTGAGGAGCATTAGTGAGATCAGACTCTGATGTTGGGATGTTGAGGAGACTCCAGTTCATCCCAGTGGGGTTGAGGTCAGAGTCAGGGCTCTGTGCAGGACACTCCAGATCTTCCACCTTCTCCAACCTTCACCTCCACACCATGGAGATCTTCATGGAGCTCAGGAGCATGGTCAGTGTCCGGGTCTCTGAGCTCCAGTGAATAAAAATTGTAATGATAAAGACATTACAGATAATGATGTACTTCTAACAGTTTTAGGGAAGAACCAAGACATGGGTGTGATGGTCAGGGGTGTCAATACTTTTGTACACCATGGAGATCTTCATGGAGCTCAGGAGCATGGTCATGCTGGAACAGTGTTTTAGCCAAGAGTGAAGGGAAACTGTAACGCTGCAGAACACAGAGACTTCTGTACAGTTGTGTACTCTTAACTTTGTGGTAAAGAGAACCACAGATGGGTGTGATGGTCAGGGGTGCACATATGTTTGGCAATATCAAATTCAAATAAATTCAAATTCAAATTTTATTGGTCACATACGAAATCATACACAGTACGACATGTAGTGAAATGCTTTTTACGACTGTCTTACATAAAAAAGAAATAGTAAAAAAGAAAAATTTAAAGTGTGGACATGAAAAATAGGGGATATAGTTAAGAATATATAGGGAAAAGTAGGGAAAATTAAATGGTGGAAATCACAAAAAAATTACTTGAAAGTCAAGTGTCTATATTAATTAAAATAAAAAAACAAAAAAAAATTTAAAAACAAAAATATAATACACTAGTATAATACAGTACAATATAATATATACAGGGGTTGGACAATGAAACTGAAACACTGGCCAATTTAGTGTTGGAGGTTTCATGGCTAAATTTGACCGGCCTGGTGGCCAATCTTCATTGATTGCACATTCCACCAGTAAGAGCAGAGTGTGAAGGTTTAATTAGCAGAGTAACAGCACAGTTTTGCTTAAAATATTGCAATGCACACATTATGGGTGACATATCAGAGTTCAAAAGAGGACAAATTGTTGGTGCACGTCTCGCTGGCGCATCTGTGACTAAGACAGCAAGTCTTTGTGATGTATCAAGAGCCACGGTATCCAGGGTAATGTCAGCATACCACCAAGAAGGACGAACCACATCCAACGGGAGTAACTGTGGACGCAAGAGGAAGCTGTCTGAAAGGGATGTCCGGGTGCTAACCCAGATTGTATCCAAAAAACATAAAACCACAGCTGCCCAACTCACTGCAGAATTAAATGTGCACCTCAACTCTCCTGTTTCCACCAAAACTGTCCGTCGGGAGCTCCACAGGGTCAATGTACATGGCCGGGCTGCTATAGCCAAACCTTTGGTCACTCGTGCCAATGCCAAACGTCGGTTTCAATGGTGCCAGCAGCGAAAATCTTGGGCTGTGGACAATGTGAAACATGTATTGTTCTCTGATGAGTCCACCTTCACTGTCTTTCCCACATCCGGGAGAGTTACGGTGTGGAGAAGCCCCAAAGAAGCGTACCACCCAGACTGTTGCATGCCCAGAGTGAAGCATGGGGGTGGATCAGTGATGGTTTGGGCTGCAATATCATGGCATTCCCTAGGCCCAATACTTGTGCTAGATGGGCGCGTCACTGCCAAGGACTACCGAACCATTCTGGAGGACCATGTGCACCCAATGGTTCAAACATTGTATCCTGAAGGCGGTGCCGTGTATCAGGATGATAATGCACCAATACACACAGCAAGACTGGTGACAGAGTGGTTTGATGAACATGAAAGTGAAGTTGAACATCTCCCATGGCCTGCACAGTCACCAGATCTAAATATTATTGAGCCACTTTGGGGTGTTTTGGAGGAGCGAGTCAGGAAACGTTTTCCTCCACCAGCATCACGTAGTGACCTGGCCACTATTCTGCAAGAAGAATGGCTCAAAATCCCTCTGGCCACTGTGCAGGACATGTATCTGTCATTCCCAAGACGAACTGATGCTGTATTGGCCGCAGAAGGAGGCCCTACACCATACTAATGAATTATTGTGGTCTAAAACCAGGCGTTTCAGTTTCATTGTCCAACCCCTGTATATAGTATATGTGAAAAATAGAACAATATAAATAAATATATATGTGTAGACTCTATAATATATAGAAGGTACAGTATATGCATATACAGTATGTAGATAAAAAGGTCAACTTTGAAATGGTGTAGCAAATGAATACAGTATGTACAGTGTGCATATGTAAGATAAATATATAAATATATTTGTAGATGTATATATAAGGCAAATAGGAGTAAAGTGTCAGTGCAGTGTGCACACAAAGATGTACAGAAAAGCTGTACAGTGAGAGTGTTATTGTGTGTACAGAGTAGTGCAGAGTACAAAGTAGTGCAATTATTGCATGTGCAACAATCAGCTGAGGTGGAATGTTATGTCGTGTGGGGGTAAGTCCAGAAAGTCCAGATTCTAGGTGTACTGGTTGAGGGCCTGAATGGCCTGCGGGAAGAAGCTTCTCCTCTTTCTCTCTGTGTTCGCCTTCAAGGAACAGAAACGTTTCCCTGACCTCAACAGAGAGAAGAGTCCATTTTTGGGATGGCTGAGGTCCTTCATAATCTTCTTGGCTTTGGTCCAGCACCGCTTGCTGTATATAGTCTCCAGGTCAGGAAGCTTGGTGCGGATGGTGCGCTCAGCTGATTGCACCACCCTCTGGAGAGCTTGCCTGTCCTGTTTGGTGCTGTTCCCAAACCAGGCTGTGATACTTCCCATCAGGATGCTCTCAATGGTGCAGGTGTAGAATGTCTTTAGCACCTTTGAGGGCAGTTTAAAGTCCTTCAGGCGTCTGAGATGATAAAGATGCTGCCAGGCCTTCTTCACCAGGGTGTTAACGTGACAGGACCATGTCAGGTCCTGCGTGATGTAAACACCTCTCCACTGGGGTCCCGTTGGTGGTGAGGGGCTGGTAATTCCTCTCCTGCTTTGTGCTAAAGTCCACTATCAGCTCCTTAGTCTTGCTGACGTTCAGGAGGAGATTGTTGACCTGGCACCATGTCTCCAGGTTTTTAATCTCCTCTAGGTAGGCCGTCTCATCGTTATTGGAGATCAGGCCCACCACCACAGTATCGTCTGCAAACTTCACCATGTTGGTGGAGCTGGAAGTGGCCACACAGTCAAAGGTGTACAGAGAGTACAGCAGGGGGCTCAGAACACAACCCTGGGGGGCTCCAGTGCTGAGGGTGAGTGAGGGTGAGACATGGTTGCCCACCCGTACTGCCTGAGGTCTGTCTCGCAGGAAGTTGGAGATCCACCGACACAGGGATGGGCTAAGGCCCAGGATCTCCAACTTAGTGGTGAGTATGGAGGGAATTATGGTGTTAAACGCTGAACTGTAGTCGACAAACAGCATTTTGACATAATTCCCCCTTCTGCTGTCCAGATGGCAATATGACGTATGTATCGATTAGAAGAATGATACAACAGTTTAATTAGGAAAATTAAATTAGATCAGGTATAACATCCTGAGCAGTGAGAGGTGAAGTGAATAAGACTGAGTATCTCCTCATCATGGCACCTGTTAGTGGGTGGGATATATTAGGCAGCAGGTGAACATTTTGTTCTCAAAGTTGATGTTAGAAGCAGGAAAAATGGACAAGCGTAAGGATTTGAGTGAGTTTGACCAAAAGGGCCAAATTGTGATGGCTAGACCACTGGATCAGAGCATCTCCAAAACTGCAGCTCTTGTGGGGTGTTCCCGGTCTGCAGTGGTCAGTATCTATCAAAAGTGCTCCAAGGAAGGAACAGTGGTGAACCGGAGACAGAGTCATGGGCGGTCAAGAATGCACAGTGCAGGACGGGTTAGCAAAAGGGGGACGATGAAAATATTAGGCAGGTGGTCATAATGTTATGGCTGATGAGTGTATGTTAAACGTGTAGTTTGTTAAGGCCTAGTTAGGAACGGAAGCCTTGCGTTGACGTCACAAGAATTTCAGCCAATCAGACGCCGGGAGCCATGACGCCGCGCTTCCTGGAGGCCGCGTCCGCGAGGCGAGCGCGCGCGGTTCGGAGAGAGGGAGAGCAGGAAGTTCGCAAAGCTACGAAACAAACAAAAAAAAAAAAACAACAACAACGATAAATTTAAAAAAAAATTAAAAAACAATTGTCCTGAACATGGTTAACTCCAGAGTGAAATAGTCGCTATCGGAGCGGGGGAAATCGTTTCAGAAGAAAAATATTTATATATAAACGGAAGTTTCTCACCCCTTGCGCGCGGCTAGCGCTAGCGTAGATTAGCTTAGCTTAGCTTAGCTTAGCTTAGTATAGCTTAGCTAGACTTTGCTAACAAGGAGAGAGAGAGAGAGAGAGAGGTGAAAAAGGACGGAAGCATTCACACAGTGCTGCCTCGGTCACAGAGACACTCCCGGGTCTAAAATAAACATTATAAGGATTAATACTTGGCGGAATACTTGAACATCCGGGGTCTTTCTTTCAGTCAGAAAAGTTAAATTCGACACACACAGACACACGCGCACGCACACATGCACGCGCGCGCGCACTCTGGCACGCACTGAACCCGAGGCCTGCATGTGTCTGAGGAGAGAAACTATTAGATTTTATTTTAATAATAATTTATAAGAGTGAAGATGTCGGCCCAGGCGCAGATGAGAGCCATGCTGGACCAGCTGATGGGCACAGGCCGAGACGGTGAGTTATAACCAGTGTGTGTTTCCTGTTTAATCGTGTTTTAGCTTAGCTTTAGCTTCGCCTCTGAGCAGTGTTTCCTCATTCCTGCTCCATCAGATGTTTCCATCAGAGAGGAACTCATTGGAGCTGAAGAATCGCTGATGTATCATTAAAACCTTATAGACAAGTAGTACATGCGTACAAAAGTATTGACACCCCTGACCATCACACCCATGTCTTGGTTCTTCCCTAAAACTGTTGAAGTACATCATTATCTGTAATGTCTTTATCATTACAATTTTTATTCACTGGAGCTCAGAGACTCGGACACTGACCATGCTCCTGAGCTCCATGAAGATCTCCATGGTGTGGAGGGTGAAGGTTGGAGAAGGTGGAAGATCTGGAGTGTCCTGCACAGAGCCCTGACTCTGACCTCAACCCCACTGGGATGAACTGGAGTCTCCTCAACATCAGAGTCTGATCTCACTAATGCTCCTCAACATCAGAGTCTGATCTCACTAATGCTCCTCAACATCAGAGTCTGATCTCACTAATGCTCCTCAACATCAGAGTCTGATCTCACTAATGCTCCTCAACATCAGAGTCTGATCTCACTAATGCTCCTCAACATCAGAGTCTGATCTCACTAATGCTCCTCAACATCAGAGTCTGATCTCACTAATGCTCCTCAACATCAGAGTCTGATCTCACTAATGCTCCTCAACATCAGAGTCTGATCTCACTAATGCTCCTCAACATCAGAGTCTGATCTCACTAATGCTCCTGTAGCTGAATGATCACTAATCCCCACAGACACAGTCCAACATCTAGTGGGAAACCTTCCAGAAGATAAGAGTGGAGCTGATTATAACAACAAAAGGGAATAAATATGGAATGAGACGTTCATATGGGTGTGATGGTCATACTGTTGAAAGCTATAAAACATGTACCCTTGATTGAAAGCTTGTAGCTTTAGAATTAACCGTGAAAACGAGTTCCCTCTTCCCAGTCCTCAGGGCTGCTGTTTGGTTTGTGCCACGGTTCAGCAAAACTTTGAACTAAACTATCTGATGTACGAAACTCTTTCTGAGGTTACCTCTGCCTTCGAAGCATCGTTCATGTGCTGGTGTTTTTTTCTCTGTAGACATCATTAATGACTACTGCCGAGTTCACACTGTACGTTTCTCGCCCTGATTTTCACTCGGTCGAGGTGAAAAACAGGTTTTGCGAAATCGCAGACATATGCCCAGAATTCGGAGGCAAATTGGTGCTCGTATCACACGAGTGATAATCACGCAGTGCGGATCATCAAAGACTCGATCTGGGAGAATCGCCGATGCCTGTGAAATACACTATATTGCCAAAAGTATTGGGACACCCCTCCAAATCATTGAATTCAGGGGTTGGGCTCGGCCCCTTAGTTCCAGTGAAAGGAACTCTTAATGCTTCAGCTTCATACCAAGACATTTTGGACAATTTCATGCTCTTTGTGGTAACAGTTTGGGGATGACCCCTTCCTGTTCCAACATGACTGCACACCAGTGACCAAAGCAAGATCCATAAAGACATGGATGAGTGAGTTTGGTGTGGAGGAACTTGACTGGCCTGCACAGAGTCCTGACCTCAACCCCATAGAACACTGTGAGACAGGGCAGCGTGAAGCTTGGGGAGGAGTTATGTATTTGGTTGTGAGAGGTAGCTTGTGGACCAGACAGAGTTTGTCCTATTGTGAAGTCATGCAGCATGTAACCTCCTTTGACAATTGTGCAGTGTGAACATGGCATAACATGCAGCGGTGTGGATTGTTTATTTCTGTCACAAACACACACAATAAAAAATAAAGGCTATGGAGAAAGTAATAAATTGAAACCCCTTTTGAGTGGCTAAAGCAGGATAAAATTCTAGTCTTAAGAGTGTTTAACATGTAGAGAATTCTGAATCAGTCTGAAAGGTTCGATGGGATTCAGCAGCTGGCCCCGTTTCAGGAAACTTGTGTTTTCTTGTGGTTTTAGGAGACACGATGCGCCAGAGGATCAAGTTCACAGATGAGAGTGTGTGTAAAAGTCATCTGCTGGAATCCTGCCCTCACGACATCTTATCAGGGACGGTGAGTGTGTGTCTGTTTGGCAGACAGTTCAGGCTTTATGGGAATTTGTGGAGGATTTTCTTTAATCGTTCTGTATTTTTACACACGATACAGTGATATGAACATAAGTTACTGATAGTGACATATTTTGAAACAACGTCCACAGATTGAATGAGATGTTCTACCTGCCGTGTATGACATAGTGAAATGTATTTGACCACACTTAATTTGAGGAGCTCATTTCTAATCTGGAGTTGAAAATTTAGACTATTCTGGCATTTCATCACATGATTATTCTCTTGTGAAGGAGTAAAATGTACTGAGTTTGTGTAATGATAGTTCTCTCATATACAACACTTCATACAAAGCATTTAAAGAGCTTCGGGGTTATTATACGAAGGAAAAGATATCAGCTTTCTAACAAACTTGTCAGGAGTGGGAGACAGCTAGATCGCCAACACTTAATTCCTCAAGAGCTTTTAGCTGCTGTGGTAGAAAGGACATTATTAATTACATTTACATTATTTAGTGTCCAGTGTCACCCAAATGAGGATCAGGGTCCCTGAGGTTCTGAGCCTGGTTCCTCTCAAGGTTTCTTCCTCAGATCATCTCAGGGACTTTTTCCTCACCATCATCACCTCAGGCTTCTCATTAGGGATAAAATAGTAGCTTAACTTTAAAATTGTTCCTCTATGTTTTTGTACTAGTATAGTATGTCATGGTATAGTGTTGTATAGTGTGGTATGGTATAGTATAGAATAGTGTTGTACGTTATAGTATGGATCATATTGAGTATAGTGGGGATGTGGTAGCTTAGTGGCTAAGATGTTGGTCTACCGATTGGGAAGGTTCAAATGAGATCGAATCCCAGGGCCACCAAGCTGGTCACTGCTGGGCCCCTGAGCAAGGCCCTTAATCCTCAGTTGTATAAAAAAAAGGGATAAATGTAGATCACTCTGGATAAGGACATCTGCCAGAAATGTACATGTACATGAGTATAGATCTCTAACGGGTTTCTGAGATTCATGACCAGCATTCCATTGTATAAATATATGTGCAGTGCTTTTATTTCCTGACTGTAAATCTTCCTCTTCACACTCTGGTCCTGTGTGTCATGTGCAGCGTATGGACCTGGGCGAGTGTTTGAAAGTGCACGACCTGGCTCTGAGAGCCGACTACGAGATTGCCTCCAAACACCAGGAGTACTTCTTCGAGCTGGACGTGAGTGTGATGTCAGATGCCTCCACACTTTCGATGAGATGTTTGCTGTGTAGAGCACTACTTTATAGAACTGACATTTTGTAGTGCTAAAAACTTTTGTGTTGTGGTAAGTAGTGTAGAAATAACATGCCCATCAATGAGAACTCACAAAATCCACTGGTTCCAGTTTGCAGATTACTATAGAAACAGATGTCTCCTCAGACGTCTTTACCGATGAAAGTAGATGATTAATTGTTTCCTGGCTTAATTGGCTCTATTAATGTCTTGTCCTTGGGTTTGATACAGAAACACATCAGTGTGGATGTTGAGAGTAATGATCAAAATCGTTTATTTCACATTTTATGTAGCAACAGCCAAAGTGATGCGTTTAACCGAATATACGTCTCACATCTTTATGGAAATGTTTGTTGGAAAAAGTCACATAGCTAAAGAAAAATCATGTGACTGATATTTTATTTTATTTTATTTTTTGGGGGGTGTGTTTGTCTGTCTGTCTGTCTGTGGGTGTCTGTTGTGGGCGTATCCAGGCTGCCGAACACTTGCAGTCCTTTATCGCAGACTGTGACCGGAGGACCGAACTGGCCAAGAAACGTCTGGCTGAGACTCAGGAAGAGATCAGCGCAGAGGTCGCTGCCAAGGTAACCACAATGTTTAGCCACCTGGACATGTACTGTTTTAGCTTAGTGGCTAAGAAGTTGGTATCCCGATCGGAAGGTTGTGAGTTTGAATCCCAGGTTCTCCACGCTGTCACTGCTGGGCCCCTGAGCAAGGCCCTTAACCCTCAATTACTCAGTTGTATAAAAAATGTAAGTGGCTCTTGATGAGGGCGTCTCCTAAATGGCAGAAACGAAAATGTAAAAAAAGATGGTGATTAACCAGTGACCAAAACACCATTTTCTGGTCTGATCAGAAGCTCAACTGCATTTAAACCCAAGATCACTGTATTAACATTTTAGCTCATTAAGCAGCTATAAATAAAAAAGTATATAGTGTGTGTTCTGGTGCATGAGTGCCTTTCTTGACTCCAGAGTGAGTGTGTGAAACTCCCAGTGAGACTACTGCTTGTTCTGAAACTCTATTTCTGTGCTGAAAGGATGTCGGTTAGGTGGCATTGAAACAGGCGGCTTGGACACCTGCTGAACAGCTGACAGGAAGTTCGCTACAGCGCTCCACAAAATAGCAATACTTAATGGTTTTTTAAATATTCATCTTCAAAATGGACTGACGTCTGTTTGTTTGGAATAGTTTAACATGTCAGCTTAGGGACTTCATATTAATGTGTTGACTACGTTCCTTATCTAAGATTAAACCCTTTGCTCCATCCAGATGTTATTGCTGCTGCAGGAATCACTGCTTCATGTCATGAAACCAGACAGGAAGTATTGTTCTTGAGTTCTGAGAGATCAGATTTAGGCAGTTTATATTTCACATGCTGATGAATTTGTAATCCCTTTACTGTTGCTGGACCACTGTTGTTGCTCTTCTGCTTCTTCCATCTTATTCCTCTACTACTACTACTTTTTCTCCAGGCAGAGCGTGTGCATGAACTCAACGAGGAAATCGGGAAGCTCCTGGCACGAGCGGAGCAGCTGGGTGGAGAGGGAAACGTGGAAGAGGCTCAGCAGGTTCTGGAGAAGGTGGAGAAAACGCGCGCCCTCAAGAAAGAGGCAGAGGTCAGTTTCATTTACTTCATTTTTTGATGGTCATGATCACCTCCATTGAAGAGAGATACACTTCGATGAGTAACTGTGATTAACATCACCTTGGCCTGCACACATGCACCGACACTGATGACTGTGTGTGTGTGTTTAGGACATATACCGGAACTCCATGCCAGCCTCCAGTTTCCAGCAGCAGAAGCTGAGGGTGTGTGAGGTGTGCTCCGCCTACCTTGGCCTCCATGACAACGACCGTCGCCTTGCCGACCACTTTGGCGGGAAACTGCACCTTGGCTTCATCGAAATCCGGGAGAAGCTCGAGAAACTGAGAGTGAGGACAGGAACAGACTTTTTTTGTAGACCCATTAGATATGCAAAGACACGTTTAATCCTTAACCTCTCTGTTTGTCCGTCTCTCTGTCCATCTCTGTCTTCTGTTCTTTTTTTTTCTGCCTCTTCGTTTCTTTTTTTGTCTGTCTTTCTGTCCATCTCTGTCCGTCCGTTTTCTGTCTTTCTGTTTTCACCTCTGTCCGTCTTTTAGAAAGCAGTGGTGGAAAAGCAGGAACGGATGCGCATGAAACGGCGGGAGGAGAGAGAGCGAGAGGAGGAGAGACAGAGGGAGTGGGAGATGGAGAGAGAGAGGGAGCGTGAACGTGAGAGAGAAAGAGAGCGGGAGAGGGAACGAGAGAGGGAACGGGAGAGGGAGAGAGAGCGCAGGAGGTGAGTTACACTCGTATGTTATCTATCCGTGTCAATTTTTTAAATCATATGATAGCATATGACTTACAAATTCTCTCTCTCTCTCTCTCTCAGGTCCAGATCTCGCAGTGGGGACAGATACAGGTGACTACAGTGTGTGTAGATGTAGAGGAACAGAGCTAAATAAAAATTACTTTACCAAGGACCATTGTTATTGTTGCATGTACATTTGCCTCTGTGCAAACAGATGAAGCTAGTGGCACAACATATAAGGAATGTCGTTTTCTTTACAAACATCCTATTTAATAATGATCTAACAGATGTACATGATTGGATAGTGTCGCTGTGATGGGCAGGAAAGAAAGGGTGTGCATACCCCCCCCACCACCACCACCACCACCCCCGGAGCACAGACGGGTCACAGGTTGCTGTAGCAGTGTCAGAATTGAAACTTGTCTCCAGATGTTCAGGATGTTGAGTCTGTTACTCGACTCTGGAACAAGCCTTTAGTTTTGTGAGATAGTAGTCTGCTGAGAGGTAAGACATGTCATAAAGCCATAAGGTTCTGTGTCTGTGTGTTAGGGATGGTGGAAGCTCATCATCTCATCGCTCGCGGCGACATCGCTCCTCCCACTCCAGAGACCGGGACCGAGAGAGGAAGCACAGACATAAAGACCGCCATCGCTCTCGCTCTCATTCTCACAGGAGAAAGAAGAAGAGGTGCGGTTTTCACCTTAATTATACGCCTACACTTATTCACTAATAATAATTTGGTACAGGATGCTATCTTAGATATTATCTTGGGTATTATGTGAATCATTCAGATGCAGAACTTCAGTCATGAAGTTTTTGATTTGACTTTAATTATTTTTCCATTTCAGGTCGTCACACACCCGAGAGCGGGAGCCATCCCAATCGCAGGAGCGATGGAGGGAGTACGGAGGAGAGGACAGGTGGAGGGAAGACGGCTGGAGGGACATGGAGCGAGAGCCGGGCGAGAGAGAGAGGTCGATCTCGTCCCCGGAGATGGGCAGACTGAGGGGCAGAGAAAGATCCGTGTCCGTGGAGAGAGAGAACCGCTCCAGCTCGGAGGAGAGGGAGTCAGGAGAGATATAAACAGATTGATAGAGAATGATGTCGGTTGCTATGCTTTCACATGACTTCCTGTTCCGGTTCCTTATTTCTGTGTTAGCTGATCTGTCAGTGACTGGATGGGTTTTGGCAGAGAGATGCACATCACATCTGATGTCTCATCACTGATCTGAATTATCAGCACAATTAGGCCTTATTTCCTACAACACACAGACATGCTGTGTATCTGAGATTCCTTTGATGACTAAACATTAAAAGAAAGATCTTATCCTCACCTCATCCTCATATCCTTCGTTTAGGTTGTACTTTCATAAGGATTCGCTCTTTTCTTCCATTTAAACTGAAAATAGTTAAAAAGATTGTCCACTTTCCAGTTTTTTCAGTCTTGTCCAGTGTAATGATATTTTGTCAGCATGTCAAACTGCAGCCCTGCAGACCGACAGCGTGAAGTTACGTAATGTGCAGCTAAGTTAATAATAATCACACTGAAAAATATTAATTAATAAAAAATTCACCAAACTTCACCTAATATATTTATATATATATGTCCACTCCTCAACAACACTTAATCCAAATAACTGGCCGAGCCACCTTTAGCTCACTGACCAAATTGGAGTTAATGGATTGTAATCACGGACTACAGCAGATTTCATATGAATTTTATTAAAACTTGTGTAATACACCAATACATTTCTACACAAGAGAATAGAGCCTGATTGACAAAGCTGAGGTTTTGTCCATTCTGGGACTCGGCCTTCAGGGCTGCAGCTAGACGGCATGCATCTGACTGACCTGTTCTCCACCAGGAGTGTACCGAGCTGGCTCTCTGCATGACCTTTCACCCAATCCTCTGAGATACGAATCAGTGGCCGCAGATTGAAGAATCGAGGACTCTAGTTAAGGTTTTTGTTTGCTTTTGAGACGTAGTGGAAATGATGGGCGTGTAAATAACATTTGCGAATAGATTTCAAACAGGTTTGCACATCCCGGCTCCGCGTGTTAGACTCTTGACGATTCGCCCGCTCTGACGGGTTGTGACCGGGTTTATTTGGGTGGGGGGGTTTGTTACAAATGGGAAGATGTGTACAGGACCAGAGATTGACTGGTGTTTATGCATTCAGATATGGAGGGAGCGACCTGCAATCTGCCAGCCAACCAAAGTCGAGTCGGGGGGGAGTGTGCGATTCACCTTCATTCATGTTACGGCAATTTAATGTGAGGAATTAAACTCCTCCAGATGTTCAGCTACCACAAAAGATGTGTATTTTCTTTCAAAATGAACGAGTCTTTTTTTTGTTTGTTTGTTTATTACTGTTATTAAACAAATGGTAACTGATGCTTAGGATGTTTTTACAGCTGCTATGAAGCTGGAGTTATTCGTTAACAAGCGAATAATGGTGGAACCCGAAGCGGCCGGCGTTTTCTCATCTTCCAGGAAGTTCCAGCATGTTTTTACGTAATCACTGGTTAGCATGAACGTAACCTATGTGCAGTGATCACACATGGAGCTTTTGACCTGTTTTCCTGTACAAGAACATGCTGAGACACTTATTGACTGCCCTAACGAGTGCCCTTAGGCTTATTATAAGTAACAGTTATCTCTTCAGTACATGGAAATGGGTGAGGATTTGTTTATGGTGACTGCACATATGGTACACATGCAATAATGATTGAGATTCGGGTTTTTTTGTTTGTTTTTGTTTTTTTTAAATGATGCTTTATTTCATTTCTCACTGTTTGAGATTACAGAATATTCTTTGTCCACATGCTCTAATTTTCTACATTGATGAATGAGTAAAGCTGCCCAAAACCAGTCCTGTGGTGGAGTTCCTCTCCAAAAAAAAAAAAGAGAGAGAAAGTGTTTATTATCTTGGGCAGATGTTCAAATATATGTGTGTTTTCCTGATTCCAGCACCATATTTCGTTAACAAGAGCCAAATCTGAATTGTGTGATAACCAAGATGAAATGCCTAACGATCCTGAGGCCCATGATGTTCTTAAAGTTCGCTTGTTGACCAGTACTCACAGATTCATAGCTTTTGTTTATTGTATTTGATTAAGATTAGATTGAGAGGTTTGGTGTGTTGACGGCGTTTGAGTTTATGCTTACACTTGACCTGAGCAGCAGGTAACTGTGAATACAAAACTCGGGCTACTTTCAGCGTCCACGATGGTGTACTGACCGATGGCGGCGTGCTAATTCAGTACAGCAGCGTGGCGTTTAAGAGCTAGCCTTCGTTTACTTTTGGAAAACAAACAGTACCACTCTCTTCCATGTTTCTTTGTACGTTCAGGTTGTACATCACCAAGGCCAACTGTTTCTACTATAGTATGTTGTGTGCACAACTGTTTTTTGTTTGTTTTTAATTTGCTTTTGTTTGTTTTTCTGAAGAAACCTTCAAGCAAATGATATAAAAGTTAAATAAAGGCGTTTGGAAATTACAAAATGTTTTTTTCTATTCAGATGTTTTAATTTCTCTCTCTCTCTCTCTCAATGGTATGACGCCTGAATACAAAATGGCTGCCAGTCATTCAAGTTGTTGCTAGGCAACCGGCGCACGCTGTCTCTCTCAGGGAAACGATGAAGTTAGCACGCAGCTAACTGTTTAATTAATCAACATTTACCTCAGAAGTGTCGTTAAATCTTTGAGAAAATAATTCATATTAAGTCTACACTTACCCTCAGTCGCTAAACAGGATGTTTTATGCCCCACGCACAGTGAGGAAATATGATTTGTTTTTCTGAGGCAGGAGGAGTAAAGGTGCTGCACGGCCACTAGCGGGCAGCAAAATGGCGACGGAAGTGACGACAGAGTCTTTGAAAAGAAGCGGCAGCACGAGCTATAGTGCAGTCTTGTCAAAATAAATAAATAAATATAAAATGTAAGATGGCATTACTGGCACCTTACACCAAAATACCTGAACCCAATACTGCGACTATTCTGGTAAGCAGCAAGTTAACGTGTGTTGTCTTTGTGTTTCGCTTAACAGTTGTTTACACACGGCTCCAGTTAGCTAGCTAGTGGTTGGTTAAGTACACTGGACCTAGCTTCACTTTTTAAAATTTTGTAAAACTTGTTGTTCTTTTTGTTTTGTTTTGTGTTATATCAGTTGGTCGAAAGCGAGGAGAAGTTTCAGTCCAGACTAGCCGACGCTATAGTGCAGCGCGAGAACGACGCCATCGTCAACGTGTAAGTCATTTGCATATTTATAGATTTGTCATTTTTTATTAACATTTACATTTCTGTCATTTGGCAGATCCAGAGTGACAAAGAGTGCTTTGGGGTCTCTGTCAATGAATACATTAACACTGGTCAACAGGTCACAGCCTGAGGATCTGACCATCAGCCTAAACATACAACAATACATCAAAACAAACAGGGAAAATAGTGTTTCGGTAGGAGGTTGGTCTTCATCCGGGCGTTTGAAGACGGGCAGTGATTCAGAATGACATTATTTACAGTGATGATTGGTTATTGGCGGTTGGTGACCATGGAGGTCAGGGCTTGGTCATTGGGAGCATAGTGATTGGGTTCTTGGATGTAATGGAGGTAAGGGATTTGTTGTTCAGGAGCCATGGTGATGAATGATTTTTCACTGAGAACGATGTTGTTCAGAGATTGGACGTGGAGACGCGTGGCTCACACAAGCACGTGCAAATGTGTGTAAAAATGTTATAGTTTTAATAATATTCAGTCCGTTTCTTTCATTCTTTGACGTCATCTTGAACTGCTCTTCATCCGGGTTGTTACTTGCAAAACTTTTTAAATTCTGATCCGTTTCTCAGGCGTCTGGCTCGTAGACTTCCTCTCCCTGTGGAGAACAGCGAGACTCGGCCCCGTGTGGATCTGGTGGTGTTTATAGTCAACCTCCTGTCAGAGCACAGGTAACCTCCATCACACTCTGCTCTCAGACACATGCCTATCTGATTCTGCTACTTCAAGGGCCATCTTGACTCATTTTAGTTCATCTTTCTTACCTCTGCTGTTTCTGTGTTTCTCTGCTCTCATGTATCCTTAGTCTTCAGGTGGTGGAGAATTCCCTCAGTCACCTGAGATCAGATTTTTTCCTCGGGAAGGTGTGCTTCATGGTGACTGATGGTAGGTGATGTCTTTGTATGTTAATGCAGATATGCTTCTTATATATAAAAATATTAAATCAGCATTGCTCTGCCTACACTATATAGCCAAAGGTTTTGGGACACCTCTCCAAACCATTGAATTCAGGGGTTGGGGGTTCAGTGAAAGGAACTCTTAATGCTTCAGCTTCATACCCAGACATTTTGGACAATTTCATGCTCTTTGTGGGAACAGTTTGGGGATGACCCCTTCCTGTTCCAACATGACTGCACACCAGTGACCAAAGCAAGATCCATAAAGACACGGATGAGTGAGTTTGGTGTGGAGGAACTTGACTGGCCTGAAGTCCCAGCTCCCAGAGAACACCTCTGGGATGAGCCCAACACCTGAACTCAATGATTTGGAGGGGTGTCCTAAAACTTTTGGCAATATCATGTATTAACTTCTTAGTCACTCCCTGGAATATTATAGCACCCATTTAACACCCTAGCAACCACCTGAGATTCCTTAGCAACCGATTAACTACAACTAAGCAACCACCTGGGATCACACTGTTCAATCCACATCCAGATGTTTGAGTGGTGTGTGTGTGTTTACTCAGCGAGGTGTGGCGCTCTGACTCAGGAGCGGTTGCTCAGTGTGAAGAAACTTGCAGCGTCTCACCGATGTCCTTTAATCTGTGCTGAACACCAGGTATGACACCATCATCATCATCATCAGCTCAGCTCTACACTACACTACTGAGCACACGTAGCACAGGCTTGACTAAAAACATTAACACATACAGTGTTGGGTTGGATGGGACTCAACTTCTTCCTACTCAGAAATGGTTTGATGACCACAACAACCAGTTTGAGGTGTTGACTTGGCCTCCAAATTCCCCAGATCTTAATCTAATCGAGCATCTGTAGCATGTGCTGGATAAACAAGTCCCATCTATGGAGGTCCCACCTCACAACTTACAGGACTTAAAGGATCTGCTGCTAACATCTTGGTGCCAGATCCCTTCAGGGATCTAGTGGAGTCCATGCCTAGAGGGGGTAGGGCTGTTTTAGCAGCAAAAGGGGGACCAAGACAATATTAGGCAGGTGGTCATAATGTTATGGCTGATCAGTGTGCGTGTGTATAGATCTCAGGAAACATCTCTAAATGGGTCATGTTTCTTTGCAAAATGTTATCTGCCATGCCTTTTTCCCCTCCTAATAAACAATACATTACATCAATACATTTTCTAACAGAAATAAATCCTGTGTCTGTAAAAGATCTAGTTGTCTAGCTTAACCTGCAAAGGAAACATGATGCAGGCTGTAGATTGATTCTCTGGATGATTTTAACAGCGTCTTTGTGAGCAGGTCTGAGCGTGAAGGCAACGCAAGAAAGTGAAAGTTAAGAGCAACAGTGCAGCCTGAGTGAGGAGGGTCTGTGAAAAACGCACAAAACCAACATCGGAAGGCTGTTGGAATACTAACAGCACTGATTTATGCTGAATATTTATCTCTTACATTAATGATCTAAAGGTTTTATCTTCCGTCTTTAAACAAGATGCTCAGCTGATTCTTACATGGTCAAGTGTAAATATTTCATCACATCTGGGTTTTAGGAAACTAATCTTCCTTACGCTTGTAGTTAAATACTGCACTACAAATTATGCTGGAAAAAATGTCTAAGGTATTTAGATAAAAATGCTGGCTTTATTAATTGTGTATCCCTTTAGAGTTAGCTAGATTGAGATTCAGTGCAGATGTTCATTTACAGACCACATCTGGTCATTTCCATGTCAAATTGTTAGAGCCTGTAACAGGAAAGAGATCGATGGAGATGACCAGATAATGTCTATTGTTTATTCAAGCCAAAAGGACTTCGAGCTTTATTATTATTAGTTTTATTATGTATATTTAATTCACAGTCTGGAATGGAAAGTGTCCTCATATGTAGGACTACCAGTACTGTCACTGAGAAGAATAGTACAACATTCTCTCTCTTTCTCTGTGTGTCTCTCTGTCTCTATCGGTCTCTCTGTCTCTCTCTCTGTGTCTGTCTGTCTGCCTCTCTCTCTCCTCCCTACAGACAGAGGATGGTGTTGCCATGGCAGCGTCGAGACTCCTCACCCTCCTGAAGGTGTCGGCCGGTCTGTCTCCCGTGGCGACCACAGCGCTCTACCTGTCCACTCTGACCCGCTGCACCGTGCCCTCGGAGCTCGATGAGGACTGACCTTTCACCCCTTTACCTTTCTCTGATTCTTTTCAGATCCTGCATCAGTATCATCCCTGTCGAGATGCTTAGAGTCTGCAGTTACAATAGGAAATTTGAAAAATGTATAAATTTGAAGCTTTAGAATCAGAGTTGTAATGTAATATATTTACACTGACCACAAAGGAGTTTTAGTAAATAAATCAGGTGGTCAACTAAAAGGTTCCACTGAGGTGCAAAGTTATCAGCTTACTTACAGATCTCAAGATTTTTTCTTTTTGTGTCACTTTTTACTGCACCTTAGTTAACAGCAGGTGGTGCTGTGTCCCTATATCCCTGAACCTTGTAGGTTTTCTTATTTTCCTTCCCCATCCATCCTAGCTGAACGTGGTGTGTTCTGCAGCTCCTCATGTCTTGGTCCTCGTGTATAAAGTTTTTTTACATAATGTAGATATGTATAGCAGTAGCTGTATGATTTCTTCTGTGTTTTTAACGCTCTCAGCTTGTCTTTTGTTGCCACAGTGTTCATTATTAAACCATGAAGCTTTTTTCTGTCTCACTTTCAGTCTGAATGCGTATGATGTGTTTCACTGGGGTTCTTGGGTTTTTCTAATAAACTATAAAGTCAGTGAGGCGTTTGTACAGAACACCGTAGACACAAAAACAGACTCATGTGCCTCGTGTTTTTAACACATTTTGGTAGCTAACGTACGCTGACTCAATTTCTGAGCAAAAAAGGCCACAGAGTTAACATCACTTAACCTGAGAACTTTCAAAAAGAAAAATAACAAACATGAACTAACCTGACAGGATTTCTGGAGAGGAGTGTTATAACTTGTCAACGTAGCTAATAAGCTATAGAGAGTCTGGGTTTCTGAGAGGGTTTTATAGCTAGCTGGTGACAGGATTTATGATAGATGTCCATACATGAAGTTATGTGTAATAATGTGAAATGACACAGGGGAAAAGTATTTAATACTTAATATTAAAAACCTTTGTTGGCTTCAAGACACCTCCTGTGTGGAGAACCTAGCTGCATGCATTACTCCGGAGTGATTTTGGCCCTTTGTTCCACACAAACACTCTTCAAATCTTCTGTAAACTCTGATTATAAATCTGATTATCTGATTATAAACCGGTTGAGAGTTTCCTTGGCTGTGTGTTTGGGATCCTGCTGAAATGTCCACCATCGTTTTATCTTCATCATTGTGGTAGATGGCAGCAGATTTTTTAAAAATTTTCCATTCCCTTCAGTGATATGAAGTTTGCCAGAAAGTTTGCGTAAATAGCCTCACACCGTGATGTTCCCTCCTCCAAACTTCACTGTTGTTGTGGTGTGTTTGAGGTGATGTGCAGTGCCATTTATCCTCCAGACATTATGAATTAAGGCATTCAAGTTCAATTTTGGTTTCATCTGACCGAACTGTATTCTCCCACAGTTTCATTTCACAGACTTGTGCAAATGTTGTGCAGAAAACTTTATAAACAAGCTTAAACATGTTTTATGTTTCTTCAGCAATGGAGTCTTGCGTGGTGAGTGTGCATACAGGCCATGGTGGTTGAGTGCAATACTTATTGTTTTCTTTGAAACAATTGGACCTGCTAATTCCAGGTGTTTCTGAAGCTCTCCACATGTGCTCCTTGGCTCTTGGACTTGAACTCTTCTGATAATTCTTTTTGCTCCTCTGTCAGAAATCTTGCGAGGAGCGCCTGGTCGTGGACGGTTTATGGTGAAATGACGTTCTGTCCACTTCTGGATTATGGCCTCAGCAGTGGTCATGGGAACTTCTGTAAGCAATGCCATCAGTATGTTTTGCAACAATAAGGTTGCGAAGGTCTTGAGAGAGCTCTTTGCTTTTAGCCATCATGAGATGTTTCTTGTGTGACACCTTTGGCAATGAGACACCTTTTTCTAGACCATCAGTTGGGACTGAAGCAGCTGATATTAATTTGCACTGACCAGCAGGCAGGACTGCTTTCTAATTACTGATTGACTTCAGCTGGTGTTTTGGCTTTCCATGCCTTTTTACACCTCCTTTTCTTCATGTGTTCAATGTTCAATGTTTCATTTTACATTATTACACATAACTTACTTTATGGACATCCATGGTTTGATTTCTTTGCAGGTGTGGATTGCATGGTCTGTTACCAACATCAGGTGAAAATTTCATGTCAGTAGCACATTGGTAGTACTTATTTTACCTGATGTATGTGCTTATGATATAAATAACGGAAGTGTTTCAGCATAGCAGCAAGAGTGCAAACAAACAAATACAAATCAGTACAGGACAGATAGACAAGACACACAAAATACAGCTGACCAGTATACATTCTGTATATGTTGTAGAGTACAATGTGCAAAAATAGAGAAGTGTAACAAAGAGGGTTCTTGTAATCATGTACACTTCTGTAATAGCAGCAGTTGGTATCAGTTTGAAATGTGTAAAAAAAACAACTGAAGCAACCGAGTAAACGTGCAAACAGTGTTAACAGTGCAAAGTCTATAATGAACTCAGAAACTACGCTGACCTAACCATTTCCTCAGGAACTCGTGGTTGCTGTTGTAGAAAGGACATTATCAATATTTACATTATTTAGTGTCCAGTGTCACCCAAATGAGGATGAGGGTCCCCGAGGTTCTGAGCCTGGTTCCTCTCAAGGTTTCTTCCTCAGATCATCTCAGGGACTTTTTCCTCACCATCATCACCTCAGGCTTCTCATTAGGGATAAAATAGTAACTTCTTTAAAGCTGCTTTGAGACAATGTCCATTGCTAAAAGTGTTATACAAATATATTGAATTGAAATGAAATTGAATTGAACAGCATGTAAAGAGTTACAATATGGCTGGAGTTACAGACCTGGAGGAATATTGAATTGAACTGAGTGTTTGAGTTCAGAAGAGTTCAGATCACACAGAACTGAAAAAGAGCTAGATTATTTAAAAAATAAATGAAATGATATTTTAGTCTATGCAAAATGAAATGAAATAAGCAAACGGTTCAAAAGACAGAGACTGAACAGACTCACACTCTCTCTCCCAACTGTGTGAACTCAACTGAACTCAAACACTCAATTCAATTCAATATTCCTCCATGTCTATAACTCCACCATATTCTAACTGTTAACACTTTATTTTGCACGTTAACTCTGTTGTTGTTTTTGCACACATTTCAAACTGACACCTCCTCCTCCTCTTCTTCTTCCTCTCTCAGTGCATGTGGCAAGGCATCCAGTCCATCACCAACTACAGGCCAGCTCCACCTGCCTGTGACAGTGATGCCTCCCTTCCAGATTTGCTGGACAGCTTCTACTCTCGGATCGAGGCACGAAATGACGTGACAGCGAGGAAGACCATCCCTTCTTCAGAGGACGAGGTGCTCTGTCTCACCACGGCTGACATGAGGAAAACTCTACACAGAGTTAACCCACGGAAAGCTGCTGGACCAGACAACATTCCTGGCAGAGTGCTCAGGGAATGTGCAGAACAGCTAGTAGATGTCTTCATGGACATCTTCAACATCTCCCTGAGCAGCGCCGTCGTCCCAACGTGCCTAAAGTCAACCACCATCATCCCCATGCCAAAGAAGTCTCCAGTGTCCTGTCTTAACGACTACCGTCCCGTTGCACTCACACCCATCATCATGAAGTGCTTCGAGAGGCTCATCATGAGACACATTAAGAACCTGCTGCCACCTTCACTCAACCCCATGCAGTTTGCGTATCGTCCAAATCGCTCCACAGACGATGCCATCACCACAACCCTCCATCTGGCCCTCACACACCTGGACAATAAAGACACTTACCTACGAATGCTGTTCATTGACTTCAGTTCATTTGCACTCACTGTATACACAGTTATTTGCACAAATGTCGGTCTACATGTTGTTTGTCTGCACTGTCTTGTCTTGTCATCCTGTGCACTTCTGTTGTATGTTTAGTTTATTTCTTGCACCTTAAGTATAGTTTAGTATTTATTTCTGTGTTTAGCTCTATGTTTGTCTGCATCACTGTACTTTGTCTGTGTTATGTGTAGCACCTCTGGTCTAGGAGGAACGTTGTTCACCTTTCTCCATCCATTCCAACCTGCCTGCACTCGCTTCTTTACCTCTTTCCCACACTCTCCATTACTCTGGACTGTTGACCCCAAGTACTTAAACTCCTGTACCTTCTTCACCTCTTCACCCTGTAATCTTACTGTTCCACTTCCCTCCCTTTCATTCACACACATGTACTCAGTCTTACTACGACTGACTTTCATTCCTCTTCTCTCCAGTGCAAACCTCCACCTCTATCCCTATACCATCCCTATACTTCTCCATCAACATTCTCAGAGCAAAAAATTGCATCTGTCGTGCTCTTTCTGGGCATGAAGCCATACTGCTGCTCACAAATTTCCACTACCTTCCTTAACCTAGCTTCCACTACTCTTTCCCAAAGCTTCATTGTATGGCTCATCAACTTTATCCCCCTATAGTTGCTGCACCTCTGCACGTCACCCTTATTCTTAAAGAGCGGCACTAATACACTTCTTCTCCATTCCTCAGTTTTAACAAACTAGTTAAAAATTCCACTGCTGCCTCTCCTAGACACTTCCAGACCTCCACCGGGATATCGTCAGGACCAACTGCCGTTCCACTTTTCATCCTCTTCAAAGTCTTCCTGGCTTCATCCTTTCTAATCTTATATACTTCCTGTTCCAGAGTTCACTCCTTCTACTCTTTTCCCCTTTCATTTTCCTCATTCATCAGCTCATATTTCAAACTGTCACCAACTGCTTGCTATTACAGATGTTTATATGTTTACAAGAACCCTCTTTGTTTACATCTCTCTATTTTATGCATAATGTACTGTATAATATATACAGAATGTATACTGGTCAGCGCTATTTTGTGTATTGTGTGTGTCCTGTAGTGTTTTGTTTGTTTTGTATCGTCTTTTGCTCTGTCGTCTTACACACCATGTGGCCAGGACAACTTACTTTTAGTCCTTAGCTCTGTCTTGTCCTTATGTAGCTCTATGTTGTTTTATGTAGCTCTATGTTGTGTTTATGTAGCTCTATGTTGTTTTCTGTAGCTCTGTGTTGTCCTTATGTAGCTGTGTTGTTTGTAGCTCTGTGTTTTATGCAGCTCTATGTTGTGTTTATATAGCTCTATGATGTGTTTATGTAGCTCTATGTTGTTTTCTGTAGCTCTGTGTTGTCCTTATGTAGCTCAGTGTTGTTTTATGTAGCTCAGTGTTGTTTTATGTAGCTCTGTTGTGTTTTATGTATCACAGGGTGCTGGAAAAACATTGTCTCATGCCAGTATGTACTGCGTCAGTTTATTGTTGAAATGATAATAAAAGCTTCTTGACTTGACTTGTAGATGTAGAATTTGTTAGTTTAGCAATGCAGTGCAACTGAGCTTTGAACTCTGACTCACCCAAAGATTTCTTTCTTTCTTTCTTTCTTTCTTTCTTTCTTTCTTTCTTTCTTTCTTTCTTTCTTTCTTTCTTTCTTTCTTTCTTTCTTTCTTTCTTTCTTTCTTTCTTTCTTTCTTTCTTTCTTTCTTTCTTTCTTTCTTTCTTTCTTTCTCCAACTGCTTGTTTTTCTCTCTTTCTACATATATGCCATATTCTCACTCTCTATTTTTCTTTCTTTATTTCATTCTTTATTCATACACACACTATTTTGTTTCCATCGCCTGCTCCTTATGATTCAGCACTAAAAACTCATTTAATTAAAACTAATTTAGTTTTTCATCACACATTTTTCTTCTTGTTCTAGGTAAAATGCTTAATCCTGTTCTGTATTGTGAAAGGTTTTTTTGCTGATAGTTTAGTCATGACAGAACTGCGCTGCATCTGAAAATCTGCCAGGAAAAGAAATCGATAGTGAGGCATTTTGCATTTTTAATGTGAGAGTATTGTTTTATTTTTTAATGAGCTCATGGCTGTAAATCCTGTTCATGCTCACAGTGTAAACCACAGCATAGTACATGTCGCTGAATCTTTAAGCTCCGTCCCCCTCTCTGGTGATCTTGTTGTTTTCTGTAGCTCTATGTTGTGTTTATGTAGCTCTGTGTTGTTTTTTTTTGTTTTGTTTTTTTTTGTATAAAGAGAACAGACATAGTGACAGATGAAGCATTAACAACGTACAATCTTTGAAGGAGGAGGAAAAAGAAAAAGAAAGAAAGAAAAAAACAAAACAAAAAACAAACAGCAGTGTGGTCAAGATCAAAACAATATTAAAAGTACCATCATGTAGACAGTTAAGGATACTTAATAAATTTACAATCAATGCCAAGACAATTCAAAGGAGTTACCCATATCTTCTGAAATGACTTAGATTTACCTTTCAATATATATCCAATCTTTTCCATAAGTATAGTATCTTTAATCAAGATTATCCAGTCCTTGATAAGAGGGGGTTCCGTCCCGATCCATTTATTCATAATTAATTTCCTCCCCAACATAAGCAAGGATTTAAAGGCATCTGAATGTTCCGAAAAGGAAGAGGGCAAAACACCCATCAGGCACATTAACGGGGATGCTGTAACCTTCTGTTTACATATTATAGATTATAGATTATAGATTACAGAAGTCAGCGATCATAGGGCATTCCCAGAGACAATGAAAGAATGTGCCGATATAGTTATTGCATTAGGGAGATTGGGGTGATACAGTATTATTTATTTTGCTATATTTATTTGGAGATATATAAGCTCTTTGTACAATATTAAATTGCATTTCTTTAAATTTATTGCAGACTGAGATATTTAAGGGTAGTCTAATAATGTCTTCCCAGACATTTTCGTCAATGTCACATTTTAAGTGTGCTCCATGCCTTCTGCAGCAAAATCAGGTTGTCTGTTTTATAATTGTTAATCATAGAGTAAAATTTGGAAATGAAATGCTTAACTTCAGTATTCTTAAGAAAGAATCTGTCCAAAAAGAAATCCGAGCTGATCAGGGTGAGACTGCCTTGTCTACTATAAACGAAATGTCTTATCTGCAGGTATTTATAAAGATCTTTTTGGGGGATGTTATGCTTTGAATGTAACTCATTGAATGACATGAAAACGTCCTTGTGGAATAGATCATATATTCTGTATAATCCCACATTAATCCAGCTACCAAATTGAGAGCCCATATTGGTATGATAAAAATTTGTGTTACTAGTCAGTGTGGATAGTATAGACAGATTCTGACTGTACTTGAGAGACCTTCTAATCTGTGACCAGGTTTTGATAACTCTAATAACAAGTGGGTTTTCTTTTACCTTGTCAGGAGCTTGGGTTTCCTGGTCTAATAAGTTGATCAGTGAAACTGGGCTACAAAACTCTTGTTCTATATCTACCCACAAAGCATCTTCAGGTTTATGTACCCAATCTAAGATGATCCTAGCATGTATTGCCCATACATAATATTTAAAGTTTGGGAGAGACCATCCACCTTTATCACTGGGCAATTGTAAAGTTTGTAGTTTAACTTTAGGTCGTTTACTAGATCAAATAAATTTAGACATAGAACTATTAAGACCTTTTATATCAGTATTTGTCAGGTTTGAAAAAGTCATGGACAGAGGGTATAAAATCTTTGGGAATATTATAATTTTAATAAGGTTTATTCTTCCTAAAAGAGAGATTGGAAGTTTTGACCATCTTGTTAAGTCTTCCTTGATACGGGATATTGATTTTTTAATATTGGCATCGTAGAGCTGTGAAAGTAATACGGATACCTAAATATGTGATACCACTGGGGGACCATTTAAATGGTTTAATAAAATTGGGCTCTGACCTGTTTAGTGATCCTAACGGCATTATCTCTGACTTATGAAAATTAATTTTATATCCGGAAATAGCTCCAAATTGTTTGATCAAGTCAGTTAATTCAGGTAGTGATATTTGCGGGTTGGTTATAGTTAATAAGACATCATCTGCATAAAGCATTATCTTTTGTTGTCTATTACCAATACTGACACCGTAGATTTTTGGATTACTTCTAATATAAATTGCCAGGGGTTCTATCGCTATGGCGAATAATAGTGGTGACAAGCGGCAACCCTGACGGGTCCCCCTATGAAGCACAAATGTGTCAGAGAGAACGCCGTTAATTAGTACGGCAGCCCTGGGTGACGTATACAGTAATCGGACCCACTTTATGAAGTTTTCGCCAATACCAAATTTAGACAAAACATCAAACATATAACTCCACTCTACTCTGTCTAAGGTGGCATATTATATTAAATAATCTTCTGGCATTGTAATAGGACTGGCGGCCTTTTATAAACCGTGTCTGATCTGGGTCTGTGATATCCGGACGTTTGGCCAGGATTTTAGCCAGAACCTTTAAGTCCACATTTAGCAAGCTGATTGGTCTGTAAGAGCTGCATTCCTCTGGATCCTTTTCTTTTTTGTGTATTACAGTAATATTAGCTACATTCATATAATTAGGAAGTTTGGATGCCTGAAATGATGTATTAATAGCTTTCAAGAGATTTTTATTTTGTCATTCATAATCTTAAAAAATTCCACTGGGTACCCATCAGGCCCTGGAGATTTTCCTGATTGTAATGGATTTATTGCACTTTTAATTTCCAACAGGGTGATGGGAGCTTCTAGGAGTTCTTGTTGTTTACTATTTATTTTGGGAATGCAAAGATTATTGAAAAAGGTATTTTTTGATTTACTTTGTGTATTTATTTCTGAGCTATATAATTTTTCGTAATATTGTCTGAAGGTCTCACTTATTTTCTTATTTTCTGTTATTCTGCGTCCTGAGTAAACTTTAATTGCCGAAATGTGTCCTTTTGTGGACATCTTTTTAACTAATCTAGCAAGAGATTAGTTGGGTTTGTTGCCCATTTCAAAAAATCTTTGTCTTGCCAATAATATATCCCTATCTGCTTTTCTAGTGAGCAGTTGGTTTAGTTGGGCTCTCAGACATTTGAGTTCATCAAGGAGTTGGGCTGATTTGGAAGAGTAGAATTCTTTTTCTATTGTGATAATTCTCTTTTCTAGTTTTACTTGCTCAAATAATAATTCCTTTTTCTTTTTGCTAGTGTGGGCAATTATCATTCCTCTCAAAAAAGCTTTGTAAGCTTCCCATATTGTTCTAGGGTCTATTTCGCTTGTATCGTTACATTGAAAGTATGCCTCTGTCTGCTCTTTTATATAGTCAACAAATTTCCCATCTAAAAGATGGAAGGGATTAAGTTTCCATATCCATGACTGATAGTTAGGTTGGGGTGGCAGCGTTGTAACAGTTACAGGTGCGTGGTCTGATAAAGTTATAGGGCCTATATTAGATTTCTCAGCCAAACTTATCATCTGGTTTGAAAAGAATATATAATCAATACGTGAGGCAGTTTGATGAGGGTGGGAATAGAATGTGTAAGCCTTAACAGTGGGATTTAAGAATCTCCATATATCAATCAACCCAAGCTCCTGACATGAGGTTTTAACAATATTAGCGGTTTTAGAGGTTATGTCAACTGCAGTTGATTTATCCATTTCTGGGTTAAGGTAGCAATTGAAATCACCCCCTAGAATTACATTGTTACAGTCTAGATATGCTATTTTATTATAAACCGGAGCAAAATAATCTTCGTCATATATATTTGGGGCATATATATTTGCTATCACAACCTCCTCTCCATACAATAGGCCCTTTATTATGACTGTTCTACCTTCTTTATCAGAATAACTCGTTTGTAGTTGAAATAGTAAGTTTTCGTGGATCAGTATTATTACTCCACACTTTTTGGTGGAAAAACATGAATAATAAAGTTGACCCACCCAGTCTCTGACGGATTTTTTGTGTTCAAGATCATTCAAATGGGTTTCTTGTAATAAAGCAATATTAATTTTGTCCCTTTTCAAAATATTTAAGATCTTTTTCCGTTTAACAACATTGTTGACGCCCTTTACATTCCAAGTACGTATCCTTATGTTAGAGTTATAGGGATTACTCATTGGTGATTAAATTACCAATTAGATGTGTATGTATGTATTAACTGTTTTAAAGTGCGCATACTGTAAAGAGAAAGTGAAAAGCAAAACAGTAAATGAGTAAGAAAATAAACCACAACCGCTTGAAACACAAAAAATAACAAAACCAAAAAACCTGCGTGTAGACAGAACTGTGCAGGTGTACATTAACTCATTAACTCACATTAACCCCAACCATAAACGGGGGCTATAACTGTATAGGAACGCAAAAAATGCCACTTTTGTGAACCTCTCACATTTGACAACTGATCCTCTTAAAGATAAACCAAAAAACAGAAAAGAGAGCGGTAATAGCGTGGGAGACTTTTGTTCATAATTTCGTGATACAGAGATATTTTTCTAGCGTGTCATAAATTAAAGTTATTCGCATCAACAGAGCTCCAAGCCAAACAGATAATTATTTGCCACAGTTGACCTATGCATTAATTACAGACTTTATGTGTTTTGTACACCATGAGTACCTGCCGGGGGATGTTATGATTGTTGAGTCGATTCCAAGAAGGCGTTCACAGTTTTTGTCAGGCCTCTGCCATTTCTGCTCTCTTCCTCGGCACACCAGCCAAGAAATCTTGAAAAAACGATACTTTTTTCCCCTCGATACGGAGGTCACTCAGACGTCTCGCTGCTTCTAGGATCAGACTTTTGTCTTTAATTGTGTAGTTGAACAATCACGGGTCTCACTCGTTCACCTTCTTTTCTCAGTGGTTCGATACGGTGCGCTCTTTCCAGTTTGATCAGTCTGTTCTTTGCGTTCTTATTCAATGTGGTTGGGATCCAAGTCTCGAAAAAAGCCCCCGGGTCGCCCCCCTCACTGCCCTCTTTAAGACCGATGATTCTGATATTCTGACGTCGACTTTCAAGGTCTTCTATGCGCTCATGTGCTTTTTGCAGGGATGAGTCGATAGAGCCAATGCGCGTTGAGCTGTTAGTTTGGTTATCCTCGAGGTCGGATATTCTCTGCTCGGCCTCTATAACTCTCTTGTCCATATTGTTCAACTTGCCTGATATCTCGGAGATTGGGTCACGTATCGCTTGTAACTTCGTTTCAAGAACAATAGCCACCTTTTCGACAATACAGTTAACTACATCTCCCGATAGGGCAGCTTCATTAACAGCAGTTGGGCCTTGATTGTCGCCATCTTGCTCAGTGTTAGTGCTTTTATTCTGCCGTGTATTTCTTCTAGCTTGTTTATTAGTTGGATCCGCTTGCGACCAAAAGGTGTCGAGGACTTTATCCTCAGTTCTATGCACTTTTTAAGTAATTAGGATGACTGTTTCGTAAGAATTTCAACTATACGGCGAGGAGCTCGGTCAGTCACATCCTTCCACTCTGAAAACATCACGTGACCCCCCGCTCTATGTTGCGTTTATTTAGCTCTGTATTGTTTTATGTAGCTCTGTGTTGTCCTTATGTAGCTCTGTGTTGTTTAATGTAGCTCTGTGTTGTCCTTATGTAGCTCTGTGTTGTTTTATGTAGCTCTATGTTGTGTTTATTTAGCTCTGTGTTGTTTTATGTAGCTCTTTGTTGTCCTTATGTAGCTCTGTGTTGTTTTATGTAGCTCTATGTTGTTTTATGTAGCTCTGTGTTTTTTATGCAGCTCTATGTTGTGTTTATATAGCTCTATGTTGTGTTTATATAGCTCTATGTTGTGTTTATATAGCTCTATGTTGTGTTTATGTAGCTCTATGTTGTGTTTATATAGCTCTATGTTGTGTTTATATAGCTCTATGTTGTGTTTATATAGCTCTATGTTGTGTTTATGTAGCTCTATGTTGTGTTTATATAGCTCTATGTTGTGTTTATGTAGCTCTATGTTGTGTTTATATAGCTCTATGTTGTGTTTATGTAGCTCTATGTTGTGTTTATGTAGCTCTATGTTGTGTTTATATAGCTCTATGTTGTGTTTATGTAGCTCTATGTTGTGTTTATATAGCTCTATGTTGTGTTTATGTAGCTCTATGTTGTGTTTATATAGCTCTATGTTGTGTTTATGTAGCTCTATGTTGTGTTTATGTAGCTCTATGTTGTGTTTATGTAGCTCTATGTTGTGTTTATGTAGCTCTATGTTGTGTTTATGTAGCTCTATGTTGTGTTTATGTAGCTCTATGTTGTGTTTATGTAGCTCTATGTTGTTTTCTGTAGCTCTGTGTTGTCCTTATGTAGCTGTGTTGTTTGTAGCTCTGTGTTTTATGCAGCTCTATGTTGTGTTTATATAGCTCTATGATGTGTTTATGTAGCTCTATGTTGTTTTCTGTAGCTCTGTGTTGTCCTTATGTAGCTCAGTGTTGTTTTATGTAGCTCAGTGTTGTTTTATGTAGCTCTGTTGTGTTTTATGTATCACAGGGTGCTGGAAAAACATTGTCTCATGCCAGTATGTACTGCGTCAGTTTATTGTTGAAATGATAATAAAAGCTTCTTGACTTGACTTGTAGATGTAGAATTTGTTAGTTTAGCAATGCAGTGCAACTGAGCTTTGAACTCTGACTCTTTCTTTCTTTCTTTCTTTCTTTCTTTCTTTCTTTCTTTCTCCAACTGCTTGTTTTTCTCTCTTTCTACATATATGCCAAATTCTCACTCTCTATTTTTCTTTCTTTATTTCATTCTTTATTCATACACACACTATTTTGTTTCCATCGCCTGCTCCTTATGATTCAGCACTAAAAACTCATTTAATTAAAACTAATTTAGTTTTTCATCACACATTTTTCTTCTTGTTCTAGGTAAAATGCTTAATCCTGTTCTGTATTGTGAAAGGTTTTTTTGCTGATAGTTTAGTCATGACAGAACTGCGCTGCATCTGAAAATCTGCCAGGAAAAGAAATCGATAGTGAGGCATTTTGCATTTTTAATGTGAGAGTATTGTTTTATTTTTTAATGAGCTCATGGCTGTAAATCCTGTTCATGCTCACAGTGTAAACCACAGCATAGTACATGTCGCTGAATCTTTAAGCTCCGTCCCCCTCTCTGGTGATCTTGGTCACTGTGTACTTGAATAACCTTGAAATGCAAAGTCTCTCTCCCGCTCTTTTCTCTCTCTCTCTCTCCCGCTCTTTTCTCTCTCTCTCTCTCTCTCTCTCTCTCCTACTCTTCTATCCCTCTCTCCCTCGCTCGCTCTCTCTCTTTCTCTCCCACTCATTTCTCTCTCTCTCTCTCTCTCTCTCTCTCTCTCTCTCCTACTCTTCCCCCCCCTCTCTCTTTCTCTTCTACTCATTTCTCTCTCTCTCTCTCTGTCTCTCTCTCTCTGCCCCCCTCTCTCGCTCTTTCTCTCAATCCCTCTCCCTCCCTCTCTCCCTCTCTCTTTCCCTCTTTCTCCCCCCTCCTCTCTTTTTACAAATTCACCTGTTGCCAACTAACCTGTGCACCAGATTTCTTTACTCTCAATTAATTCCCTCAGCGGAAACTTTATCCGTTATACCCAAGGAAAAAAAACGAACCCTTTTATGTTCTCTCTCACGTACTCCTCTCTCTCTCTCTCTCTCTCTCTATGTGTGTGTCTATATGTATGTCATGATAGTGTCTGACCCCATATGGTGACCTTCTTATCTCTGACCGTGTGCACTGAAACAAGCACATGTCCAGATATCCTGTCTTGTATAAATATGCACACAAACAAAGCTGACCCTGTGACGGTCAGAGAAAAAAAAAGAAAAAAAAACTGCTTCTGTGTCCACATTTCTCACCTTATTTACCAGAATAATCTTTAGGCCTTTGGCTGCATTGCATTAAGGGGCTGTAATCTGGCCTTCTCTTTGGCCATCCCTCTCTGTCCGATTACGCCGTCCTCCCCGTGGACCAGCCTTTTGTCCCATGCCACCAAACAGGGGCACCTTCAGTTACTGGACTGTGTGTGTGTGTGTGTGTTTCAGGTGCTGATAGATTGCTCGAGCAGGATTAAAGTGGCTACGTTGCTGCATGCACGTACTGCTTTCTCCCTCACTCGCCTATCCCTGCCTGACTACTCACAATGGGCGGTGTGTGTGTGCGTGGGTGGGTTTTTATAGCGATTTAAATATAGTCTGACCTTGAACCTCTTAGAAAGAAAAACAAAATACCACATGGACAAGGGTCAGACCCTCTTAGGTCATTAGAGCACCATGAGACTCTGTCTGTCAGTTCAGCGGCACGTCGGTGCAGCAGCTAAACTGAAAACGTCCGTGTTGACATGTTTACTGTGGGCATGTTGTGCTAGTCTCCTGCTACGTGGCTCTCTAAAGATAAAAAAGAAGCGCCAGTTAGCATTAGCATAATATCTAATTTATCATTCAAGGTTTTAAACATTTCTGTGTGTGAATCTTTCAGGCCTGACTGAATGAGTTTTTTTACTCAGAAGTTTTGTTAGCTAGATAAATGACATGAGCTCTCGTGAGATTGACGTAGCTGTAGCGCTGCATCAGTGTGATATCAGGTTAGGAGGGAGATTAATGAATGACATCATCGGTGACGATCTGTAAACCTCCAAAGCTGTTCACCCGGTACACGCTGGACACCGGACCGCTCTGCTTCCAGCAGTTAGCATTCAGCTGTAAGCTGGTTAACTAGCGGTTTAGGTATCTGAAAGTGTGCATCAATGCAAAAACCTTTTAGTGCAAAAGTATTCACAAACTGCTGCACAGCTTCTGCCGTGAGGTCTGCTGATTCCCTTTCCTCACAGGACTCGACTCTTATTGTTTTGAAGAGACTTTTGTCTGAAATATGTTTGGTTCCACACGGCTCACTGCTAACCTGCGCTTGATTACAAGGCATTTCCTAGCGAGCCGGGGTTTTTTCTACTGTGTGAGTGCTTGCACGATTTGTAGTGTCTCCAGAGGAAATGTGTGTGCTCACTGTCTCCACTTTCCTGCCCTGCCTCTTCCTCACACACATCAAATCCCCAAAGGAAACATTCAGGAGACACTTATCTTATTTTCTCCATTACACAATCAGGCAGTTTCCCTAAAGATCACAAACACACAGGACACTGGAGATGGGCTGGAAGCCCCAGAAACCAGATGCTTCTTTTCAGAGAGGACAATGAACTCACAGAGGCCAGAACTCACAGGCGCAGGAGCCACAGAGACTTGGGCTGAATGTTGTCTCGGGGCCTGAAGCAACTGAATGTACGGCCACTGAGTGCTGACTCTCCAGCTCTACTGAAACTAGATTTGTCGGTGTGGAGTTGCTGTCTGTTGTCCTGCACTCGTCTAATATGGGAAAGGGCCTGCAGCTTGGCAGATATGACTCGAGTGCTGGGTCACGCTCAGTTCAGCACTGACATGCTGGAGTGTGGCTAACCTTATTAATCCAACACCAGAATTAACTGCCATACCAATGCCCCTGTTCCTCTTTCTATTTTTACCACAGGCTCTGACCAAATAGTCTCCTCTGTCTCTGGTCCAGACTCCATCAGTGCCATGTTTTTAGCCTCACCTTGAACAGTGCTGTTCTCCTACAAGCACCGTCCCAGTGACCGGGCCTGCGTCCTTCGGTTCCATGTTCAGGACATGGCACTCGTGCACTCAGTGTCTGATTCCCACTGACCTTTCTGTTAACTTCTGTTTCTCACTTTTGGTTTAGTTTTTTATCGTCCAGCTCAGCAGAAGTGGATTCGTTCTTCTTGGTCAATGTCTTTCACAAGAAATTTGTCAAAAAGCGGATTCATCCGTTCTTGGTCATGTTCTTCTTGGTCATGTTCTTCTTGGTCATGTTCTTCTTGGTCATGTTCTTCTTGGTCATGTTCGTTCTTCGTCATGTTCTTCTTGGTCATGTTCTTCTTGGTCATGTTCGTTCTTCGTCATGTTCTTCTTGGTCATGTTCGTTCTTGGTCATGTTCTTCTTAGTCATGTTCGTTCTTGGTCATGTTCTTGGTCATGTTCTTCTTAGTCATGTTCGTTCTTGGTCATGTTCTTGGTCATGTTCTTCTTGGTCATGTTCTTTCTTGGTCATGTTCTTCTTAGTCATGTTCGTTCTTGGTCATGTTCTTGGTCATGTTCTTCTTAGTCATGTTCGTTCTTGGTCATGTTCTTGGTCATGTTCTTCTTGATCATGTTCTTTCTTGGTCATGTTCTTGGTCATGTTCTTCTTGGTCATGTTCTTTCTTGGTCATGTTCTTCTTGGTCATGTTCTTTCTTGGTCATGTTCTTTCTTGGTCATGTTCGTTCTTGGTCATGTTCTTCTTGGTCATGTTCTTTCTTGGTCATGTTCTTTCTTGGTCATGTTCTTTCTTGGTCATGTTCTTTCTTGGTCATGTTCTTTCTTGGTCATGTTCTTCTTGGTCATGTTCTTTCTTGGTCATGTTCTTCTTGGTCATGTTCTTTCTTGGTCATGTTCTTTCTTGGTCATGTTCTTTCTTGGTCATGTTCTTTCTTGGTCATGTTCTTTCTTGGTCATGTTCTTCTTGGTCATGTTCTTTCTTGGTCATGTTCTTCTTGGTCATGTTCTTTCTTGGTCATGTTCTTTCTTGGTCATGTTCTTTCTTGGTCATGTTCTTTCTTGGTCATGTTCGTTCTTGGTCATGTTCTTCTTGGTCATGTTCTTCTTGGTCATGTTCTTCTTGGTCATGTTCTTCTTGGTCATGTTCTTCTTAGTCATGTTGTTTCTTGGTCATGTTCTTCTTGGTCATGATCGTTCTTGGTCATGTTGTTTCTTGGTCATGTTGTTTCTTGGTCATGTTCTTCTTGGTCATGTTCTTCTTGGTCATGTTCTTTCTTGGTCATGTTCGTTCTTGGTCATGTTGTTTCTTGGTCATGTTCGTTCTTGGTCATGTTCTTCTTGGTCATGTTCTTCTTGGTCATGTTCTTCTTGGTCATGTTCTTTCTTGGTCATGTTCTTCTTGGTCATGTTCTTCTTGGTCATGTTCTTCTTGGTCATGTTCTTTCTTGGTCATGTTCGTTCTTGGTCATGTTCTTCTTGGTCATGTTCGTTCTTGGTCATGTTCTTCTTGGTCATGTTCTTCTTGGTCATGTTCTTTCTTGGTCATGTTCTTCTTGGTCATGTTCTTCTTGGTCATGTTCGTTCTTGGTCATGTTCTTCTTGGTCATGTTCGTTCTTGGTCATGTTCTTCTTGGTCATGATCGTTCTTGGTCATGTTCTTCTTGGTCATGTTCGTTCTTGGTCATGTTCTTCTTGGTCATGATCGTTCTTGGTCATGTTGTTTCTTGGTCATGTTGTTTCTTGGTCATGTTCTTCTTGGTCATGTTCTTCTTGGTCATGTTCTTTCTTGGTCATGTTCGTTCTTGGTCATGTTGTTTCTTGGTCATGTTCTTCTTGGTCATGTTCTTCTTGGTCATGTTCGTTCTTGGTCATGTTCTTCTTGGTCATGTTCTTCTTGGTCATGTTCGTTCTTGGTCATGTTCTTTCTTGGTCATGTTCTTCTTGGTCATGTTCGTTCTTGGTCATGTTCTTCTTGGTCATGTTCTTCTTGGTCATGTTCGTTCTTGGTCATGTTCTTTCTTGGTCATGTTCTTCTTGGTCATGTTCGTTCTTGGTCATGTTGTTTCTTGGTCAGGTTCGTTCTTGGTCATGTTCTTCTTGGTCATGTTCGTTCTTGGTCATGATCGTTCTTGGTCATGTTGTTTCTTGGTCATGTTGTTTCTTGGTCATGTTCTTCTTGGTCATGTTCTTCTTGGTCATGTTCGTTCTTGGTCATGTTCGTTCTTGGTCATGTTCGTTCTTGGTCATGTTCTTCTTGGTCATGTTCTTCTTGGTCATGTTCGTTCTTGGTCATGTTCTTTCTTGGTCATGTTCTTCTTGGTCATGTTCTTCTTGGTCATGTTCTTCTTGGTCATGTTCGTTCTTGGTCATGTTCTTCTTGGTCATGTTCGTTCTTGGTCATGTTCTTCTTGGTCATGTTCGTTCTTGGTCATATTCTTCTTGGTCCTGTTCGTTCTTGGTCATGTTGTTTCTTGGTCATGTTCTTTCTTGGTCATGTTCTTCTTGGTCATGTTCTTTCTTGGTCATGTTCGTTCTTGGTCATGTTGTTTCTTGGTCAGGTTCGTTCTTGGTCATGTTCTTCTTGGTCATGTTCTTCTTGGTCATGTTCTTCTTGGTCATATTCTTCTTGGTCATGTTCTTCTTGGTCATATTCTTCTTGGTCATGTTCTTCTTGGTCATGTTCGTTCTTGGTCATGTTCTTCTTGGTCATGTTCTTCTTGGTCATGTTCTTCTTGGTCATGTTCTTTCTTGGTCATGTTCTTCTTGGTCATGTTCGTTCTTGGTCATGTTCTTCTTGGTCATGTTCTTCTTGGTCATGTTCTTCTTGGTCATGTTCTTCTTGGTCATGTTCGTTCTTTGTCATGTTCTTCTTGGTCATGTTCTTCTATGTCATGTTCTTCTTGGTCATGTTCTTTCTTGGTCATGTTCGTTCTTGGTCATGTTCGTTCTTGGTCATGTTCGTTCTTGGTCATGTTCGTTCTTGGTCATGTTCTTCTTGGTCATGTTCTTCTTGGTCATGTTCTTTCTTGGTCATGTTCGTTCTTGGTCATGTTCTTTCTTGGTCATGTTCTTCTTGGTCATGTTCTTTCTTGGTCATGTTCTTTCTTGGTCATGTTCGTTCTTGGTCATGTTCTTCTTGGTCATGTTCTTCTTGGTCATGTTCTTCTTGGTCATGTTCGTTCTTGGTCATGTTCTTCTTGGTCATGTTCTTCTTGGTCATGTTCGTTCTTGGTCATGTTCTTCTTGGTCATGTTCTTCTTGGTCATGTTCTTCTTAGTCATGTTGTTTCTTGGTCAGGTTCGTTCTTGGTCATGTTCTTCTTGGTCATGATCGTTCTTGGTCATGTTGTTTCTTGGTCATGTTGTTTCTTGGTCATGTTCTTCTTGGTCATGTTCTTCTTGGTCATGTTCGTTCTTGGTCATGTTGTTTCTTGGTCATGTTCGTTCTTGGTCATGTTCTTCTTGGTCATGTTCGTTCTTGGTCATGTTCTTTCTTGGTCATGTTCTTCTTGGTCATGTTCTTCTTGGTCATGTTCGTTCTTGGTCATGTTCTTCTTGGTCATGTTCTTCTTGGTCATGTTCTTCTTGGTCATGTTCTTCTTGGTCATGTTCATTCTTGGTCATGTTCGTTCTTGGTCATGTTCTTTCTTGGTCATGTTCTTCTTGGTCATGTTCTTCTTGGTCATGTTCATTCTTGGTCATGTTCTTCTTGGTCATGTTCTTCTTGGTCATGTTCGTTCTTGGTCATGTTCTTCTTGGTCATGTTCGTTCTTGGTCATGTTCGTTCTTGGTCATGTTCTTCTTGGTCATGTTCGTTCTTGGTCATGTTGTTTCTTGGTCATGTTCTTCTTGGTCATGTTCTTCGTGGTCATGTTCGTTCTTGGTCATGTTCTTCTTGGTCATGATCGTTCTTGGTCATGTTGTTTCTTGGTCATGTTGTTTCTTGGTCATGTTCTTCTTGGTCATGTTCTTCTTGGTCATGTTCTTTCTTGGTCATGTTCGTTCTTGGTCATGTTGTTTCTTGGTCATGTTCTTCTTGGTCATGTTCTTCTTGGTCATGTTCGTTCTTGGTCATGTTCTTCTTGGTCATGTTCTTCTTGGTCATGTTCTTCTTAGTCATGTTGTTTCTTGGTCAGGTTCGTTCTTGGTCATGTTGTTTCTTGGTCATGTTCTTCTTGGTCATGTTCTTCTTGGTCATGTTCGTTCTTGGTCATGTTCTTCTTGGTCATGTTCTTCTTGGTCATGTTCTTCTTAGTCATGTTGTTTCTTGGTCATGTTCTTCTTGGTCATGTTCTTCTTGGTCATGTTCTTCTTGGTCATGTTCGTTCTTGGTCATGTTCTTCTTGGTCATGTTCTTCTTGGTCATGTTCTTCTTAGTCATGTTGTTTCTTGGTCATGTTCGTTCTTGGTCATGTTCTCCTTGGTCATGTTCTTCTTGGTCATGTTCTTCTTGGTCATGTTCTTCTTGGTCATGTTCGTTCTTGGTCATGTTCGTTCTTGGTCATGTTCTTCTTGGTCATGTTCTTCTTGGTCATGTTCTTCTTGGTCATGTTCTTTCTTGGTCATGTTCTTCTTGGTCATGTTCTTCTTGGTCATGTTCTTTCTTGGTCATGTTCTTCTTGGTCATGTTCTTTCTTGGTCATGTTCTTTCTTGGTCATGTTCTTTCTTGGTCATGTTCGTTCTTGGTCATGTTCTTCTTAGTCATGTTCGTTCTTGGTCATGTTCTTCTTAGTCATGTTCGTTCTTGGTCATGTTCTTCTTGGTCATGTTCTTCTTGGTCATGTTCTTCTTGGTCATGTTCTTCTTGGTCATGTTTGTTCTTGGTCATGTTCGTTCTTGGTCATGTTCTTCTTGGTCATGTTCTTCTTGGTCATGTTCGTTCTTGGTCATGTTCTTCTTGGTCATGTTCGTTCTTGGTCATGTTCTTCTTGGTCATGTTCTTTCTTGGTCATGTTCTTCTTGGTCATGTTCGTTCTTGGTCATGTTCTTCTTGGTCATGTTCTTCTTGGTCATGTTCGTTCTTGGTCATGTCCTTCTTGGTCATGTTCGTTCTTGGTCATGTTCTTCTTGGTCATGTTCTTCTTGGTCATGTTCGTTCTTGGTCATGTTCTTCTTGGTCATGTTCTTCTTGGTCATGTTCTTCTTGGTCATGTTCGTTCTTGGTCATGTTCTTCTTGGTCATGTTCTTCTTGGTCATGTTCGTTCTTGGTCATGTTCTTTCTTGGTCATGTTCTTTCTTGGTCATGTTGTTTCTTGGTCATGTTCTTTCTTGGTCATGTTCTTCTTGGTCATATTCTTCTTGGTCATGTTCTTCTTGGTCATGTTCTTCTTGGTCATGTTCTTCTTGGTCATGTTTGTTCTTGGTCATGTTCGTTCTTGGTCATGTTCTTCTTGGTCATGTTCTTTCTTGGTCATGTTCGTTCTTGGTCATGTTCTCCTTGGTCATGTTTTTCTTGGTCATGTTCTTCTTGGTCATGTTCTTCTTGGTCATGTTCTTCTTGGTCATATTCTTCTTGGTCATATTCTTCTTGGTCATGTTCTTCTTGGTCATGTTCGTTCTTGGTCATATTCTTCTTGGTCATGTTCTTCTTGGTCATGTTCTTCTTGGTCATGTTCTTTCTTGGTCATGTTCTTCTTGGTCATGTTCTTTCTAAGTCATGTTCTTCTTGGTCATGTTCTTTCTTGGTCATGTTCTTCTTGGTCATGTTCTTCTTGGTCATGTTCTTCTTGGTCATGTTCTTTCTTGGTCATGTTCTTCTTGGTCATGTTCTTCTTGGTCATGTTCTTTCTTGGTCATGTTCTTCTTGGTCATGTTCTTTCTTGGTCATGTTCTTCTTGGTCATGTTCTTTCTTGGTCATGTTCGTTCTTGGTCATGTTCTTCTTAGTCATGTTCTTGGTCATGTTCTTCTTAGTCATGTTCGTTCTTGGTCATGTTCTTGGTCATGTTCTTCTTGGTCATGTTCTTCTTGGTCATGTTCTTCTTGGTCATGTTCGTTCTTGGTCATGTTCTTCTTGGTCATATTCTTCTTGGTCCTGTTCATTCTTGGTCATGTTCTTCTTGGTCCTGTTCGTTCTTGGTCATGTTCTTCTTGGTCATGTTCATTCTTAGTCATGTTCTTCTTGGTCATGTTCTTCTTGGTCATGTTCTTCTTGGTCATGTTCGTTCTTGGTCATGTTCTTCTTGGTCATATTCTTCTTGGTCCTGTTCATTCTTGGTCATGTTCTTCTTGGTCCTGTTCGTTCTTGGTCATGTTCTTCTTGGTCCTGTTCATTCTTAGTCATGTTCTTCTTGGTCATGTTCTTTCTTGGTCATGTTCTTTCTTGGTCATGTTCGTTCTTGGTCATGTTCTTCTTGGTCATGTTCGTTCTTGGTCATGTTCTTCTTGGTCATGTTCTTCTTGGTCCTGTTCATTCTTGGTCCTGTTCATTCTTGGTCATGTTCTTCTTGGTCATGTTCGTTCTCGGTCATGTTCTTCTTGGTCATGTTCTTCTTGGTCATGTTCTTCTTGGTCATGTTTGTTCTTGGTCATGTTCGTTCTTGGTCATGTTCTTCTTGGTCATGTTCGTTCTTGGTCATGTTCTCCTTGGTCATGTTCTTCTTGGTCATGTTCTTCTTGGTCATGTTCTTCTTGGTCATGTTCTTCTTGGTCATGTTCTTCTTGGTCATGTTCGTTCTTGGTCATGGTCTTCTTGGTCATGTTTGTTCTTGGTCATGTTCTTCTTGGTCATGTTCGTTCTTGGTCATGTTCTTCTTGGTCATGTTCTTCTTGGTCATGTTCGTTCTTGGTCATGTTCTTTCTTGGTCATGTTCTTCTTGGTCATGTTCTTCTTGGTCATGTTCGTTCTTGGTCATGTTCTTCTTGGTCATGTTCTTCTTGGTCATGTTCGTTCTTGGTCATGTTCTTCTTGGTCATGTTCTTCTTGGTCATGTTCGTTCTTGGTCATGTTCTTCTTGGTCATGTTCTTCTTGGTCATGTTCGTTCTTGGTCATGTTCTTCTTGGTCATGTTCGTTCTTGGTCATGTTGTTTCTTGGTCATGTTCGTTCTTGGTCATGTTCTTCTTGGTCATGTTCTTCTTGGTCATGTTCGTTCTTGGTCATGTTCTTTCTTGGTCATGTTCGTTCTTGGTCATGTTCTTTCTTGGTCATGTTCTTCTTGGTCATGTTCTTCTTGGTCATGTTCTTCTTGGTCATGTTCTTCTTGGTCATGTTCGTTCTTGGTCATGTTCTTCTTGGTCATGTTCGTTCTTGGTCATGTTCTTCTTGGTCATGTTCGTTCTTGGTCATATTCTTCTTGGTCCTGTTCGTTCTTGGTCATGTTGTTTCTTGGTCATGTTCTTTCTTGGTCATGTTCTTCTTGGTCATGTTCTTCTTGGTCATGTTCTTTCTTGGTCATGTTCGTTCTTGGTCATGTTGTTTCTTGGTCAGGTTCGTTCTTGGTCATGTTCTTCTTGGTCATGTTTTTCTTGGTCATGTTCTTCTTGGTCATGTTTTTCTTGGTCATGTTCTTCTTGGTCATGTTGTTTCTTGGTCATGTTGTTTCTTGGTCATATTCTTCTTGGTCATGTTTTTCTTGGTCATGTTCTTCTTGGTCATGTTCTTCTTGGTCATATTCTTCTTGGTCATGTTCTTCTTGGTCATGTTCTTCTTGGTCATGTTCTTCTTGGTCATGTTCGTTCTTGGTCATGTTCTTCTTGGTCATGTTCTTCTTGGTCATGTTCTTCTTGGTCATGTTCTTTCTTGGTCATGTTCTTCTTGGTCATGTTCTTCTTGGTCATGTTCGTTCTTGGTCATGTTCTTCTTGGTCATGTTCTTTCTTGGTCATGTTCGTTCTTGGTCATGTTCTCCTTGGTCATGTTCTTCTTGGTCATGTTCTTCTTGGTCATGTTTGTTCTTGGTCATGTTCGTTCTTGGTCATGTTCTTCTTGGTCATGTTCTTCTTGGTCATGTTCGTTCTTGGTCATGTTCTTCTTGGTCATGTTCGTTCTTGGTCATGTTCTTCTTGGTCATGTTCGTTCTTGGTCATGTTCTTCTTGGTCATGTTCGTTCTTGGTCATGTTCTTCTTGGTCATGTTCTTCTTGGTCATGTTCGTTCGTGGTCATGTTCGTTCGTGGTCATGTTCTTCTTGGTCATGTTCGTTCTTGGTCATGTTCTTCTTGGTCATGTTCTTCTTGGTCATGTTCGTTCTTGGTCATGTTCTTTCTTGGTCATGTTCTTCTTGGTCATGTTCTTCTTGGTCATGTTCGTTCTTGGTCATGTTCGTTCTTGGTCATGTTCTTCTTGGTCATGTTCTTCTTGGTCATGTTCGTTCTTGGTCATGTTCTTTCTTGGTCATGTTCTTTCTTGGTCATGTTGTTTCTTGGTCATGTTCTTCTTGGTCATGTTCTTCTTGGTCATGTTCTTCTTGGTCATGTTCGTTCTTGGTCATGTTCTTCTTGGTCATATTCTTCTTGGTCCTGTTCATTCTTGGTCATGTTCTTCTTGGTCCTGTTCGTTCTTGGTCATGTTCTTCTTGGTCCTGTTCATTCTTAGTCATGTTCTTCTTGGTCATGTTCTTTCTTGGTCATGTTCTTTCTTGGTCATGTTCGTTCTTGGTCATGTTCTTCTTGGTCATGTTCGTTCTTGGTCATGTTCTTCTTGGTCATGTTCTTCTTGGTCCTGTTCATTCTTGGTCCTGTTCATTCTTGGTCATGTTCTTCTTGGTCATGTTCATTCTTGGTCATGTTCTTCTTGGTCATGTTCTTCTTGGTCATGTTCTTCTTGGTCATGTTCGTTCTTGGTCATGTTCGTTCTTGGTCATGTTCTTCTTGGTCATGTTCGTTCTTGGTCAAGTTCTTCTTGGTCATATTCTTCTTGGTCCTGTTCGTTCTTGGTCATGTTCTTCTTGGTCATGTTCTTCTTGGTCATGTTCTTCTTGGTCATGTTCGTTCTTGGTCATGGTCTTCTTGGTCATGTTTGTTCTTGGTCATGTTCTTCTTGGTCATGTTCGTTCTTGGTCATGTTCGTTCTTGGTCATGTTCTTCTTGGTCATGTTCGTTCTTCGTCATGTTCTTCTTGGTCATGTTCTTCTTGGTCATGTTCTTCTTGGTCATGTTCATTCTTGGTCATGTTCTTCTTGGTCATGTTCTTCTTGGTCATGTTCTTTCTTGGTCATGTTCTTCTTGGTCATGTTCATTCTTGGTCATGTTCTTCTTGGTCATGTTCTTCTTGGTCATGTTCTTCTTGGTCATGTTCGTTCTTGGTCATGTTCTTCCTGGTCATGTTCTTCGTGGTCATGTTCTTCTTGGTCATGTTCTTTCTAGGTCATGTTCTTCTTGGTCATGTTCGTTCATGGTCATGTTCGTTCTTGGTCATGTTCTTCTTGGTCATGTTCGTTCTTGGTCATGTTCTTTCTTGGTCATGTTTGTTCTTGGTCATGTTCTTCTTGGTCATGTTCTTCTTGGTCATGTTTGTTCTTGGTCATGTTCTTTCTTGGTCATGTTTGTTCTTGGTCATGTTCTTCTTGGTCATGTTTTTCTAGGTCATGTTCTTCTTGGTCATGTTCGTTCTTGGTCATGTTCTTCTTGGTCATGTTCTTCTTGGTCATGTTTGTTCTTGGTCATGTTCTTCTTGGTCATGTTCTTCTTGGTCATGTTCGTTCTTGGTCATGTTCTTTCTTGGTCCTGTTCGTTCTTGGTCCTGTTCGTTCTTGGTCATGTTCTTCTTGGTCATGTTCGTTCTTGGTCATGTTCTTCTTGGTCATGTTCGTTCTTGGTCATGTTCTTCTTGGTCATGTTCTTCTTGGTCATGTTCATTCTTGGTCATGTTCGTTCTTGGTCATGTTCTTTCTTGGTCCTGTTCTTCTTGGTCCTGTTCTTTCTTGGTCATGTTCTTCTTGGTCATGTTCTTCTTGGTCATGTTCGTTCTTGGTCCTGTTCGTTCTTGGTCATGTTCTTCTTGGTCATGTTCTTCTTGGTCATGTTCATTCTTGGTCATGTTCTTTCTTGGTCATGTTCTTCTTGGTCCTGTTCTTTCTTGGTCCTGTTCGTTCTTGGTCATGTTCTTCTTGGTCATGTTCTTCTTGGTCATGTTCGTTCTTGGTCATGTTCTTTCTTGGTCCTGTTCGTTCTTGGTCCTGTTCGTTCTTGGTCATGTTCTTCTTGGTCATGTTCGTTCTTGGTCATGTTCTTCTTGGTCATGTTCGTTCTTGGTCATGTTCTTCTTGGTCATGTTCTTCTTGGTCATGTTCATTCTTGGTCATGTTCTTCTTGGTCATGTTCTTTCTTGGTCCTGTTCTTCTTGGTCCTGTTCTTTCTTGGTCATGTTCTTCTTGGTCATGTTCTTCTTGGTCATGTTCGTTCTTGGTCCTGTTCGTTCTTGGTCATGTTCTTCTTGGTCATGTTCTTCTTGGTCATGTTCATTCTTGGTCATGTTCTTTCTTGGTCATGTTCTTCTTGGTCCTGTTCGTTCTTGGTCATGTTCTTCTTGGTCATGTTCTTCTTGGTCATGTTCTTCTTGGTCATGTTCGTTCTTGGTCATGTTCTTTCTTGGTCATGTTCTTCTTGGTCCTGTTCGTTCTTGGTCCTGTTCGTTCTTGGTCATGTTCTTCTTGGTCATGTTCGTTCTTGGTCATGTTCGTTCTTGGTCATGTTCTTCTTGGTCATGTTCGTTCTTGGTCATGTTCTTCTTGGTCATATTCGTTCTTGGTCATGTTCTTCTTGGTCATGTTCGTTCTTGGTCATGTTCTTTCTTGGTCATGTTCTTCTTGGTCCTGTTCGTTCTTGGTCATGTTCTTTTTTGGTCATGTTTGTTCTTGGTCATGTTCTTCTTGGTCCTGTTCGTTCTTGGTCATGTTCTTCTTGGTCATGTTCTTCTTGGTCATGTTCGTTCTTGGTCATGTTCGTTCTTGGTCATGTTCTTTCTTGGTCATGTTCTTCTTGGTCCTGTTCGTTCTTGGTCCTGTTCGTTCTTGGTCATGTTCTTCTTGGTCATGTTCGTTCTTGGTCATGTTCGTTCTTGGTCATGTTCTTCTTGGTCATGTTCGTTCTTGGTCATGTTCTTCTTGGTCATATTCGTTCTTGGTCATGTTCTTCTTGGTCATGTTCGTTCTTGGTCATGTTCTTTCTTGGTCATGTTCTTCTTGGTCCTGTTCGTTCTTGGTCATGTTCTTTTTTGGTCATGTTTGTTCTTGGTCATGTTCTTCTTGGTCATGTTCGTTCTTGGTCATGTTCGTTCTTGGTCATGTTCTTCTTGGTCATGTTCGTTCTTGGTCATGTTCTTCTTGGTCATATTCGTTCTTGGTCATGTTCTTCTTGGTCATGTTCGTTCTTGGTCATGTTCTTTCTTGGTCATGTTCTTCTTGGTCCTGTTCGTTCTTGGTCCTGTTCGTTCTTGGTCATGTTCTTCTTGGTCATGTTCGTTCTTGGTCATGTTCTTCTTGGTCATGTTCGTTCTTGGTCATGTTCTTCTTGGTCATGTTCGTTCTTGGTCATGTTCTTCTTGGTCATATTCGTTCTTGGTCATGTTCGTTCTTGGTCATGTTCGTTCTTGGTCATGTTCGTTCTTGGTCATGTTCTTTCTTGGTCATGTTCTTCTTGGTCCTGTTCGTTCTTGGTCCTGTTCGTTCTTGGTCCTGTTCGTTCTTGGTCCTGTTCGTTCTTGGTCCTGTTCGTTCTTGGTCATGTTCTTTTTTGGTCATGTTTGTTCTTGGTCATGTTCTTCTTGTTCATGTTCGTTTTTGTTCATGTTCGTTCTTGGTCATGTTCTTCTTGGTCATGTTCGTTTTTGGTCCTGTTCGTTCTTGGTCATGTTCGTTCTTGGTCATGTTCGTTTTTGGTCATGTTCTTCTTGGTCATGTTCTTCTTGGTCATGTTCTTTCTTGGTCATGTTCTTCTTGGTCATGTTCGTTCTTGGTCATGTTCTTCTTGGTCATGTTCGTTCTTGGTCATGTTCTTCTTGGTCATGTTCTTCTTGGTCCTGTTCTTTCTTGGTCCTGTTCGTTCTTGGTCATGTTCTTCTTGGTCATGTTCTTCTTGGTCATGTTCTTCTTGGTCATGTTCTTTCTTGGTCATGTTCTTCTTGGTCCTGTTCGTTCTTGGTCCTGTTCATTCTTGGTCATGTTCTTCTTGGTCATGTTCGTTCTTGGTCATGTTCTTCTTGGTCATGTTCGTTCTTGGTCATGTTCTTCTTGGTCATGTTTGTTCTTGGTCATGTTCTTCTTGGTCATGTTCGTTCTTGGTCATGTTCTTCTTGGTCCTGTTCGTTCTTGGTCATGTTCTTCTTGGTCCTGTTCGTTCTTGGTCCTGTTCATTCTTGGTCCTGTTCGTTCTTGGTCATATTCGTTTTTGGTCATGTTCGTTCTTGGTCATGTTCTTCTTGGTCATGTTCGTTTTTGGTCCTGTTCGTTCTTGGTCATGTTCTTCTTGGTCATGTTCTTCTTGGTCATGTTCTTCTTGGTCATGTTCGTTCTTGGTCATGTTCGTTCTTGGTCATGTTCTTCTTGGTCATGTTCTTCTTGGTCATGTTCTTCTTGGTCATGTTTGTTCTTGGTCATATTCGTTCTTGGTCATGTTCTTCTTGGTCATGTTCGTTCTTGGTCATGTTCTTTCTTGGTCATGTTCTTCTTGGTCCTGTTCGTTCTTGGTCCTGTTCGTTCTTGGTCATGTTCTTCTTGGTCATGTTCGTTCTTGGTCATGTTCTTCTTGGTCATGTTCGTTCTTGGTCATGTTCTTCTTGGTCATGTTCGTTCTTGGTCATGTTCTTCTTGGTCATATTCGTTCTTGGTCATGTTCGTTCTTGGTCATGTTCGTTCTTGGTCATGTTCTTCTTGGTCATATTCGTTCTTGGTCATGTTCGTTCTTGGTCATGTTCTTTCTTGGTCATGTTCTTCTTGGTCCTGTTCGTTCTTGGTCCTGTTCGTTCTTGGTCCTGTTCGTTCTTGGTCATGTTCGTTCTTGGTCATGTTCTTCTTGGTCATGTTCTTTCTTGGTCATGTTCTTCTTGGTCCTGTTCGTTCTTGGTCCTGTTCGTTCTTGGTCATGTTCTTTTTTGGTCATGTTTGTTCTTGGTCATGTTCTTCTTGTTCATGTTCGTTTTTGGTCATGTTCGTTCTTGGTCATGTTCTTCTTGGTCATATTCGTTCTTGGTCATATTCTTCTTGGTCATGTTCGTTCTTGGTCATGTTCTTTCTTGGTTATGTTCTTCTTGGTCCTGTTCGTTCTTGGTCCTGTTCGTTCTTTGTCATGTTCTTCTTGGTCATGTTCTTTCTTGGTCATGTTCTTCTTGGTCCTGTTCGTTCTTGGTCATGTTCTTCTTGGTCATGTTCTTCTTGGTCATGTTCTTCTTGGTCATGTTCTTCTTGGTCCTGTTCGTTCTTGGTCCTGTTCGTTCTTGGTCATGTTCTTCTTGGTCATGTTCTTCTTGGTCATGTTCTTCTTGGTCATGTTCGTTCTTGGTCATGTTCTTTCTTGGTCATGTTCTTCTTGGTCCTGTTCGTTCTTGGTCCTGTTCGTTCTTGGTCATGTTCTTCTTGGTCATGTTCGTTCTTGGTCATGTTCTTCTTGGTCATGTTCGTTCTTGGTCATGTTCTTCTTGGTCATATTCGTTCTTGGTCATGTTCTTCTTGGTCATGTTCGTTCTTGGTCATGTTCTTTCTTGGTCATGTTCTTCTTGGTCCTGTTCGTTCTTGGTCATGTTCTTTTTTGGTCATGTTTGTTCTTGGTCATGTTCTTCTTGGTCATGTTCGTTTTTGGTCCTGTTCGTTCTTGGTCCTGTTCGTTCTTGGTCATGTTCGTTTTTGGTCATGTTCGTTCTTGGTCATGTTCTTCTTGGTCATGTTCGTTTTTGGTCCTGTTCGTTCTTGGTCATGTTCGTTCTTGGTCATGTTCGTTTTTGGTCATGTTTGTTCTTGGTCATGTTCTTCTTGGTCATGTTCGTTTTTGGTCCTGTTCGTTCTTGGTCATGTTCTTCTTGGTCATGTTCTTCTTGGTCATGTTCTTCTTGGTCATGTTCGTTTTTGGTCATGTTCGTTCTTGGTCATGTTCTTCTTGGTCATGTTCGTTCTTGGTCATGTTCTTCTTGGTCATGTTCGTTCTTGGTCATGTTCGTTCTTGGTCATGTTCTTCTTGGTCATGTTCGTTTTTGGTCATGTTTGTTCTTGGTCATGTTCTTCTTGGTCATGTTCGTTTTTGGTCATGTTCGTTCTTGGTCATGTTCTTCTTGGTCATGTTCGTTCTTGGTCATGTTCTTCTTGGTCATGTTCTTCTTGGTCATGTTCTTCTTGGTCATGTTCTTCTTGGTCATGTTCGTTCTTGGTCATGTTCTTCTTGGTCATGTTCTTTCTTGGTCATGTTCTTCTTGGTCATGTTCTTCTTGGTCATGTTCTTCTTGGTCATGTTCGTTCTTGGTCATGTTCGTTCTTGGTCATGTTCGTTCTTGGTCATGTTCTTCTTGGTCATGTTCTTCTTGGTCATGTTCTTTCTTGGTCATGTTCTTCTTGGTCATGTTCTTCTTGGTCATGTTCTTCTTGGTCATGTTCGTTCTTTGTCATGTTCTTCTTGGTCATGTTCTTCTATGTCATGTTCGTTCTTGGTCATGTTCGTTCTTGGTCATGTTCTTCTTGGTCATGTTCTTCTTGGTCATGTTCTTCTTGGTCATGTCCATTCGTTCACAAGAAATTCGTCAAGATGTCCAAAAGTCAGGGCCATGCTACAGGGAAGTGTTTAGTGAAAAACACCTGCCTTGGTATCTGTGCATCTCAGCGATGTGTGTCACAGGTAAAGTGTGTGTTGTTGATAAAGAACGTGTGCCTTTTCACATATTTATACCAGTCTCTCTTTTTTTCTGCCCACACATCCTCATCTCTTGTGCATTTTTGTTTTTCTCCCCACTTGATTTTTTTTCCTCACTAATTGTCTGAACTTTTCTTGCTTATGATTAGGGATAAGCTCTGAAAATCTGTATTCTGGGCCCAGTGTGCTGAGGGTTCCTGGATAAAATGGATTAATTCCGGTTTTAAAGGTGAATAAAAACACATCCCACATCTTACGCCCACAGGTCACAACAAGTCTTACAGAGTAGGAGAGACATGCTGCGTGGCACGTAGCCCTCTATGCCTCCTCCATTATGAAATGTCCTCACAATAAACACGTCCTTAATAACGTGTGAAAATGCGGGACTCCACTACGCACTTTCGATAATGGAGCCAGAGTCGCTGTTCACACATGCAGCATATATATCTACTGACATCCAGCTTTAATAAGAAATCAGAACTGAATCGGATCATGAATCACTTCAGATTCCCACCAAAGCGGCGATTCAGCAGTTTAGACGTTTTGCACATCCTTTAAAAAAATAGATTTTCACTTCTCTAATAGCAGACATTGACCCAAACTGTGAGCGAACTCACCCCTGATCTGGATTTATTTCTTTATTAGGTGTTGTGTGCGTGTTTATGATCAGTATGTATTGCTTAATAAATAATTTGGATCAGTTCTATGTTTCTAGGCATCTTCTTGTGTCTGGGAAATGAAGATACCGGGTTTAAAATCACTCCATGATATGTTTATTTGTTTGTTTGTTTGTTTGTTTATTTGTTTTTTTCATGAGACAATCACGTCTCTGAGCCTGCAGCAAAAGCCTAAAAATGGATTTCAATTGAGAATAATCTTAACTCCTAGTTAATATTTGAATGCTGGAGGTCATCAGAGCAGGAGCCAGTAACGGTCACAGGCCACTAGCATGCAGGAATGGTGTAAAGGAAAGGTGACTGCATGTGCAATACACACTGAAGTGTAACACTACACTTTTCCTGCTGCTGCCGACGTGACTGTGCTCACATCCTCCACATACCTCCTGCCACCATATAGATGGATAAATATATCTTTATCTTTTTGTTTCTGCCTCTGTTCTCACAACGGCACTTAACCTATTTTCAGATACTAAGAGCTAACGCCCAAAACCGCAGGATCCCTTTACGGCTCCCAGCGACTACAAAGCGGCTCTACACGCAGAGACGCATCAGAGCTATGCTAACACTCTCCAGCTGTCGCGGCTCGAGAGCAAGAGCCACACTCTGCTTCATGCTGAGCCTTCCTGAAGGTGATTCCTGGGGTTAACATACTGCTGTCCTCACTGGACTCTGTGTGTGTGTGTGTGTGTGTGTGTGTGTGTGTGTGTGTGTCAATTGCCCGCATTGAGTTATAGTCTCTGCCAAAACAACCAGAGGCTGTTGAGGCAGAAGTCACGTCCACAATTGTGATAAGAAGTGTGAAAAAGAGCCTGACGCAAAGGACGTCTGTGTGTGTGTGAGATTATGAGATTGTGTGTGTGTGTGTGTGTGTGTGTGCGCACACACGCATGTGTCTTTTGGTGTGTGTGTGTGTGTGTGTGTGTGCATATGTGATTGTGTGCATGTGTATGTGTGTGTTTTTTAATTATGTGTTTGTGTGTGTGTGTGTGAATAGATTTGGTAAAGTAAAGCAGAAGTACTCGCAAAATCTGAAACCTTCGATCATTTCCCGTCTGCAGATATTTTTGTGGCGTCTGAAATGTTCAGAGTTGAACATGTAAACAAACAAATAAACAAACAGCTTTATTTTTCTACATGCTTTATTCTTATCGCTTAAACACCGGAGTGACTGGTGGCAATGAATACAGGAAATGAAGATAAAATAAATAAATAAATAAAGGTAATAATCTTGCCAGATGTTTATAATATATCTATATAATGTATAGTAGATGCGTAATTGTAGTAATAATGAATTATAATAACAGAGTACTTGGTGTTGTTTATAACACTGCACCTGTCACAAGCCTGGGTGTGTGTGTGTGTGTGTGTGTGTGTGTAAATAATATGTTGTTATTGAGGAACGACTCCTGTAATTATCGATGCTGAGCTGTTTATTCCTTCATGGAGAACTGATTCAGAACTGATTCAGAACTGATTCATTCACACCAGATGTGGCTTCATTCATGAGTTCATTTCATTTGTGTTCATTTAATAAAAGAGAATTAAACAAACAGTCGCATTATTGACATTTATAATTCTGCCACTTAGCCAAGTGAGGATTAAGGGTCTTACTCAGGGGTCCACCAGTGGCACCTTAGTGGACCTGAGATTCGACCTCACAACCTTCTGACCATTAATCTAACACTTTACTCCATCACTGAACTGAACTACCACACCCCCCACACACACATACCCCCACACCCCCACACCCCTGCCCCCCTGAAAAGACATGAGACACGAGTCAGCGTTTTTTTGTTGTTGTGAGCGAGGAGAATTTTATTAATGATCACTGGTTAATCACACAACGAAGCATTTTAGTGATACGGCAGGGGAGAGAGATATACACCAGCAGGATAGCACTAACCCAGACACACTACTATTCTTTTCCATTACATTCTGATGAAATAAGCGCCAAGCAGAGATCGTTAATATGATGGAGCGTGCCAAAGTGAAATAAAATGTGTTTGTAAAAAAAACATAATTGAATGAAATGACCTTCGTCCATCAGCCGTGCTCGCTTTGTTCATACCCACGCTACTAGTAGTGTTTACCGCGCGACTCTATCCGTCTTTCCGTCGCTCTTTGCCTCTTCGCAAAACCAATTTGCTTTTGCAGGTTTTTGTTTTAGCTTTGCTCGATCTGGACCTGACTGAAGATTAACGTGAGAACAATTGGAACAGTTGTGTCGTTTCTTAGAAGGCCGCCGGATGCTTTCTGTGCACACGGACGTTACGGCAAACTGATTTAGCAAAGCTTCTTATGCGTTAATCTAAAAATCTTATTAAGCAAAAGAAAAACAACCAAAAAACACATTTTTGAAAATCTCTGAATTTGTATGGCTTCCCACAGGCGGCGGTGTAAACGTCACATGGCTGATGGCACCCGGGACGACTCGAGCCCATACGAAAACAGTCCAACAGTGTTTTAGAAGAGAAGTATTGAAATCTGATTTATTATTTCTTTTACAAAACAGATCAGATCAGACACTCTGGCTTTTTTGGACTCATTCATTTGAAATCATTCATTGACCTTTACTTTTGTTTCTTTTTCATTTCATCATCTTCTCCAGGTTGAGTTTAAGATTTTACTCCACAGCTATAGCACGCTACTATATATGAGCTTAAAACAATCGCTTTGCAGAAATAGTAATAATCATAAATGCCTTGATTATGCTCTACTCCCACTGGCTAAATAAACACCCATGTAATTGGCCCCAGTGATGGCAGGGTCTCCAGGGGGTCGGAGGTCGTCTAGCCTTCGAAGGCCATGTCCTTGTAGAAGCAGCCAATGTCGCTGATGATGGCATTCAACACCCTCCTCAGAGAGTCCTGTCCGGCGGCATTGAGGCCGGCCTTCTCGGCGAACACCGCCACGATGATCTCACTGATCAGCTGAGAGAGAGAGAGAGCGAGAGAGAGAGAGAGTGAGTATTGAATATTAGAGTGGTGTGTCAGTAGTCTGTTCTAGTTGAGGCACAATGTGGGTTTGTTCTGGGTTCACTGGTTTTTCCCCCCACCTCCCAGTCACAGGTGGACTGGCTCTAAAATTTCTCCTAAGCCTGAATGTGTGTGTGTGTGTGTGTGTGTGTGTTTATCAGCTAGTCTTAATTTAGCTACACATAATCACCAAATGGAAGCACTATTAATAAGGTAAAGATTCATACCCACTGGACCAGTACAACTGCAGAGAGAGAGAGAGAGAGAGAGAGACAGACAGACAGACAGAGAGAGAGAGAGAGACAGAGAGAGAGAGAGAGAGAGAGAGACAGACAGACAGACAGAGAGAGAGAGAGAGAGAGAGAGAGAGATACAGACAGACAGACACAGAGAGAGAGAGAGAGAGAGAGAGAGAGATACAGACAGACAGACACAGAGAGAGAGAGAGAGAGAGAGAGAGACAGAGAGAAAGAGAGAGAGACAGACAGACAGACAGAGAGAGAGAGAGAGAGAGAGAGAGAGATACAGACAGACAGACAGACAGAGAGAGAGAGAGAGAGAGACAGAGAGAGAGAGAGAGAGAGAGAGAGAGAGAGATGATTGCTACCTTGAAGTTGTTCAGCTTGATCTTGTGTTGCTTGGCGTGGGTTGTAGCCAGTGGTTTCAGGAGGTCAGTATGCGATCCTTTTGCCTTGACCAGCTCGCCCAGTTTCTGCAGGACAGTAACACCATGTGCAGCAACTGCCGTGTTTCCTGGCAGACTAGCCTGTGGGATTCCCGCAAACTTAGGGAAGAGCTGCTGGGTTTCAGGGTGCTGCACAAACAGACTGCAAACAGAGTGGAACAGCGAGAGTCACAGGCGAGCAGCGGAACAAACAGTGGACTGTAAATGGACAGAGCGTTGGAGATCACAGGGAAAAGTGGAGCAGTGATGGAGTGAGTGAGTGAGGACCACATGAAAACAAAGGGAAAAGCTATCAAGATGGCAATCTAAGCCTGCTAAAAGTCCTGGTTCCTTTTGAGACCACTGAGAGACAAAATGAAAGACCCCATTGTCCAGGCTGTGAGCTCAGCCTACATCAGCATCCTGTTACCTCTGAGTGCTCACAGAGGGGTAGCTCCACAGGGGAGAAACAGGTAGGCTGTGTCCATGCTTTCTCAGGACACACACACAAGCAGGACTGGACCCTCATTGTTGAAAAGCACTGCGACAACAATAGCTTTGGCAACTCAAGTGTTCGAGAACTCGACTCTACTGTCACTATTTAAACCATCTGCTCATGGTGTACATGCACTGGGTTCCTGTTAGAGAAATAAACGTGACTCATACTCTAACTCTACACACTCCACTACAATCACTTCTCACCATCCTGAGGTGTTTAGATTCTCCCCGATCTCACCTGGACCATGTTTATCTAAAGTATGCAGGAGCTGTGTATGTGTTATCGCTCTCATTCCATCTCCATCTCCGATCGTCTGCCACCATCCCCCTGATATCTCTGTCTTCCTGCTCCTATCTGAAATCTACACTAGAGTTGCTGGACCCATCGGGATGTTTGCACTTTCCTGCAGTTTCTTCATGTATTTACTGCAGACGGCTGCAATTGTTTGCAGCGTTAATGAGCATATTTCTAACATCAGTAATAAATCAATTCACAAATGCAAACTACTACAAATTCTTTATTGTTCCCTAAAAGTAATGTTTTGGCTTGGTACTGACCGGGTCAGGATCTCTCCTCCATAGTCAGAATAGTTGGATTCCACCTTGCCCCAGATGGACAGAATTGCATCATAGTCACCCATTATCTGCAGACACGCACAACAGCACACAGTTAAACCCTGGAGGTCATCAAAGGACAGAGCACCTGTATACAAACACCCTACTGAACTGACCACCAGAGAAAAGTCAGTCAGTGTATAAATCCCTCAAGTTTAATATCAAATATTTTAAGCAACAGTTTGACGAGTGAGGATCCAGAGTAGAATACACCTCTTTCTCTCTCTCTCTCTCACACACACACACACACACACACACACAAAGGCATACAATCATGCAACTCACTCAAAAACCTGTATCATCTCTAACCGAATCTTCTTTCACAATCCTGACAGTAAAAAGTTTCATTATTTTTTTGACATTATTCAATTGAATTATTCCTTAAATAAAAATGAAAACAAAATAAAACAGATGCAAAACTGATGACAGATCAGACCATGAGTCATCTTTCTTTCTCTCTCTCTCTCTCTCTCTCTCACACACACACACACACACACACATGAATAACTCACCAGGTCAGTGTAGTTTTCAGCTCAGTTGAGAAAGTTATTCAGATTTTTCTCGCAGTGCCACTGATACCTGACATCGGGGTTTATATAGTGTCCTGACAAAAGTTTGTCCCCTCACCACCTGTCAATCAAACATGCCCACTCCTGGTCTTGAAATGTTAACCCCGCCCCCTCTTTAATAACCACGCCCATCTGATGATTCTGTATGGTTCCCCACCTTTTCTTTTCTTCCTTTCTCTCCTATTCCCTTTTAAATCTCTTTGTCATATTTTCTCTAATTCTTTCTTACCCCCCCTTCTCTCCTCCACCATTCCAGCACACCCCCGACACACACACACACCACTTCCCCCCTTTCCTCCCCCCTCACATGCATATTGATGCATGAAACATCACGTAGCAGAGTTTAACAGTGACCCGGCTCAGCCTGTGCATGTGACACAGACCCTATTAGTGGTCATGGGACCTTATGTATGCTATGTCGGTGACCTGAAGACAGATTTACCATGCACCCGTACAAGCTTAAAGCAAAGTATGTGCAAGCGTTTAGCCCTTTTGTGAGACCAAGAGGTAGAAACAATTGCCTCTAAGTGAGATATAAAGAGAGGGGTAGAGCTCCATCGTGATAGCAGGTTAAAGGTGATAACATGACTTTGAACGATATGAAGAGAGAGAGAGAGAGAGAGATCGACATCCATCATGATAGCAGGTCAGTGGAGATAGAAGGATAGCCATGGCTCTGCGGGCAGATAAATGATTCTGGGAGCGTAGAAGACATAAATCTTACCATTTTCCCTCTCACACTACCTCAGAATTAATTGTGGGCTACATTAAAATGAGATCTTCATTCCACCAAACCCAACCCTAACCCCAGGCCATCTCTACACCTATTGCAACATCAGTGGAAGAAAAAAATGGATTGGAGAATAACAAATATCACTTGGCCAATAGTATTGAGATGTTTTTTAAATTAATAGCTAAGCTCAATGTAATTAAACCCTGTGCCTCAGGGGTTTCCTCCAGGGACTCTGGTTTCCTGGCCCAGACCAAATGCATGCAATGTAGACTGATTGGCATCTTTAAATTGTCCACACAGTGTGTGTGTGTGTGTGTGTGTTGACCTGGTACCACGTCCAGTGCTGTCACCCCACCATGTGCATCAAGTTCCCTTGGATATGTTCCATGCACGTTGCGACCCTGTGTAGGATAAGTGCAACAGAAAACAGATAGAGAACTGTGAATAAACTTAAGATAGATTTTTCTACAGATGTTGTATGAAGCTGCAGTCTCATAGCTCCCGCCTCGGGTTTTGTGCATTCCCACATATCTGTTTGAGTTTTCTTTGCCCTAATTTCATATGTGTGTGTGTGTGATGCACCAGCATACATCAAGATCATGTTTCTATTTCTCCTGCAGCGTTCTCAGGATCTGACATGAAGAGGATTTTGCCCAAATGTAAATCTCTCACCATACTCTAAATGACTCATTTGAGTTTTGGTAATGTCTCAAAACAAGTTATGACTGATAAAAAAGTACAATAAAAAATTCATTTACAACAATACCGTGAGAAAGACGACAAATACCGAAACACACAGTATGTTTTTACTGTTGTCTATGTACACACAGATCAGGTATAACATTATGACCAGGTGAGTCAATGAGACAAATTTTGTCCTCAAAGTTGATGTTAGAAGCAGGAAAAATGGACAAGCGTAAGGATTTGAGCGAGTTTGATCAAAAGGGCCAAATTGTGATGGCTAGACCACTGGATCAGAGCATCTCCAAAACTGCAGCTCTTGTGGGGTGTTCCCAGTCTGCAGTGGTCAGTATCTATCAAAAGTGGTCCAAGGAAGGAACAGTGGTGAACCGGTGACAGGGTCATGGGCGGTCAAGGCTCATTGATGCACGTGGCGAGAGAAGGCTGACCCGTGTGATCCGATCCAGACGAGCTACTGTTGCTCAAACTGCTGAAGAAGTTAATGCTGGTTCTGATAGAAAGGGGTCAGAATACACAGTGCAGGACGGGTCAGCAAAATGGGGAACAACACAATATTACGCAGGTGGTCATAGTGTTATTCCTGATCGATGTATTATCTTTTTAACTTTCGTGAAGTTTGTGGATGCTGTGTGCTGTTGAACATTATTGAGGTCATTTGCTCAGTCATTTGGTCTTTCATGCAGTGTAGTCTTCTTATATTTTGAAATATGCAAATTATATCAAGGTTTTGTTATTTGACCGGAAAAATACATGGAATAAATGAAGGTGAATGCAGGTGAACTGGAGAGGCAAGTGACAGGTGGTTTTGCAGGTGGTGGACAGTTGCTCTCTTTACATGCTTTCCTGACTGATTTGTATGTAGTCTTGTTTTTTGTTAGGGTCCTTGTCACTACTTGTAGCATGAGGCAGTTAGTCTAGCGTCTCCAGGATGCCACATCAACAACGTGCCATCGTAAGGAGGTTTGCTGTGTCTCCCGGTGCAGTTTCAAGGAGGTGTCAGGAGGTGAGCTGTTACACCAGGAGAGCTGGGCCATAGAAAGGCAAAAACCCAGCAACAGGACCAGTAACACTACCAGAGACCTAGACAATGACCTGCAGCTGGCTACTGGTACACATGTTTCTGACCAAACTGACTCCATGTGGGTGGCATGAGGGTGTAAGGTCCTGTAGGCGCTGTTGAGTACAGGATGAAATCCTAGAAGCTGTTGTCAGACCTTATGCTGGTGCAGTGGGCGCTAGGTTCCTCCTGGTGCATGGCGATGCCTGGCTTCATGCGGTCAGTGTGTGTAGACAGGTTCTGGACAACGAATTGACTGACGCTCGTGTTCAACAGACCTGAATCTTACTGAGAAACTCTGTGAGTTGATGTATCGGAATACATAATATACCTGCCAGGTAGCACCACAGATTGTCCAGGAGGTCAGTGATGCCCTGACACAGCCACCATCTCAAGCAGACATGTGGGGGATGTACCATTTATTGACTCTGAGCTGCTAGGATGAAACTGGATCAGTCTGTAATTTTCACTTTTCAGTTCAGTGTGATTTTGGATCCACCCCTCAGTAAGGTTAATGATTTTGGTTTCTGCTGATAATTGTCACATCATTTTGTTCTCAGTCAAAATTACACAACATGTGTAAGTAAAGATTTTCACCGTGAATATTTTGTTTGTCAAGATCCGATGTGTGATTTAATTCTGTTTTAAATTTTTTTTTTGAGCAGTGTGCATTAAACACTGAGTCGAGAGACCTGAAAAAAGCGTAGAGTGTATATCTCATACGTTTTCAGTCCCCTAGAATGTGGCCGACTTCGCACTTGTAACAGCACGTTAGATGTAGGACTTCTTTGTCTCCAGTGCAAATCCCCTTATACACTCCCCTCCAAAAGTACCGGAACAACAAAGGCGTTTCCTTTGTTTATGATCCACACTGAATACTCTTTTGTCTCAGATCAAACGCTGAATATAAGGAAATTAGATCAAAAAGCAAAAACAAAAGATTTGGCCTCGACTTTCTAATTATTTGTATATATTCTGATACATAATACCAAATATTGTGAGGAATTTTTTTATTTATTTATTTTTGTCCTATCTCGTTATATTAATGGTTTTTTGGGATGGGACCGTAAGCCCTAGCTCTAGTCTCAGTAGTACTCCAGTAGTATTCAGTTTGGTTCTAATAAGCTTACGTACACATTAACCTGAGGTCAGCTGAGGTCGAGAGTGAGGCAATACTCCAACTACTGTATAAACTGATGTGAAACTCTAAACTTATCCCCCCTGTCCTCAATAATAAATCCCTTCATCTTTTCTGCTTAAACCTTTTGTGTGGCTAGTATGAACAAAGAAATGAATGAATGAATGAATGAATGAATGAATGAACTAAAGAATGTATAAATGAACAAATGAATGAATGAACAAATGAATGAATGAATGAATGTATGAATAAATGAACAAATGAATGAACGAATGTATAAACGAACGAATGTATAAACCAACGAATGACTGAATTAATGAATGAACGAATGAATGAACGAATAAATGAATGAATTAATGAATGAATGATTCTCAAAGGCTCAAAGTTAAAGGTTAAAAACAAAAAAGTAAAATGTATTTATATCTGGTCCTTACTAACTGTTAACTCTCCCTCTCTGTCTCTCTCTCACACACTCTCTCTCTCTCTCTCTCTCTCTGTCTCTCTCTCACACACTCTCTCTCTGTCTGTCTCTCTCTCTCTGTCTCTCTCTCTCTGTCTCTCTCTCTCTCTCTGTCTCTATCTCTCACACACACACACACACTCTGTCTCTCTCTCACACACACTCTCTCTCTCTCTCTCTCTGTCTCTCTCTCACACACTCTCTCTCTGTCTGTCTCTCTGTCTGTCTCTCTCTCTCTGTCTCTGTCTCTCTGTCTCTCTCTCTCTCTCTGTCTCTATCTCTCACACACACACACTCTGTCTCTCTCTCTCTCTGTCTAACCCTAACCCTAACCCTCTCTCTGCTAAACCATCTCCTGCTAAACCAACTACTTTTTACTTATTGTTCTTTTTTTTTTAAAAAAAAAAAGAACAATAATTTATTCCACAGATACTTTTATCTGTTTTGTTTTAGTGTCATGTCAAAAGTATCATTAATATGAAATATAATAAGCAACATTTTTTAAATCGAGTTTATGACCTTGAGGTTCCAGAGTACTGTACAACATATTCCCTCTCTCTGTCTCTCTCTCTCTCTCTCTCTCTCTCTCTATCTCTCTCTCTCTCTCTGTTGGTGTCCTCTAGTGGAAAGTAGAAATGGTACAAGACATGATGGTGCACACGAAATGCCTCCATGACTCTAATTTATACCAGTATAAAATATATCTGTTGTAAAACTTTATATTGTGATTTGTCTGTAATATAACTGATGATTTTATTTCTAATTGTTCACTTATTACAGTATTTCTCAACCACTTAACCACATTTGTCCACTCTGCATCAGTCGCTAGTGCGCTTCTTGATATCAGGGGGGTGAGGTGTACCTGCGCAGCACCCACCGCTGGCCTCCGTTACACACACATAGTGATATTGGTGCCCGTCTGTCCTGGCACTGTAACAGTGGCCCTCTGCCCATGATGATTGCCCACTGACAAAGAAATGATCAGTCTGTAATTTTAATGGTAGGTGTATTTGAACAGTGAGAGGCAGAATAACAACAAAAAAAATCCAGAAAAACGCATTTCAGAAAAGTTCTACATTGATTTGTATTTTAATGAGTGAAATAAGTATTTGATCCCCTATCAGTCAGAAAGATTTCTGGCTCCCAGGTGTCTTTTATACAGGTAAGGAGCTGAGATTACAGTAGGAGCACTCTTGGGGAGTGCTCATAATCTCAGCTCGTTACCTGTATGAAAGACACCTGTCCACAGAAGGAAGCAATCAATCAGATTCCAAACTCTCCATCGTGGCCAAGACCAAAGAGCTGTCCATGGATGTCAGGGACAAGATTGTAGACCTACACAAGGCTGGAATGAGCTACAAGACCATCGCCAAGCAGCTTGGTGAGAAGGTGACAACAGTTGGTGAGATTATTCCCAAATGGAAGAAACACAAAAGGACTGTCAATCTTCCTCGGTCTGGGGCTCCATGCAAGATCTCACCTAATGGAGTTTCAATGATCATGAGAACGGCGAGGAATCAGCCCAGAATTACACTGGAGGATTTTGTCAATTATCTCAAGGCAGCTGGGACCATAGTCACCAAAACAATTGGAAACACACTACGCCGTGAAAGACTGAAATCCAGTAGCACCCGCAAGGTCCCCCTGCTAAAGAAAGCACATGTACAGGCTCATCTGAAGTTTGCCAGTGAACATCTGAATGATTCAGAGGAGAACTGGGTGAAAGTGTTGTGGTCAAATGAGAAATCCAGTTCTTTGGCATCAACTCAACTCGCCGTGTTTGGAGGAGGAGGAATGCTGCCTATGACTCAAAGAAGACCATCCCCACCGTCAAACATGGAGGTGGAAACATTATGCTTTGGAGGTGTTTTTCTGCTAAGGGGACAGGACAACCGCACCACATCAAAGGGACGATGGACGGGGCCATGTACCGTCAAATCTTGAGTGAGAACCTCCTTCCCTCAGCCAGGGCATTGAAAATGCGTCGTGGATGGATATTCCAGCCTGAGAATGACCCAAAACACACGGCCAAGGCAACAAAGGAGTGGTTCAAAAAGAAGCACATTAAGGTCCTGTAGTGGCCTAGCCAGTCTCCAGACCTTAATCCCATAGAAAATCTGTGGAGGGAGCTGAAGGGTCAGCCACAAAACCTTAATGACTTGGAGAGGATCTGCAAAGAGGAGTGGGCCCAAATTCCTTGAGATGTGAGATGTGTGCAAACCTGGTGGCCAACTACAAGAAATGTCTGACGTCTGTGATTGCCAACAAGGGTTTGCCACCAAGTACTAAGTCATGTTTTGCAAAGGGGTCAAATACTTATTTCACTCAATAAAATGCAAATCAATGTATAACTTTTTTGAAATGTGTTTTTCTGGATTTTTTTGTTGTTATTCTGTCTCTCACTGTTCAGATAAACCTACCATTAAAATTACAGACTGATCATTTCTTTGTCAGTGGGCAAACGTACAAAATCAGCAGGGGAGCAAATAATTTTTTCCCTCACTGTATATGACTTTGTGATGTGACCCTTCAGAGCTTCAAGCTCCATTATTCTCTAAGAAGAAACACTTCTTCTAAGAAGTTACACACAGCTGTATGGTTTAACAATGTATGACTCCTTCACAATGTCAGTGTTTCTCTGGAATGGAACTCTGTACAGCTGCTTCATTCCAACATGGTTTCATTTCAGAACTCCATCAATCTGGTAATATTTCTAAACACTCCCTGATCTGCAGTCAGTGCTGCCTGGACTTCACACAGTCTGATAGTGTTGTTAGCCACAACCATGTGTACAATGGCAGCCTCCTGGTCAACACTACAGATCTTTCCTCTGCCTCCAGTGTGTGGATTCTGTAAAGTAAAAGCACTAAATGACATTATGACAGTCAGATTAATGGAACTGATGAAACATCTGCATTAGCATGGACACGGTTTGTTCTGCTAACAGAGCAATGCAGTAAAGCTGAAACACACAGTGGTATGCAGGAACACTTTTTCTTACCTGTTCTCATTCTGAAAAAGCCTGGACAATAGATGCCACAGTGCTCTGACCCAGAATGGACTAGACCCTTTGTCCAGCCTCTTTAAAGGACCAGTCATGATTGATGACATGGTCAATAGTTGTTGCCTGAATTTCATTGGAAACTTGAGCTTTATGTTGTCTTTATTTACTCCACACATGCAAACACCACTTCCTCTGACCACTCTTCCTCTGACTGCTCTTCCACTGATTGCTCTTCCTCTGACTGCTCTTCCACTGACCACTCTTCCTCTGACTGCTCTTCCTCTGACTGCTCTTCCACTGACTGCTCTTCCTCTGACTGCTCTTCCACTGACTGCTCTTCCACTGATTGCTCTTCCTCTGACTGCTCTTCCACTGACCACTCTTCCTCTGACTGCTCTTCCACTGACTGCTCTTCCACTGACTGCTCTTCCACTGACTGCTCTTCCTCTGACCACTCTTCCTCTGACTGCTCTTCCTCTGACTGCTCTTCCTCTGACCACTCTTCCTCTGACTGTTCTTCCACTGACTGCTCTTCCACTGATTGCTCTTCCTCTGACTGCTCTTCCACTGACCACTCTTCCTCTGACTGCTCTTCCTCTGACTGTTCTTCCTCTGACTGCTCTTCCACTGACCACTCTTCCTCTGACTGCTCTTCCACTGACCACTCTTCCTCTGACTGCTCTTCCTCTGACCACTCTTCCTCTGACTGCTCTTCCACTGACCACTCTTCCTCTGACTGCTCTTCCTCTGACTGCTCTTCCACTGACTGCTCTTCCACTGACTGCTCTTCCTCTGACTGCTCTTCCTCTGACCACTCTTCCTCTGACTGCTCTTCCTCTGACTGCTCTTCCTCTGACCACTCTTCCTCTGAATGCTCTTCCATGTATTCCTTTTGTTTAACACAGTTAATCCAGTTAATAGAGTTTGGGGTCTTTCAATGGGATCTGTGGTAAATGTTTTGAAAAAGCGTGTGGAAAATGTGTGAAACAAATGAAACAGTGTTCAGACATTTCCAAGAGAAGACTTATGCTGTGCTGAGAAGATGATGATGAAGATCAAGTGGAGCCCAGTTTCTTTAAGGGTGCTTTAGCAAATGAGGAAAACTGGAATGTACTTGTTTCTACATCCTATGTAGAGCACTCTGTGTCCAGTAGGGGGCAGTTTAGGGTTGAGGTTGAGTGTTGGACAAACGCCGGACACTGGAAAGGATTAACATTTATTCACACTGTATTTAATAGTATGAAACTCTTTATAAGTTCTGTAGTGTTTAGTGTGTGAGTGTTGACAGAGCTACTGTTACTTCACTACTGTAAACTCTGTGTGTTTATAATATATTACAGATCTTCCTCATCTAAATAACACAATAATAAACTGTACATCAGATCAGAACCTACTCCTATAATTACACTCAGGAAAATCCACAGACACTTCAACACCCACAGACCAGTAGTGACCATAGTGGCTCTGTCCTTCCTTCTTTCTGTCTGTCTGTCTGTCTGTCTTTCTTTCTTTCTTTCTTTCTTTCTTTCTTTCTTTCTTTCTGTCTGTCTGTCTGTCTTTCTTTCTTTCTTTCTTTCTTTCTTTCTTTCTTTCTGTCTGTCTGTCTGTCTTTCTTTCTTTCTTTCTTTCTTTCTTTCTTTTTGTCTGTCCGTCTTTCTTTCCTTCTGTCTTTCTTTCTTTCTTTTTGCCTGTCTGTTGTTAGGGGTCACTGGGCTGTAAATATATATATATATATATATATATATATATATATATATATATATATATATATATATATATTAATAAATAAATAAATAATGCAAAATCTTTAAGGAGATTGAGAACTTGATTCCACATGAAGGAGTTATTTTCAGGTGAGGGGTTCTTCAGTGGGGGTTTTATTTTGTTTATTTTGTGTTTCTTCCTCTTCTTTTTTCTTCAATTTTTTTTTTTTTAGAAACTCTTATTTTGACATGTCTGCTTAAAATCGCTGCGTTTCGTAGAGATGTCACAACCCGGTTGCCATATTTGTTAGCCAACTTATTAGTCCACTCTTCATCTCTGTTTCAGCGTTTACAAACATCACCCCCCCAGAACTAGAATTATTTACCCCAAGAACACCAGAAATACCCTTCAGATCGATTCAAACACACCAGCTTTCTTCTGGTGGAGAAGAACAGGAGAGACACTCCGAGCTTGGGTACTAAAAGGGATCTCCTCTGGGCCAGGTATCAGCCATGAACCCTGAATAGTAAGTTCTTCTCAGTGTATTAACTTCACATGTCGGTTTATTTCTTTAATCCGTATCCTCCATCTTAGACCGGAGGTGAACGAGAGGCTTCACACCTGTAGACCTCGGCGTGTTCACACTGTCACAGTAAATCGGATTCAGATCCGGATCAAAGTGTTGCTGATGCACTTCATTAGCTTTGTGGAAACAGAAGGGAAAAAAAGAAATGAGGGTCATGTCGGGTGTGGAAAATGTAACGCTGATTCTGATGAGGTCAGATGTTAAGAAGTTTTATCTTTAGTTGAAACCCGTTTACATGTGTGTATGACGTCACAACGACTGAAACGCATTAAAAACCCGGTGTGTATCGAGAAAGAAAACATCACTAAATATCTATTGACTGTAGTGTAGAAGTTTAAGGAAAATAACATCAGCCAGGAGAAGTGATGTTAATAAAGATGACACTTGTTCACCATGATAGCGTGTCAGGGGTTTTAACTAGTAGACCTAACTAGTCGTAGAACTAACTAAAATGAAGTTAAAGCAGTAATATTGTTGAATTAAAATGACTAAGTTCTCTACACACGGTTCAGCTGGATAGGTTCAGTTAAAGTTAGCTATCTAGCTATCTATGGATGAAGAAAGAAGATTTATTATATTTATTCTGTTATCATCACAAGCTGTCGTGGGTTTTAGATGAATGTTATTTATCCGTCTTAGTGTTTATGAGCGCTTATAATAATCTCACATGTCACTTTCTCAAGTTTTTGTTCACTCGCCTCATCACTTTCGGTGCCACGTCGTTAGCCGGTTAGCTAGCGGCTGAGGTAAAATAATATATAAATAAATAAAATAAATAAATGACGTGTAAAGGCAGCTGAGCGGAGAAATTAGCTGAATCAATCCAGGTGTTTTCTATATTGATCGCATGTAAGCTGCCGTGCTGAGCAAAAACAGAATAAACTAAAATAAAAAATCGTTTAGTCACAAACATATGCTAGTTTTGTCGCTAGCTAGCTCCGGGGTTGAACTCGTGAACCGGGTTGCCATGGTGATGTGACCCCGCTTCAGACCTCTTAAAATGTTTAAGAAATGTTGATGTCAAACTCTTTTTATTTCTTGAAATTGTTTTTCAGAGGCAAGTTTGTCACAGAAACATTTTTTTCAAACTCATCCTAGAAATGTTTAAGCTAAAAAGCTCATTTATAAACATTATAAACTTTTACACATGATTATATTCCTTTTTTCCAATATTTCATTCTTATTAATTTCACATGGTTTCGTGTACTCTTGTCATTTCCTGTGTGTGTGTGTGGATTTTAGCCTTTCGTAAGGACAGTAACAGGAATTTAGTGCAGGTGTTTGGTTGGTCCTCGGTGTTTCTCATGATGTTGTCACCATCAGACACTCTAAAAAATCTGAACGTGTAAAAATGAATGAACTGATAATCTGTTAATAAGATTATAATCTGTATTTTGAGAAAGAAAGCAGTTAGGTGTCCAATCCAGTCAGTCATACACTCTGAGTCACCATGTAATACACAGGACAGGGGAAAATAATAAACATTTGGCAGACGTCCTCATCCAGAGAGACTTGCAATTTATATCATTTTATACAACTGAGATAAACAGCTTAGTGGCCCTGGGATTCGAACTCACAACCTTCTGACCAGGAGTCCAACACCTTATCCACCAAGTTACAGTGAGTGAGTGAGTGAGTCAGTCAGAGTGAGAGAGAGACAGAGACAGAGTGAGAGAGAGACAGAGTGAGAGAGAGACAGAGTGAGAGAGAGACAGAGTGAGAGAGAGACAGAGTGAGAGTGAGACAGAGTGAGAGACAGAGAGACACAGAGAGAGAGAGACAGAGACCAGCACTTTGACTTTGAGCTTCAGGCTTGTCCATGTCACACACAGGAGACGTGTCAAAGCCGATTGCATCATTTCTCAGTATCGGAGCTCGAGGCTGAAGGTTGGGTTTTCTTCAGTCATCAGCATCACACTTGCACTTATTTGACGTGACTCGTGTCTTTTCCAGCGACTACCTGTTCAAACTGCTGCTGATTGGAGACTCTGGAGTCGGGAAGTCCTGCCTTCTTCTCCGATTTGCAGTAAGTTTAGACCCACACAACATGGAGAGTGAGCACCACAAGCCAGCCTGGTGATCATACCCGTTTGCCAGCTCAGAGAGGTGGTGTAGAATATTCACATTAGTGTTATTAAAACTTTTCCCTGTCTGTTTCTGGTTTCTCCGCTCAGGACGACACGTATACAGAAAGCTACATCAGCACGATCGGCGTTGACTTCAAGATCCGAACAATCGAGCTGGACGGCAAGACCATCAAACTACAGATCGTAAGTGTTGTGTCCTGAGTGCGGAATGGAGCGGGGGTAGTGGGGATACAGTGAGGCTATAGCTGTAGCTCAGAAATGAACACGTTACACTCAGCATTGCTTTATTTACGATTTCCAGAACATTACCTTCTACAGTGGGTTATAGCAGTGCATGGGCTCCAAAAGGTACGAAATAATATGACTGGCAGATGTCAAAACTTCAGTCAGTAATTATTAGTTTCTAAATAAATGACATATACACTTATTGCACTTAGTCTTTAACCTCTAAATAAAGCTTTATTGGGGGGAAAAATAAACATCAGAGTGTGGGTGTAGTGTTGAATTAAATCCGGTGTTTATAACGTCTGCTGTAACTCTTATCTCTCAGGTTATGCTTGTAGATTATTGGACTAGAATACAGACGGCTTTAACCCACTACACATTATTATGTTGTGTGCCTGACTACACGATACTGCCAAAAGTATTGGGACACCCCTCCAAATCATTGAGTTCAGGGGGTTGTTTTTCAGGGGGTTGGGCTCGGCCCCTTAGTTCCAGTGAAAGGAACTCTTAATGCTTCAGCTTCATACCAAGACATTTTGGACAATTTCATGCTCTTTGTGGGGACAGTTTGGGGATGACCCCTTCCTGTTCCAACATGACTGCACACCAGTGACCAAAGCAAGGTCCATAAAGACATGGATGAGTGAGTTTGGTGTGGAGGAGCTTGACTGTCCTGCACAGAGTCCTGACCTCAACCCCATAGAACACCTTTGGGATGAATTAGAGTGGAGACTGTGAGCCAGACCTTCTCGTCCAACATCAGTGCCTGACCTCACAAATGCACTTCTAGAGGAATGGTCAAAAATTCCCATAAACACACTCCTAAACCTTGTGGAAAGCCTTCCCAGAAGAGTTGAAGCTGTTATAGCTGCATGTAAAGACAGATGTCCCAAAACTTTTGGCAATTTAGTGTATCTGAATAGTCCGGTCAGTGCTATTATCAGATAATGTCTGAATGGTTAGTGTGCTTGTGTACACACGTGTTCATGGAGGTGTTGTGTGTTGCTCAGTGGGACACGGCGGGTCAGGAGAGGTTTCGCACCATCACCTCCAGCTACTACAGAGGAGCTCACGGCATCATCGTTGTCTACGATGTCACAGATCAAGTAGGTGCATCAACACCGTTACCATGACGACTCTCTCAGGACAGTGGGTGATAGTATAACCTGTAACAGACATCCCGAGGAGGAATAATGTGGATCAGGACATTCGGGCAATGTGATATCACAGTGACGCCAGAAATTGAAGAAAATTTGTAGAAAATATGAAGAAAAGACTCTTTATAGGAGGAATAAGGTTACCATGGTTACACGATATAAGTTACACTATATGGAGGAATGTCCATTTTTTTATCTGTTTAAAGAAAATAATATATTATATATGATTTATTTCACCCAGAAACAAATCCCTCTTCCAAAATTACTGCCATTTAAAATGAGAATATTTACAATGTGTATTTTTATTTTTATTTTATTTTAATTCTAAAGCTTTTACTTAATTAGCTAAAGGACTAGTTTAAAAAGAGAGAGAAAGAGAAGAAGAAGCAGCAGCTCTTGGTGTTTTTTTTGCTAATCTGCTCTGATTTAGTTTTGGAATGATTGTCGCAGAACAATAAAAGGAAGTGAGGTCATAGCGCCATGTTCCCAGTGGGAGAGATAACTTTTCGATTTTCTTCAGGAGTCGTTCAACAACGTGAAGCAGTGGCTGCAGGAGATCGACCGCTACGCCAGCGAGAACGTCAACAAACTGCTGGTGGGCAACAAGTGTGACCTGACCACCAAGAAAGTAGTGGACTACACGACAGCCAAGGCAAGGAGCGGGATGATTACACCTACACCTTACAGGGGCGGGGCAGAGGAGGGCATCTTCTAGTTTTAGTATCAGAACACTTCTTTTCTTTGCTAAACGTTTCAGTTTGTTTCATGACCCTGACGATTCAGAGGTGCTCACAAACTCATGCTTTCTCTGTCTCAGCACTGATGGTTTTGTTGTGATGAAGCAGAGTTTATGTTCCAACCCCCAAAGTTGATTATTTACCTCTAACAGCATGCTAAAACCCAGAGGTTCATTTTTCTTGTACCTTGGCAGTTTGACAAGAAGCACAACTTTATATCGATTAAAGAACAGGAAGCTATAAAAAAAAATCCTTTATTAATTAAGTAAATAGTCCTTTAATCGTTAGTCTCGGATTATGGGGCGTGTCCCACTGTTACTATGGAAACTATACTGTATTAAAACGTGAGCAGCTGTTATAAAGAATTAATCAGCAACCTTCAGACCAATCATAAGGGAGAATTCCTTCAGAGGAGCTGTGAGTATGACTCGTTATTCAGACTGTCTCTGTGTCTCTCTCTCTATCTCTCTCTCTCTGCGTGTCACAGGAGTTTGCGGACTCCTTGGGAATCCCGTTCCTGGAGGCGAGCGCCAAGAACGCCACCAACGTGGAGCAGGCCTTCATGACCATGGCGGCAGAGATCAAGAAGAAGATGGGACCCGGTGCCGGTGCGGGCGGAGCCGAGAAATCCAACGTGAAGTTCAACAGCCAGCCGGTGAAGGCGTCCGGCGGAGGCTGCTGCTGAGTCCGGACCTTCGCCCCGGCACACGGCAAGCGCACAAAGCTAGAGTGATGTTACCTACCACCATACGCCGGAGCAGACGCACAGTGGAGGACGGAGAGTGTGTGTGTGTGTGTGTGTGTGTGTGGTTGGGTGGGTGGGTGTGTGTGTGTCTGAGAGAGTGACTGAGTTAGCAAATTTCAAATCCACATTTCCTCCAGCACCAAGCTGCACATTTCCAAACCCATTTTTGATCCCTTGAGTGGCAGAAAGGTGTCCTGTATTGAATTTTATCACTGGAGGATGTCCTCGATCAGCCAGGACATGTTCTGGTGGAGCTTGTTAGCTGTTAGCTACATTAGCCAGCGTCTCCTGTGTAAACCTAAAGAAGTAAACAGCAAACATCAGACACCGAACATGTCTTACCTGATGCCTTTATTTTCTCCTCTCTCACAGCCGGGCAAAAGAAGTGAAGTTCCTCACGGTGTAGATGTTTCATCTCCTCTCTCGCTGAGATTTATTTATGTTCTGTCCTTTTAACACACCTTTTAGTGATCATACGGTGCGTTAAATGATGTAGAGTGCATTATGGGTATTCTGTACCCTGTAGAGTAAATCAGACACTAATCAGAGCGGTGCATTATGGGATCTCCTCACTATCCAGACCATGTCAGATTTTCTCTGGTTACTGACAGCCAATCAGAGCAAACCTAGGGGGCAGAAACAGCTGCGATTGGTTAACAGGCCGGACGACGTAAGGGTTATTTTAATCAAGTCACATGAGGACAATTTCCTTTTATGTGACGAATCTGGAAAGTAAACTGACTTTGTAATGTTTTTTCCGAATACTTGAGCTTTAGCAAAGAAAATTAATGCTATATAAAAAAAAAAATCACCTCAAGTTAGATATCACCACTTAATTCATTAACTAGTTAGCAAGACCGCTAGTTAGCCGAACGCCAACTGGTTAGGAAAACGTTACAAAATGTGTGTGAGGAGCCGATTTGCACTTTTAGCTTGTAATGAGACGTCAGGAGTGTGTTTTTAAAGTTATACTAAAGACAGCGTGAAGACATGACACTATTCTATAAAGTTAGGGTTGGGAGAATCAGCTGGACGTCGTGTATCGACACGTTTTATTCACACATCTGTAACGTTAAAACCAGACCTAGCCTCGCTCGAGGTTCTGCTGCTGTCTTCTGAGGACAAAAACATGACACACGAGTTAAATCCCACACTTACACCACACTTACTGTAAACAAAGGTGTTTATTTTCCGTAAAGATCCATAAAGCGAAGGTTACTTTTTAAACCCCCTTTTTACCTCCACTTTTGTCTACATGATTGATGGGAATTCTGCACTGTTCGCTAATTAACAGGGTTTTTTGTCCACTCACTCGCTCCGTATGAGCTCCAGGCCTCCAGATGAACTGTATATATATAATATAGTATTTATGTACATCTATGGGAATGTAAGAACTGATTTTCACATACTGTGGAGAGCGAAATGAAGAAACGTGAGGATGTGTGGGCGTGTCAAAACATCACGTCTTTATTAGATACGGTTGGGGGGGGGGGGTTGTGGTGAAGTTCATTTTTTTTTCCCCCCGTTTGTTGTTGAATAATGTTTTCGATAAAATATGGAATTCTGGAAATGTTTAATAAAAGGGTTTTATCTGAACCTGTATGTTTCTCTGTGTTGTTTGTTTTAATGTTATTAAGCCTATAAAATTCGAGCTGTTTAATGAGACACATCTGGAGGGTGGAGACTTTTTTTATTTTTAAAACACAGTCTTGTTACGGAACATAAAATAAAAATGACTCAAAGCCTGTGTGATGTGATACTCAAAGTTCCCAGTCGGTTCAGATAATTAGTTCATCGTTGGATTTTTATTTAACGTCTAATCTAATACACTTAGCTTGTCTGTGCAGAAAAACAGCTCGCTAACATGGCTAAGGATCGTTTATTTATTTATTTTATTATTGAGTAATCCACATTTCCTCTTGTAATGCTTGTAGTTACACAAATTCTTATTTTTCCCGTTTCAGAGAATATATCTGGCTCTTTTGGTTTTATTTGTAAGGGTTAAAACATTTTTTGTAATAGTTTATCGGAGTATCTGCTAGCTAGCTGACTAGCATGCTAAAAAAAAACACGCGGTTAGCAAAAAAATACAGCTGCAAAATCTCATTTTTAAGACTTAATTTAAGAGTTATTTTACATTTTGTCTGAGGTTTGTTTACTTTTTAAGATGGTTGTAGCTTTCTTCTAAATGCGAGTTTATTTTCTAACTTATACTCGATACGGTGTTTAAAAAGGAAAACCTGCAGTATTAAGTATAAGAATAAGAAACCGAAACAAGGACAAATCTTTATTTTTGCTTCATGTGTAGGTACTTTTTAGTTTCTAAACGTGTTAAATAATGATCTTGGTTAAATACAGTTTGGTTGTTTAACGGTGTGCAAGTTAGTGCACTAACAGATTTAATAAAACACCACCAGGTGGCGCTGATGTTCCTGTGACTTTTAGCGTTTCAGCCTGAAGCTCGGGTTAGTTGCTGGTTTATGGGCTTGATGTGAGACGAGACGAGACTAAGGTTAAATGAAATACCTCATAGGGAGAATTAAAATATCTCATAGTACAATAGAAAATGAAACTGTAAATTATTATTGTTGTTATTATTATTATTTTAAGATTCAAAGAACTTTATTAATCCTAGGGGGAAACTGCTTTGCCATGTTACAGATGCTCTAATAAAAATATGAGAGAAAGTAAGGAATATATACTCTATATAAGGAGAAGAAAAAGAAACAAGTAAAAATAAAAATAAACCTTAAAATAGAAAAATAAATACAAATATGGTATAAATACTGTACAAATAATAGTGTGGAACTGTAATATTGCACATAAAGATTTTTAAATTGGTTTTAATAAAGTGATAATGAAGTACTGTACATTTTTATTGTTGTTATTATTATTATTTATATATTTTATTACTATTAATTTTAATATTATTGTTGTTATTATTATTATTTATTATTATTTAAGCTAGATGTTTATATAAATACTGGGTGAAACAGACAGTATTATTTTCGGTCAGTTGTGATATGTGATGTCATTCTGTTGCAGACGTTTGTTAGCATTTTTTGGGGTACTGATCTTCGCCTGTTGTCTCATTTCTCTGGGGCCCAGGATGCTCACACACACACACACACACACACTGGAGCAGGTGTTGAGTGCAGGCTCTGGCGTAAGGTCAGGGTCAAGAACAATGCAGAAGTGTGCAGATTTCCACATAGGCGCATCTCATTTGCTGGCTTTAGTTGTTGTGGGCTTTAGGCTGAGGTGCAGCGTGGGGGTGAAGGACACGGGTCATGTGTGACAGCTGTTTCAGGGCTTCTGGTGAGCGAGAATGGAGCAGAGTGAAAGGATGGAGGAGGAGGGGGATGGGGAAAGGGGAGAAAGACAAAGAAAGTCAAAAGGCAGGAATCATCTGCAGAAATTCTCTTGGATGCAAAACGCTTGCATGATGTTCTCCAGCGAGGATCCTTCTGCACCGTCTGTCTCCATCTCCAACACTGATGTCTGATCTCACATATTACAGCCTGATATCTCTTCACACAGACATGCATCATCTGGATAAAAGCACAAACACACACACAGTCTCAACATGGTGATGGTTAGAACATTCCCATATCCACTGTCCAAACCACTGGAGCTGTGAGGAACATCACAAAATCCCCTGTGAAAGAGCATGTGTTTACTGAAGGACAGTGAGCTGCAGGACACCATTACACTGATGTGTTCATTGTGAGGCTGTTCTGGTAATGAACCTGCTCAAGAAAAAGAAGAAGAAGAAGAAGATGGAAAAGAAGAAGAAGAAGAAGAAGAAGAAGAAGAAGAAAGAAAAAGAGGATGCTCAGAAGAAGAAGAAGAAGAAGAAGAAGAAAAAGAGGATGCTCAGAAGAAGAAGAAGAAGAAGAAGAAGAAAGAAGAAGAAGAAGATGGAAAAGAAGAAGAAGAAGAAGAAGAAGAAGAAAGAAAGAAAAAGAGGATGCTCAGAAGAAGAAGAAGAAGAAGAAGAAGAAAAAGAGGATGCTCAGAAGAAGAAGAAGAAGAAGAAGAAGAAAAAGAGGATGCTCAGAAGAAGAAGAAGAAGAAGAAGAAGAAGAAGAAGAAGAAGAAGTGTATTTTGTTTCCATGCAGAGTGAGGATGGTTACAGAGACAGAACTTTCTCCCAGGATGATAGTTGGAGATATTTTGTGGTCAAAAAGTCTCTGAATCTACATTTTTACTCCAGACCTTGGAACACTGACAGAATCATGAACTCCATAAAGTGTCATGAATTTTAAAATGAAGATCTGCCTGCCTCTGCCAAGATGTTACAACTGAGCAGGAGCTTACAGCAGGACAAGACCTAAAGCGTATATATACAAATCCACACCATTATGGGTCAATAACCACAGAATCAAGATGGTGACCATCCCATGGATTGAAGAGGAAAGGCCAAAAGACAGGACTGAGTATGTGGAGAGCTTCTGAGGAGTGGTCTCAGCTCTGTACTCTCCTTAACTATGCCAAAGGTTTTTGGATACCAGATCATCTCAAACATATGTGGTTCTTCCTCAGACTGATATCACACATTCTGTATAGACGTCTCTCTGTGCTGCAGTTTTATAATTTATCTTCACTGGATCTCAGAGACTCAGACGCTGTTCCAGCATGACCATGCTCCTGAACTCCATGAAGATCTCCATGGTGTGGAGGTGAAGGTTGGAGAAGCTGGAAGATCTGGAGTGCCCTGACTCTGACCTCAACCCCACTGGGATGAACTGGAGTCTCCTCAACATCAGAGTTTGATCTCACCAATGCTCCTCAACATCAGAGTCTGATCTCACTAATGCTCCTCAACATCAGAGTCTGATCTCACTAATGCTCCTCAACATCAGAGTCTGATCTCACTAATGTTCCTCAACATCAGAGTCTGATCTCACTAATGCTCCTCAACATCAGAGTTTGATCTCACTAATGCTCCTCAACATCAGAGTCTGATCTCACTAATGCTTCTCAACATCAGTCTGATCTCACTAATGCTCCTCAACATCAGAGTCTGATCTCACTAATGCTCCTCAACATCAGAGTCTGATCTCACTAATGCTCCTCAACATCAGAGTCTGATCTCACTAATGCTCCTCAACATCAGTCTGATCTCACTAATGCTTCTCAACATCAGAGTCTGATCTCACTAATGCTCCTCAACATCAGAGTCTGATCTCACTAATGCTCCTCAACATCAGAGTTTGATCTCACTAATGCTCCTCAACATCAGAGTTTGATCTCACTAATGCTCCTCAACATCAGAGTCTGATCTCACTAATGCTCCTCAACATCAGAGTCTGATCTCACTAATGCTCCTCAACATCAGAGTCTGATCTCACTAATGCTCCTCAACATCAGAGTTTGATCTCACTAATGCTCCTCAACATCAGAGTTTGATCTCACTAATGCTTCTCAACATCAGTCTGATCTCACTAATGCTTCTCAACATCAGAGTCTGATCTCACTAATGCTCCTCAACATCAGAGTCTGATCTCACTAATGCTCCTCAACATCAGAGTCTGATCTCACTAATGCTTCTCAACATCAGAGTCTGATCTCACTAATGCTCCTCAACATCAGAGTTTGATCTCACTAATGCTCCTCAACATCAGAGTTTGATCTCACTAATGCTTCTCAACATCAGTCTGATCTCACTAATGCTCCTCAACATCAGAGTTTGATCTCACTAATGCTCCTCAACATCAGAGTCTGATCTCACTAATGCTTCTCAACATCAGAGTCTGATCTCACTAATGCTCCTCAACATCAGAGTTTGATCTCACTAATGCTCCTCAACATCAGAGTTTGATCTCACTAATGCTTCTCAACATCAGTCTGATCTCACTAATGCTCCTCAACATCAGAGTTTGATCTCACTAATGCTCCTCAACATCAGAGTCTGATCTCACTAATGCTTCTCAACATCAGAGTCTGATCTCACTAATGCTCCTCAACATCAGAGTTTGATCTCACTAATGCTCCTCAACATCAGAGTTTGATCTCACTAATGCTCCTCAACATCAGAGTCTGATCTCACTAATGCTCCTCAACATCAGAGTCTGAGCTCACTAATGCTCCTCAACATCAGAGTCTGATCTCACTAATGCTCCTCAACATCAGTCTGATCTCACTAATGCTCCTCAACATCAGAGTCTGATCTCACTAATGCTTCTCAACATCAGTCTGATCTCACTAATGCTCCTCAACATCAGAGTCTGATCTCACTAATGCTCCTCAACATCAGAGTCTGATCTCACTAATGCTCCTCAACATCAGAGTCTGATCTCACTAATGCTCCTCAACATCAGTCTGATCTCACTAATGCTTCTCAACATCAGAGTCTGATCTCACTAATGCTCCTCAACATCAGAGTCTGATCTCACTAATGCTCCTCAACATCAGAGTTTGATCTCACTAATGCTCCTCAACATCAGAGTTTGATCTCACTAATGCTTCTCAACATCAGAGTCTGATCTCACTAATGCTCCTCAACATCAGAGTTTGATCTCACTAATGCTCCTCAACATCAGAGTTTGATCTCACTAATGCTACTCAACATCAGTCTGATCTCACTAATGCTTCTCAACATCAGAGTCTGATCTCACTAATGCTCCTCAACATCAGAGTCTGATCTCACTAATGCTCCTCAACATCAGAGTCTGATCTCACTAATGCTTCTCAACATCAGAGTCTGATCTCACTAATGCTCCTCAACATCAGAGTTTGATCTCACTAATGCTCCTCAACATCAGAGTTTGATCTCACTAATGCTTCTCAACATCAGTCTGATCTCACTAATGCTCCTCAACATCAGAGTTTGATCTCACTAATGCTCCTCAACATCAGAGTCTGATCTCACTAATGCTTCTCAACATCAGAGTCTGATCTCACTAATGCTCCTCAACATCAGAGTTTGATCTCACTAATGCTCCTCAACATCAGAGTTTGATCTCACTAATGCTTCTCAACATCAGTCTGATCTCACTAATGCTCCTCAACATCAGAGTTTGATCTCACTAATGCTCCTCAACATCAGAGTCTGATCTCACTAATGCTTCTCAACATCAGAGTCTGATCTCACTAATGCTCCTCAACATCAGAGTCTGATCTCACTAATGCTCCTCAACATCAGAGTTTGATCTCACTAATGCTCCTCAACATCAGAGTCTGATCTCACTAATGCTCCTCAACATCAGAGTTTGATCTCACTAATGCTCCTCAACATCAGAGTTTGATCTCACTAATGCTTCTCAACATCAGAGTCTGATCTCACTAATGCTCCTGTAGCTGAATGATCACTAATCCCCACAGACACAGTCCGAGTCCAAGTGGGAAACCTTCCAGAAGAGAAGAGTGGAGCTGATTGTAACAGTGGAGAGGGAATGAATCAGGGATGAGATGAGGTCTGATGGTCTGATGGTCAGGGGTGCACATACTTTCTTCATAAAGTGTCTCTCATGCATGAAGGTTCTGGTGATAAGAGAACGTTACACTGAGTAAATATTTATATTTTTCATGTCATATTAATCTCATTAAACCACACATTTACCTCCTTATCCATATTTCCCAATACTTCTGCATCTGACTGTACTGTTACACAGGATTTATTCTAGCACTCGTTTAACAGTGTGAGGGTTTCTCAAGGAAGGTCAGTGTGGATAGTGAATCAGAGTCTGTGAGGATAGTGAATCAGAGTCAGTGAGGATAGTGAATCAGAGTCAGTGAGGATAGTGAATCAGAGTCAGAGCTGAATATTTTAGACTCGTTGTGATGCAGTAAATCCGTCCTCGGCTTCTGCACTTGCTCCAGATGAGTCGCGTGTTGGTCACTCATCAGTAATGTCCCTTCTTTTTCTTTGTTCATCCCACCATCTGGAGCGTATGATGTCATGGACAGGCATGAGAGAGAGAGAGAGAGAGAGAGAGAGAGAGATTTTAAAAGATCATGGCATAAGGTGATCACAGATGGTAACTGAGATTGTAATGAGAGGCAGAAAGACTTTTTAAAGACTAGAGTTGGATCAAATATAAACAAATCTATAAATATATAACTAAATAATCTATAAATACATAATTTATAAATATATAATCTATAAATATATAATCTATAAATATATAATCTATAAATATATATATATATATATATATATATATATATATATATATATATATATATATATATATATATATATTCTTTTCTTATATATATGCCACATCCAGAAATATTCACCTTTAACACATGGAGGAATTCCTGAAAGAAAAGAAAATGAATGTTTACATTCAGCGAGATCGAGATCAGTGTCAATGTGTTATAACGTCTGTTATTACTGAGTTATTATCGTATTAATATGCCGGGTCACTTGGACCTGAATGAGACAATCAACAGTCATTCCTTTAGGCTTCTGAATTATAGAACCTGTAACACTGATGGCCTCCGGGTTCGAGAACAGTCCGGTTCTGAAACTTAAAGACTTGGAAGTGATTTGTTTTCTTGTTAAAGAGTGAAGTGTTATTAATTGGGTTAAATTAAAAATTCTCCAGCTCCGCAGGCCATTTACAGCACCGCAGTGCTCTGGGTCCTAGAACCGCCGGATTCTGAGCCTTTGTTCATTTAATGATTCGAGTTCTGGAATTTTCACATTTATGGGAATTTTTAAAGCCTTTGTTAGTTAAAGTGCTGCGGGTTCGAGAATGGGCAAATTCTGAAAGCTGTCGTCAAGTCATGGGTTATGGGTTCACACGGTGAGATAGAGAGAGAGAGAGAGAGAGAGAGAGATAAAGAGAGAAAGAGAGATAAAGAGAGAGAGAGAGAGAGAGAGAGAGAGAGAGAGAGAGAGAAAGAGAGAGAGAGAGAGAGAAAGAGAGAGAGAGAGAGAGAGAGAGAGAGAAATAAATAAAGAGAGGAATAGAAAATTTAATTTGAAAAAACTTTTATTTACATCTTCTCAGTGAATACCAAAAAATAGAGAGACTGTTGTCTGGAACATTCTGTAAAAGCATGAAAGATAGTCTCTCTTTGATTACAGAAGGGACACGAGTGGCTAGCCTGGGGACAGAGAACAGAGATAAAAGCATTGACCGCAACAATACCATGTAAAATTCTCCATTGTAAATCCCCAGTTCTTTTCGGCAATGGTGGCTTATAGAGTGACCTCCACTCTGGACGCTCTTCCTCACTCAAACCGAGGACAGTGCACCAGGGTTTGTCCACTCTCCCCCTCAGCGACCGCATATTAAAAGCTTTGACACATGCTTTATAAAACGTTTTCCCAGTCACATTAAAAAAGTTCATGTTTGTGATATTTTTACAGTCCAAAAAGTGACCAGTGCCTTCCTGTCCACAGACAGTGCAAGTTCAGGAAACGGGTCCTCTGAGTCGAGGCTTTCAGTTCCACTAGAGTAGTCCATGAGCATTTCCCTCTCCTCACGCGAGGTGACCAGAGTCCACTTTCGCAGCAGCTGGCTCACCACCCTCTTTGACCTCACGCCTAGCCGAGCAGCTACTCCATCAACGTTCTGTAGGTGAGGTCCAGCGACGTCCACCAGGTGTTTGAGGGTGGTGACACCAGACGCGAGGAGAGACTGCGACAGTGAAGAGTCCCCGACGTCCAGGTGTGCCCCGTATACCAGAGGCTCTTGGAGTAGCCAGTGAAGAGAGTCTGTGGCTGTGGTTCTTTGCACCCTAAAAAGTCTCCAGATTCTGAACAAGTTGTGATAAAAAGCAGGCAGTCTTGCAGTGTTCAGTCTCTCTGGATTCATTAAAAAGAGTGCCTTGTCCATTCTCATCTGCCCAAAAGATCTTAAAATGGCACTGGACACTTGTTTCCAGCTAAAAAACTTTGAGCCGCATAAAAACTTCTGTAAAAACTGTAAACAAAAGGTTGCAGTTCTGCTCTGTAAATGTATAAGACCTTGCCCACCTTCCTCTTTGGGTAAGTATAAAATGCTGCGTGGCACCCAGTGCAACTTATCCCAAAAAAAGTCCAACAAAATCGACTGGATTTTCATTAAAAGGTCTGTAGGAGGGTCTATACAGGCTATTTTATGCCACAGAGACGATGCTACCAGATTGTTAATAATTAGCGTCCGCCCCCTGTAAGACATTTTAGGCACCAGCCACTTCCACTTTTCTAGGCGACCAGTTACTTTTTCAATGACCCCTTCCCAGTTTCTCTGTGCGAACGAGTCATTGCCCAGGTATACGCCTAGATACTTAAAGCCTTCGCTTTTCCAACTGAGGCCTCCGGGGAGTTTAGGTACCTCGCCTACCCACTGGCCGACTAAAACAGCCTCGCTCTTAGACCAGTTTACCTTTGCAGAGGAAACCGCTCCAAAGTCCTTGGACACCCTGTGTAACATGTCTATATCACTCTAACTGTCGACCATTATTACAACGTCATCTGCGTAGGCCGACAGGCGGATAGCGTTCGGGCAGTCAGGGATTAAGACACCTTTCAGCTTAGCTCTTAGCGTATTCAGAAAGGGTTCAATGGCCAGAGTGTAAAGCATCCCTGAGAGAGAGCAGCCCTGCCTTACCCCCCTACACACCTTAAACGGAGCACATAAGCCACCATTGAGTTTCAGTACACTTTCTATGTCACAGTATAGAATTTGTACTTTGGAAATAAAATCTGAGCTAAAACCAAAAGCATTAAGGGTTTTCCAAAGGTAGTTGTGTTCAACTCGATCGAAGGCTTTCTCTTGGTCTATGGAAATGAAACCCATATTCAGCCCAAAAAGTTTGGAGACACTGAAAATGTCTCGAACTAATGAGATGTTGTCAAATATGGACCTCCCGGGTATGCAGTAGGTTTGATCTGCGTTTAAAACCTCTTCCAGAACACTTCCCAGTCTTGTAGCTAAAACTTTAGACAGCATCTTGTAATCACTACAAAGCAATGAAACAGGTCTCCAGTTCTTTATGTCTGTCAGGTCCCCTTTTTTGGGTAAAAGAGTGAGGACTGCTCTCCTACAACTTAATGGTAGCAGTCCTCTTGTCAAGCTGTCGTTCAAAACCTCAAGTAAGTCATCCCTTAAAACATGCCAGAAAGACTTATAAAACTCTGACGGAAGCCCGTCTATGCCAGGCGCTCTGCCACACTCCATACTCATTAATGCCTTGTGCAGCTCTGCTGGTGTTATATCTGCACTCAGCTCTGTATTGGAGTCATGTGACACTCGGGGCAGGTCTTCTAAAAAGCTCTGTTCTGTGGTGTGTTCTCTGTACTCACATTGATAGAGTTTTTCATAAAAACTAACCGCCCTTTTCCTAATGTCAGCTGTATCAGATAAAAGGTGTCCAGACTCCGAGCGCAGGCTGTGAATAAAACGTTTTTGTCCGTTCTTTTTTTCAAGGCTAAAAAACAACTTTGAGGGGGCGTCCATCTGGTCTGCGTTCTGGAATCGTGACCTTATTAATGCACCTTGTGCTTTAAACTCAAGGAGGTCCGATAACTTTTTCTTTTTGACTGTGAGGGTCTGAATATGGTTCTGGTTCTCTGTGGATTGTGCTAACAACTGAAGTTCTGTTATCTCATCTTCTAGTTGTTTCATAGACCGAGCCAAATCCCTTGTGACATTATAAGTGTACTGTTGACACAACTGTTTTATTTGAGCTTTCCCAAAATCCCACCAATGTTGCAGAGAAATAAAAGCACTTTTTTCTTTCCTAAAATTTCTCCAGAAAAAAGTAAAAATCTCTATAAAATGCTGGTCATTCAGTAAAACTGTGTTAAAATGCCAGTAAGAACTCTTCGGTTTAATACAATTTAAAACTGAAACACATAAAACCAAGCTGTGGTCTGAAAAACCAACTGGACTAATAACACAGCTTTTTATGGTGTTCAAGTGATGCTTTGGAACATAAAACCTGTCTAACCTTGCTAATGATACCTTTCCATCAGCATCCATTTATCTAAAAAAGCTATTCTTTCCACTGGGGAAGCCGGGGCATACACACAGATAAAAACCATAACATGGTTCTCTAAAAGAGCTCTGACTTTTAACAGTCTGCCAGCTACTATCTCTTCCACGCTGTAAGAGATAGGTTTAAAAGTCTTTGAAAACAAAATAGCTACTCCTCCACTAACAGAGGTATTGTGGCTTAAAAACAAGGGGCCAGCCCACTCCTGTGTCCAATCTACTACGTTTTTAGCGTCACTATGGGTTTCCTGTGCAAGTAATACGTCTATTCTCTTTTGTGTCACTAGTTCATACAATTCTGCTCTCTTCCTGCAGTCTCTAGCACCGTTAACATTCAGGGATGCGATGTGAATGTCCTGCATGAGCACACAGAAAAGAATAAGCACAGGAAAGGGCGTCTGCGGTCTGTGAGGACCGAGAGAACTATGACGTGTCATCATCATCATTACTTATCAGGGTGTTGATTTTAGTGACAATCTTCTTTAACCTGTATAACTCTTTGTCCTCGAAACACCCTTCACCCATAAGACGCTTTATGGCAATGTGCAGTTTGTTCAGGTCTGGAAAGTATTTGTTGATCTGTACCATTTTCATGTTCTTTGTGATCTTAAGAAAGTGTTTAATTTCACTCGCGTTGTACTTTTTACCGACCCAGTGACCCTCAGTGGTGACACAGACAGTGAGGTCAGGAGAGGGCTCTTCACTGTCCAGCTCACTAATACTTTCTGCTTGCTTCTTTTCTGCTTTTTTCGCGGCTTTCACAGTTTTGTCATTGTCTCTTGTCTTTCTTTTTACGGGTGTTTTGAGAACGGTCAGCTCAGTTTCCATCATCGCTTCGTCTGCATTTTCCGGTAAGACAACAACATTATTCTCAGTAACACTGTCCTGACTAATCATCATTCCAACATCAGTTTCAGTTTCTATTTCTATATGCGGCTCAGGTGAGGCCTGCTCAGCCTGAGCAGTGGGAACAGTGGTATCAGTGTTACTCACCCCATCACTGGGTACTGGGTCGGTCTTGGTGTTGTCACTCATGTTATGCTCTGAGGTCTCTGGTTCTCCCGCCGTAGCGCTAACAGAACCCGCATGAGAGACGCCCGCTCCGTCCGTGACCGGAGAGTCCGCCTCGACTACTCCGTCATTCTGATCAGCTCGATCCAACCCGTCACTGCCCCGAACCGACACCTCGCTCACATCAGAGGGGACTGTACCGCTGTCTGCGCCCTGGGGACAATCACGCACTAGATGCCCAGTTTTTCCGCAGCCGAAACACCTCATGGACACGGTGGACACATAGATAACATAATCAAACCCGTCGATCCTGAATGTTAGCGTGCGCTCGAGTTCAGTGCTGTTATCATTGAGGATCATGTAGGTGAACCTCCTGAATGAGCGCACGTGTTTCGCCAGGTCTGATTTGCTACCTATGTTCATTTTCCTTATCGGAGAGACGAGCTTACCGAAAATGGAAAGCTGTCTTTCCAGTGTTTCATTAGAAATAAACGGGGGCACGTTGGACAGCGTGACTTTTTTTGCAGGTGTTGCAAGGGAGAACACATCAGTGAGTGAACCCCTGAGTATAATGCCCTTCTGGGCCAACAGCACTGCGTTCTCCACCGTGTTGACAAACATCACCACCGCGCTGTTCATCCTGGACGCCGCCAGAACGTTCCGATGCCCGACCACCTCCCCTGCGGCCAGGCAGCACTCCTCCACCCCCGCCCCGGTAACCACTCTAACGGCATGGCTGCGCGTCAGGTTATCGAGGGGGTCTCTACCCTGGGCCGCCATGCTCTCCAGCGGGAAAGCTGGTGCTGACGGCCAGAAAACTGCTCTGATTAAACAGAGAGTTCAGATGGTATGAAAAAAAAAGGAAATTGTTCAAAAAAAAAAGTATATATATATATATATATATATATATATATATATAGATAGATAGATAAATCAAGAAGTTATTAAACGTTAAGCAATGAGAAACGTGTCAACCACGCTCACACTCAACGCGCTCCGCCCACTCCCAGCATGCACTCAGAGAGAGAGAGAGAGAGAGAGAGAGAGAGAGAGAAATAAAGAGAGGAATAGAGAGAGGGAGAGAGAAATAAAGAGAGGAATAGAGAGAGAGAGAGAGAGAGAGAGAGTGAGAGATAAAGAGAGAAAGAGAGATAAAGAGAGAGAGAGAGAGAGCGAGAGAGAGGAATAAAGAGAGAGAGAGATAAAGAGAGATAAAGAGAGAGAGAGAGAGAGAGAAGAGAGAGAGAGAGAGAGAGAGAGAGAGGCAGACAGTGGTAGATAGATTGACATGAGGCGCGTGCCGGCGGATACGTGCCAGTGAGCGCGCGCGTACCTTCAGTCAGTCAGTCATTCTGACGTCACTGTGTGGGTGTGGTGTGAGAGGAGGCGCTCGCGCAGCGCCTGAGACACAGGCACGGTTTTGTAGTAGAGACTCGGTCACTTCTCTCTCAGCTCTAATGGACTAAAACACAGCTCTCAGGGTCTCTTCTGAACATCCGTCTGATGAAACCGGACTCTCGGACCGACATGACTCCTCCTCGGTGGGATTAAAGTGCTCAGAGGAACCGCATGCGGTGAGTTCGGCTGTGTTTAAAATGTGTGTGAAGTGAAGTGCTCCTCGGTCAGCTCGGTGTAGGGTCAGTGTCCTGACCAGGCTGATCCACATCTAGACTTTAAACATGGTTAAAAACACTTCTCTTATCGAGCTGAAGTTTCATCAGGAGCTCTCTCTCAGGTCTTTCTGTGTATTTATAACCGCACTGAGAACTACCCCAGTGTTCAGCTCTCTTAATGCCCTAATACCCCAGATCTCACCCAGTCTCTTTCTTCCGGTCATTCCTGTACATCTTCTCCCTTTATACACACCTCTATCAGCAGCTGGGTTGAAGTTTTTATTGCGTGTTTCTGCTGTTAGTTCAGTCGGTGGTCATTAATCAGGAAGAACAGCGCCTCATGCGGCCAGAGTGTGTAACTGCAGCAAAGCGCCGCTGACGGACAGTCCCTTTAACAGTGGAATGTGAAAGCGGTCAGTCAGCTCAGGTGGAGAGTTTACTACCGGACAGAACCACACTTTAGCAAAAGATGTATTTTGTACTGTTGTAGCACTGTATTATTCTCTAATAATATATCCTTTCTGTGTTTTTTAACATTTTGAACGTGATACTTAAAGACTAATAAGAACATTTACTGCTTAAATACGGCTTAAAAAGACCAAGAAAAATCCCACAGGTTTGTTTATAACTCTGATATATTTTTCTAAAAGTGACCCGAGTGAACAAGAGAGAGTTTTCATTTACCATTTTTTCTTGTCTGCTTTTTAAAATCATTGTCTCTGTCAAGGGGGTGTGGCCTGTTGTCCAGGCAACATTACTATTTATTTATCTATCTATTTATTTATTTATGTAATTGTTTATCTATCTATCTATCTATCTATCTATCTATCTATCTATCTATCTGTTATTATTTATTTATTTAATTAATTAATTAATTTTGCTATAATTCTTTTAATTTATCTATTTATTTTATTTTTTAAATTTTGGCCCAAACAGTGGTTCTGAAAATTCTGACGGTGAAGGAGAAAGAAAACAAAAAGTCAGTGTTTAAACCCGTCCTGAGTTCACCATAACAAAAGCAGTTAGAGAGAAAGGTGAAAGTGTTTCAGAGAGAAATATGTGAGAATGTTGCTGCCCGGGTATGAAGAAATGAAACCGAGAGGGTGACTGGAGGGTGTGTTTTAGGCTGGTAAACACACACACTTTCATTACTCTCAGCCTGTGATTGTGCGTTATTAATACAGTCGTGGTTGTTTATAAACAGATTATAAAGCTGTATACGCGCTTCATATGTGCTGTAGTATCTACAACAATACAGAACATTTGTTGAGTTTAAGCTTGTGGTCGGAGGTACGGCTTCGTTTTTACCCAGAATCCCAGGCTGTATTGAAAAAAACGAAAAAGCCCACCAGCTCTTGACTCTCCCACACCCTGAACTCATGACCTGTCCAGATCCTTCAGCAAGATAACCTGAAACGTTCTCACTCCGTCACCATATCTCCTTAAATAACATTTCATTCTTAATATCGAGTGATTTTAGAATTTTATCAGATACTCTGGAGTAAAGCCATACCATGATTTACTGTAGATGTTTTTATATTTATATAATAAATGTAACATCTAGAGAAGTTTTCATCGTGTTAGCAAACACTACATGACTGAGTGGTAAAAGGTCGTCTGTGGGCGTAAATGAGTCAAAAGGGGACGGGGCTGATGAGTCTGGTCATGTTCTGCCGCCTGCACTGCACTTTCATGATGAGGCTGACATTCTAGAACTTTTGCCACATTCACTTTTCAGCTCTAAAGTTCTCCTGAAGGTTTTTCCTCTTTCATTTTTAATTTTATTTATGAAAAGTTTAAGGATTCAGGCAGCTTCATTTACACAGGTTTGCTTTCCTCAAGCGAGAAACAAAACAAGACGAAAGCTCACTGGAAGCTCACACACACACACACACACACACAAGAACAACAGAGTCATGCTCTAAAGTGCGAGTGTCGTTTTCCTGTAAAGTCTTCAGTTCCCATCAAGCAGCACTTCCAGGAAGTCGCCCAGACGCGTGCTGCTCATAGTGAAAGAGCGCAGCGAGGGTTTTTCCTTTAATGTTCTTTTGCTGAGTGACACACGGCATGTATGACACAGTCATGTGACACCGTACACACACACACACACACACACACGCTCTGACTCATCCGTGTTCCAGTTCCCACCCTGTTCGCTAGTTATGTCCAAAAAAACATTACGCCGGCTCTCCAGCACACGAATGAAATCCCACGATGCACTGCAGTTAGGACACCAGCTACATCCTTCATCCAGGTAGACGGCAAAATAAAAAAAACCCAAAATGACTTCCCTAATCATGTGCAGTTAACTGCTAATTAATGAACCCACAAACATGGTGAATAAACCGGATTAGCAGCTGATTCAGTGTAAATAATGATTCAGTGTGGATTATTTCATGAGTGCAGGTTGTTTAATGTGGCTACGTTCTTTAATGAAGTGTTCTGGGGTTAATTACAGGATGCCAGCTGATAAAGGCCTGGTGTGAACTAGCTTAAAGATGGTAACGCTCTCAGAGTGTTTATTGAGTTCATACTCACCTTTCCACCATCACTGTAGCACAGAGTGTAACACGAGGCTCTGAGACTCACTGTGAAGCAAAACCAGTTTGTTTGTTTTGTTTGTTTGAGTTGTAGTAGGAGTCATAACCAACATTAGGAGTGACATTCAAGCACTGAAGTCGTCTCAGAGCTGGACGGTTCAGTAACAGAAATAATAAATCTTTTATAAATAAATAAATAATTTTTTTTAATCTAATAAAATGTCCTGATGTAGTTTGTCATAAAGATCCACTTCCGAAGTCACCGGAACTTCATGAAGTCCTCTTCCTCTCCCCACAGATACGTGCCACATGTCGTGCATGGGTCTGAAACGAACGCTGGAGCCGGAGGACGAGGACGAGCCCGAGCCCAAGATGGCGGCCCTGTGGGCGGAGTCGTCCACGCCGTACTCGTGGCAGAGGCAGACGGTCCTGCAGCTCTCGCTTCAGAAGCTGTGCCACGTCCTTTCTCTGGGCCGCCGCGTCCTCATCACCAACACGCTCCGGCTCGTCCAGGAGGAGATCAGCCACCAGGGGGCGCCGCGTCCTAGCCCTCCGGCAGAGGAGCGCCAGAAACCTCCGCAGCGCCAAGCGCCTGAGGTCAGTTTGACCCCGGCGTGGGTTCTGGAGCAGGATGCCGAGCCGGATTTCTCTCCGAAGGATGGCTTCATCTCCACGCTGGAGGAAATCCACGGGACCGGCGCCTCTTCCTCGTTCTCTGTCTCAGAACTGGAGGCAAACAGTACTGAAAAAGAAACTCCAATGCAGACCATCTGCCTCGAGTCTCACTTGGACTTCGCCCAGCCCAGTTTAAACTACATAAACCCCTCCCTCCCCTTATCCTGCCCGGCTTTCCTTCCTGACCTCTCGCTGGACGACTTCCTCTTTTCAGACCTCGACAACTTCCTGTGCGAGTTGAACCCTTGCACCTTGAACTTGAGTCCCGGCCCGGGCTCGCAGTCGAAGGTTGTCTCTATGGTGACTGATGACCTGGTGAGGAGTTTGACCAACCAGCCATTCAAAACGGACCTGAACGATCTGGAGCACCTCATGGAAGTGCTGGTCGGATCGTGAGGAAAATAATAAGACTGGAATTTCTTTTACATGGATATTAATATTGTGATTTCTTTTAAAAAGAATTGTGTGAAATAAGTCAGGGAGTCTGGGCTTAGCTTGTATTAAATGTCTATAAAAACAAAACAAGGTAAAGTAAATTGTGTTACTGCAGTGTTTTGAATTATGGGCTGTCGCCCCAGCTGGTTGCCATGGAAATGATTGTATATTTATTTGAGCGATATGCATGTATTTATTATACAGCAGTTAGTACAGGGATGTAATATATATATATCAGATTTTTTAGCTCTATTTTGGTTTTTAATAGATTTTACACTTTTATACAGATGAAGGTACACTATTTTGCTACTGAAATCGTGAAATAAAGGTGACGGTTTTGTAGAGACACGCCTCCTCTTCGTCTTCTTCTTCTCCCCCCGTCGGAGGGGTGAGTTGGGGTGATTATACTGACCACTGAACTCCGTTCTGATGTCTATAAGCTGCAGTATGAACGATTCCTAGAGGCTATTTACTCGGTCTTTAAACGTTGTCAGGTATAACATTATGACCACCTGCCTAATATTGTATTGGTGCTGCTAAAACAGCCCTGACCCGTCCTGCACTGTGTATTCTGACCCCTTTCTATCAGAACCAGCATTAAATTTCTTCAGCAATTTGAGAAACAGTAGCTCGTCTGTTGGATCGGATCACACGGGCCAGCCTTCAGTCTGAGCCTCAACCGTCCATGACCCTGTCTCTGGTTCACCACTGTTACTTCCTTGGACCACTTTTGATAGATACTGACCACTGCAGCCCAGGAACACCCCACAAGAGCTGCAGTTTTGGAGATGCTCTGATCCAGTGGTCTAGCCATCACAATTTGGCCCTTCATCAAACTCAAGCTCAAATCCTTACGCTTGTCCATTTTTCACATCAACTTTGAGGACAAAATGTTCACTTGCTGCCTAATACACTATATTGCCAAAAGTATTCGCTCACCTGCCTTGACTCGCATATGAACTTAAGTGACATCCCATTCCTAATCCATAGGGTTCAATATGACGTCGGTCCACCCTTTGCAGCTATAACAGCTTCAACTCTTCTGGGAAGGCTGTCCACAAGGTTTAGGAGTGTGTTTATGGGAATTTTTGACCATTCTTCCAGAAGCGCATTTGTGAGGTCACACACTGATGTTGGACGAGAAGGCCTGGCTCTCAGTCTCCGCTCTAATTCATCCCAAAGGTGTTCTATCGGGTTGAGGTCAGGACTCTGTGCAGGCCAGTCAAGATCATCCACACCAGACTCTGTCATCCATGTCTTTATGGACCTTGCTTTGGTCACTGGTGCACAGTCATGTTGGAAGAGGAAGGGGCCAGCTCCTTCTGCTCCAACTGTTCCCACAAAGTTGGGAGCATGGAATTGTCCAAAATGTCTTGGTATGCTGAAGCATTCAGAGTTCCTTTCACTGGAACTAAGGGGCCAAGCCCAGCTCCTGAAAAACAACCCCACCCCATAATCCCCCCTCCACCAAACTTTACACTTGGCACAATGCAGTCAGACAAGTACCGTTCTCCTGGCAACCGCCAAACCCAGACTCGTCCATCAGATTGCCAGATGGAGAAGCGCGATTCGTCACTCCAGAGAACGCGTCTCCACTGCTCTAGAGTCCAGTGGCGGCGTGCTTTACACCACTGCATCCGACGCTTTGCATTGCACTTGGTGATGTATGGCTTGGATGCAGCTGCTCGGCCATGGAAACCCATTCCATGAAGCTCTCTGCGCACTGTTCTTGAACTAATCTGAAGGCCACATGAAGTTTGGAGGTCTGTAGCGATTGACTCTGCAGAAAGTTGGCGACCTCTTCGCACTATGTGCCTCAGCATCCGCTGACCCCGCTCCGTCAGTTTACGTGGCCTATCACTTCGTGGCTGAGTTGCTGTCGTTCCCAAACACTTCCACGTTCTTATAATACAGCTGACAGTTGACTGTGGAATATTTAGGAGCGAGGAAATTTTACGACTGGATTTGTTGCACAGGTGGCATCCTATCACAGTTCCACACTGGAATTCACTGAGCTCCTGAGAGCGACCCATTCTTTCACAAATGTTTGTAAAAACAGTCTGCACGCCCAGGTTCTTGATTTTATACACCTGTGGCCATGGAAGTGTTTGAAACACCTGATTCTGATTATTTGGATGGGTGAGCGAATACTTTTGGCAATATAGTGTATATCCCACCCACTAACAGGTGCCATGATGAGATCATCAGTCTTATTCACAGCATCTCTCAGTGGTCATAATGTTATGCCTGACCGGTGTATATTATTTATTTATTCCTTTTTTCTAGCGCTGTTAACTCCTTTGCACCCGATTAGTAAGTAACGCAGGCGTTAGCGATCCTGCTTTAGAACTTCAGCACATCCCGGGATCAACAGACAGCACACACAAACGCCACAACTTCTCTTAAATTATTTTAATTCCTTGTGTACACTAAAAGAAAATTTACACACTTAAAGATTTTTTTTTTTGTCCAAAAGAGCCCGAGCATGCTCGATCCAAACTGGAAAGGGGGCGGGGCTCTATCTTTTTTCCCCCCCACACACACACCATCAGTAAGATTGTTTTTCCATAGGAATTTTCCCCGTAACAATCCGTTTTGTACATTTTCCACAGTCTTACTGTACACAGTCACCTACGTGATTTAAGTAGTATAGTAGTAACTTCCATTACAGCTTTACAATGTGCAAAATTCCACACAGAGAGACAGACAGACAGACAGGACGACAAACAGCGGGGGGGGCGAAAACGAAAGAAATTAGGAACAAAATAGAAAGGAGGGACAGCTTTTGTGGACATTTCCCATGATGCTCAGCCAGAGAGAGAGAGAGAGAGCCTTTAAGACGCTAAATGAGAAGACTTTTCGAAGGTATATAATATTGGTCCCTTATTGGCTAAAGTACTTCAAGTCAATCAAGATGATTCCTTCATCACACGGGTCACGGTACAGTGGTTTCACCTTTAAGAGTTTAAAACAACAGCAAGAATAAAAACAGAACCCTCACCACTCTGCTAGAATAAGAGCGCTGGATACAGTGAACATGTTAAACCCCCACCCCAAACAAAACATAGTTCTAAACCTTAATTATACGCATAATTAATTATATTAACTAAAATGATTAAAACCTAAGGCTTTTCAAACTGAATTTATATAAAAAAAAATAATAATAAATCAACCAGCAGAATTTTGCAGGCAGTATGGTTTCAAGTCTATTACATATTTATATATATATATATATATATATATATATCTCACTGATTTCATGTCACTATTTGCCTTCGTTGAAGGACTTTTAACCAGTGTTTCCTCAGCAAAACGATATTTAACAGATTTAACACACACACACACACACACAGAGCTGGAATCATACTGAACCATAAACATAACCTAGAATGGAAAAGAAAGTCTTATCCCTGATTATATACACGCTGAACCTCTACACAGAAGAACACTCAGCTGGAGATATTAGGGATGCACTCATCCCGTACCGAGTGCTGCTGTACGTCCAGGAGGAGACCGGGGTGCTGTCAAACACACTGAAACACGATGGGGAGATATCATTTAACTTGTGACTTGTTAAACAAATATCTGATGCTTTTGAAGGATGAAATTTAAGTAGAACTACCAGGTGGGGTCAAGTAAACTACATCTGAGAGCTGAGGGGGAGGGGCCAGACAGACTACTCCAGAGAGCTGAGGGGGAGGGGCCAGACAGACTGCTCCAGAGAGCTGAGGGGGAGGGGCCAGACAGACTGCTCCAGAGAGCTGAGGGGGAGGGGCCAGACAGACCGCTCCAGAGAGCTGAGGGGGAGGGGCCAGACAGACTGCTCCAGAGAGCTGAGGGGGAGGGGCCAGACAGACTGCTCCAGAGAGCTGAGGGGGAGGGGCCAGACAGACTGCTCCAGAGGGCTGAGAGGGCAGGGCCAGACAGACTGCTCCAGAGAGTTGAGGGGGAGGGGCCAGACAGACTGCTCCAGAAAGCCCAGGGGGCGGGGCCAGGTGTAAATCTCCTGAGAGATAAGAGGGTGGGGCCAAGTGCACTATTCCAGACAGACTGCTCCAGAGAGCTGAGGGGGCGGGGCCAGACAGACTAATGTCAAACAAGATGTGCAGCACAAACTAACTGCATGAACATGTCTGTGTAACACTGGAATTATGAGCAATGGCCAGAAGCTAGCCATCACTGGGTGAACTACAGTGCTGCTGTCTCATGATTATGTCTGTAGCTGACTGATGAAGCTGATGGTGAGTAATGAAGATGAGCACATCCCTAATACAGACTCTTCCTCACCTCTAGATCCTGAACACTGCTCCACTCTCACACTTACAACTTAAACTGACTCCAAGAAGCTGAGCTAAAGTGAACCAAAGACAAAAGACAGTGTGGGGAGAGAGAGATAGAGAGACAGAGATGGAGGGATCAGTCTGGGACAGGAGAGGGGGATATGGAGGAAGAGGAGGAGGGAGGAAGAGGAGTGAGTGTGGAGGGGAACATCAGCACTTTGGCCTGCATGAAGGAGAGATCAGGTAGAGTGGAGATGACACGCCGAGCCTCTTCACTCAGGTTCTCCTCCTTCTGCGTCTGCACCCGCCTGCGCACACACGCACGCACACACACACACACACACACGATATAACCACGTCACAGAAATCACCTCCTCTCATTAACAGTTAACATTCATTGATTTTCTATAAAGTCATAAAAGCAGCTGCAAATCACAGGTTTATATTATTGCACCCATTAGTGTTTCCATAGCAACAGCTCATTCTCAGGTATTCTCTGTATAAACATTAACAGAAGGAGTCTCCAGTCCCAGGGCTCTGTAACATCCAGAGCTAAAACTTTAACTGAGACAAACTGGCTGCTGTCTACACCCAGTGTGTGGTAGAGATGGTGTGTGCTGCCCCCTGCTGTTGGAGCACAATTAGTGCAGAGGGGTGTGTGTGTGTGTGTGTGTGTGTGTGTGTGTGAGATAGAGACCTGGTGGACGTGTTGGTCTTCTCCACAGTGGACATGAGGCGAGCGAAAGCATCCACCACTCTGTTGCTGCCTCCACTCACGTCCAGCTTAGCCTGGGTCAGCTCATACAGCTCGGGGTCTACACCTACACACACACACACACTGAACACTTGTACATGCATGCACACACACATTACTTACACACACAGATTCTACTTCTAATGCAGAGCTGAATTGTTAATGCTGACCATGTGGATGAAAAGGAGTAAAAAATGGCTAGAGGTGAAGTTACGCAAAAAGGCCCCTGACCACACACTGTGACCTCAGCTGACCTGGTATGGAGGTAGTGGAGCTGGAGGGCGACTCGTCCACCGGGCCAAAAAAGTCCAGATTCAGCAGAGACGAACCTCCACTTGCTTCAGTGAGCAGGAGGGAGGGGGAAAGAGAGAGAGAGACAGAGGAAGAGAGAGCAGAGAGAGAGACAGAGGAAGAGAGAGCAGAGAGAGAGACAGAGGAAGAGAGAGAGAGAGAGAGAGAGAGAGACAGAGGAAGAGAGAGCAGAGAGAGAGAGAGAGACAGAGGAAGAGAGAGCAGAGAGAGAGAGCAGAGAGAGAGAGCAGAGAGAGAGACAGAGGAAGAGAGAGCACAGAGAGAGAGGGTGGGAGGGAGTTAGCGACAGAGAGGGGGGAGCAGAGAGGGAGGGAGTTAGAGACAGAGGGAGGGAGAGACAGAGAGGGGGGGGCACAGAGAGAGTAGGTGGAAGGGAGTTAGAGAGAGAGAGAGAACAACAGACAGAGAGAGAGAGAGAGAGAGACCGACAGACAGAGAGATAGACAGGAAAGGGTGCAACAGAGTGGAAAAAAGAGCAAGATAGACAGAAAGGAACAGGAAGAGAGTAACAGAGTGAGAGATGAAGATAGACACAGACAGGAGATAGACACATGCATGTTAGTACAAAAAGAAATAAATTGTTAATATTAAAGACAAACAGCCAAGAACATGAAGTCACCCAAAACTTTACAGTTAATTAGGAATATGCAAATTAAAGACACCCCCAAATGAGTCATGCCACGCCCCCTCCTCTGTATTTTCCACTTTATGACATTAAAGCACTGGCCTTTCTCAGGCTCAGCACCGTATTTTTGTAAGTTTAGGGTGACTTCAGAGACGGTTAATAATGCTGCGTTAGAGGGTTAGGAGCAGATAAGACTGACTTCAGCTGCACAGTATTCTCTAAAACAGCTTCTTAAAGTTTCTCGGTCCAGTTTGTGGATAGTACACGCCACTTGTCTGAGGTCTTAGAGACATGCTCTTTACACTGCTACAGTACAGAATATAGTAGAAAAACCCTGAATTCCTGAGCTTGTTCTGAACACTGTGCAGAACCAAGATGCACCAAACCATCATCATCTTCAACAGAAATGCTGCAGAATGGAACATACCATCCAGAGGGTTTGTAAGGCCACTGCTGCTCCAGTCAAACTGCACCGGTGGGAGGGATTCCTACAGGGGGTGCAGTGGGGGGTGGTTAGAAAATTTTTTTTTTTTTAAATCAGTCCATGTTTCTTCACAATGAGCGTCACACAATGTGGTGTTTCACAGTGGAGGTACGGTGCAAAATATATTATACGGTGTAAAATACAGGTGATATTATTAACTGTTACCTGTATCACTTAAGGGGGAGGAGTCACAGCAAAGTCAACTAGTTTATTTTTGTGATTCTCTATCCAAGATGGCCGCTTCTATAACCGTCCGGTGATCAGATGATCAGGGTCACACGGTCTGTGTGACATCACTGAAGTCTTTGTTTTATGACCTGGCCACGGTTCCAGTTTTGAGTCTAATCACTAGATTTATCATGATTTAATAAACACACCTGTGCTGCGTCAGTGGAGCAGGAGCTCATCTCTGAGGCTACAGAGGGAGACTGCGCTATGGAGGCGATCATCTCAGCAGCAGAGACGGGCTTCACTGGCTCTTTAGTGGGTTCCAGCATTCCCTACAGAAAGAGAGAGAGAGAGAGATGAGAAAGATACAGAAGATCTATAGGAAAGTGGTCATCTCGATTTTGGAAATATTTCTCACCAGACTGGCTGCATACATGGGTACAATAACGGGCTGCTTCTTCTGACCTGTGAACAGCTGTGCGAAGGAGAGAGAGAGAGAGAGAGAGACAGAGAGAGAGAATAGCATTAAATTAACATGTTCAATAAAGTTTGAATTAAAGACAAAAATGTCACAAAAGGCCTGAATGGGCGTGGCCTAATATTCTAATGAGCACATGACTGACAGCTGTCCGTCTGTGATCTGTAATGTTACTCAGGTGACTACACAATGCCATGTAGTACTCAGTAAGGCATCGTTTTCCTCAGTAAGCCAGTGTTTGCTTGCTGTGCTGCTCAGATGTGAAGAGTTTTGATGAAAGGGACAACACCTGTCATGTGATTAGCATGTTTAGCCCCGCCCACTCTCAGATGAAAGGGGAAGGCATTCTCATGGACTGCGCAGTCATTTCCGATTATTACACACACTTTGTCTTTATTTCTAGGTTTCTTGTGTAGTTAAACACACCCTGTGTATAAGGTCTACATATTCTGTACTCCCGAGTGTTTCGTATGAAACACACTCACTATGTTCCGAGTGTCGATGCCCAGCGAGCAGAGGAGAGTCTTGTTACTGTGTGATCCGCCCCACTGATACCTCAGACCAAAGGCATTGTGGATGTCCTGCAGCTGCAGCCACACACCCTGCACTCCTCTACACAGAGAGAGAGAGAGATTAATACAGCACCAATGGTTACACTGTTACATACTCTAGATGGTACAATATGTACGATCGACAAACGTACCACCTACGCTTTTATTTCTAAATGGTGTTTTCTTAAAACAAAACATCTGGTGATGTTGTGGTTCAGCTCTCTGACCGCAAATCAACGCTCAGACCCACATCTGAGCTGGAGGAGGAAACCAGAGAGCAACAGCTACTGGCAGCAATGGTACACCAGGTCCTGTACAGCTGCAGGAAAACATGTGGTGTGTGGGTGTTGTTCTTACCCACTGACTGGTACTGGGTCTTTCTTTTGTTTTTCTCCTCTTTCACACGGCTCTAGGAAAGCTTTAAGAGGGGGTACGTCCTCCTCGAGATGAGGCATGGAGATCTCCAGAAAACTGGCCAGGAAAAGCTTCTCCAACCTGCTGAGAAGAGACACCTGAGGACAAAAAACATGTGGGTGAAGATGAGAGTCAGAGAGACCGAATGTCTAAATGGAGAAGTACTACAACTTCATGATTAAAAATGTGAAAACAATCCTCCTGTCTGGTCACATTCCTGAAAGAAAAAAAATGTGACCTACTGCCTGGGTCAAATGTCCTGTAGGTTCTGTTCACCATAATACTGTAGACAATCAGGAACAGGATCTAAAATAACACTGATTCAGGTAAACATACCACAGTGCTGTTTTTCCTGCATTCTTCATCACTGCCAGTAGGGGGTGCCGTGACAGGTGGGCTTTCGTGCCAGTCATCTTCGCTCTTCTCTGAAAAGGTCGAGCCCTGGTCCTGACCGAAAGCTGCCCACGATACCCCACCTTCCTCACTCGATCCGCCGAACGCCTGCCACCCTCCATTATCATCAGCATTGCCATCAACGGGTGCTGCAGCAAAGTCAGCAAAACTGTCACTACCCGGAAACTCAGCGGTCTCCGCCCCCTCCTCACCCTCTTGCGCCGTCTTGCCAGGTTGTCCATGCACGTCAAAGTCACCAAACTCATCCTCATCAGCACGCGGATCGTTTTGCCTGACGGACTGTGAAGGTGCGATCGATTCCGAAGGTGCAGACTGTGGTGCTGCCCCCTGCTGGTCAAAATCAGCGAAGCCAGCACCTCCAAAGGAACTGGCATCCCCAAAGTCACCAAAATCTCCAAAGTCCTCGTCATCATCTTCAGCCAGCTGGCTGTGGTCAGCAGGAGTGGCCGTCTCTTCCTGTAGTGGAGGGGAAGGTACCGAACCTGTCGTACTGAAATCCCCAAATTCCTCAAGCGCTTCTGTGGACAGAGGTCGACCGAAAGAGGTCTCCGTTTCGGTCTCGGTTTCAGTGTCATTCCCGGACCCCTTCTCTTCCGTCGGCTCGCTGCTGCTACCTCTCTCATCCATGGAGACAGGGGACACCCTGTTATCCATCCTTTCTTTAACCTCCAAACCATCCTGCTCCACACTGTTCTGCGATGTCCGTCGCCCTGTGCTAACAGACTCAGTAGTAGTATTAGAGTCCTGATGTGCAGGCTCAGTGTCCTGATCCCTTTGTCCATAACTTGTCCCCACATGGAAACCCCCGACTCCGTTGCTAAGGTGATCTGAAGCCTCTGCAAACGAGGCAAACCCTGTTACACAATAGTCCTTGTCATTGTCCACTGCTTTACCAGCTTCATGATTTTCCTCTCTTCGTGGTTGGTTGTCTTGTGCTAGTCTCACGTTATGGTTTGAACTTTCCCAGTTCACAACAGGTTGACTGGGAACATCAGCATTCGAAAAAGCAGCAAAATCCGCAAAATCCTCCTCGTCACTGAGGACTGCGTCGGGACAGCGACCCCCTGAGGGAGCCATTTCCCGGTGTATGTGGTGTGAGGGAGGAGTTCCCTCTGTGCCAAAATTTGCAAAGCCATTCGTGAGAACTTCGCTGCCTCTTCCGTTGCAGTCCACAGCATCGCTACCTGTCCAGGAATTCCCCGGAAAGTCCGAAAAGTTTGTGTAAGTCCCATGTGGATGTTCTGTAACCTTTTTAAGCTCCTCCACGCTAACAGTCCTGCAAGCTAGAGCATCCCCCTGGCCGCCGTTCGGCATCGCCGGTCTATTAAGTCCGACGACTCTGCCGTTACCGATCAACTCCGGGGGAGATGTTGCGTTCAGTGCCTGTAGCTGACCGAACGTCGTGGGTGTCTCAAATTCCGTGAAACTGACGCTGTTGGGAACGCCGGTGAAGTCGCTGAACTCCTCGTCGTCCTCGTCGGCACCGTCCTCCAAGGGCGGAGGAGAGGACGAGTACATGTGGATCACGTCTGGCTCCATGGTGTCTCCACGGTGATCAAGCAGCCAAGACTTTACACCTGGGAATGGAGGGAGAGATTAATGATGACGAACTTATAACAAAGTGAATTAGCAATAACACACTGATACTGAGACTCAAGAAAGCAGAGTGTATAGTACGATGTGACCATATTTACATCAGACATGCAGCTACGTTTTCATTTTGCTCGAGTTAGAACCTGAAACTCCTTATTGAGTTTTGTCAAATCATTGTGCTCCAGCACCAACACCAATTAAAAACAGCTCAGTGACAGTTTCACTCGCTAACAGCATTCAATTAAATTCTGTGTCACCTCCTGAAGTCATCCCGCTGACACCAGCGTGTTGTTCTACAGCGCTCTGGAGCCTATTTATCAACTCGTTCTCGAGCTTAAATTAAATCACCAGGAACCTTTCACCGAGTGCAGACAGATGGACTCGTGCTTTCGGATCGACTGTAATTACGTGATAATGGGGAGATAGAGAGAGAGTCAGAAGTCTGGGCAAACAGGACTCGATCCAGAGAAGCACTCGAGCAAGTGAGGAGCACAACACCAGCTTATTTTATACAGGAAAGCCAGGAGGAAATAAAAAAACTAGGAAGTCATTCTGTAACTGTGAAAACTTTCAGCCTGTATTTATTCTAAAGCACGGGACTGGAAGAAAGAAACCGGCAGCTGTACTTGTTTAATCAGCGGTCACTCCGATCCTGATGACCTTGAGCTGTGAAGTGTGGAGGAGGGGTTTTTACACCTCTGTTGGAGCTGGAACACAATGAGGTGTTGATTCATTCTCTATAACAGCGCCTCGGAGCGTAGTTATCAGCAGGTTATGTTATCAGACTGTCCAGCAGTACGTTATGGTTTCTATAGCAACAGCTCCTTCATAGGGACATGCCTATGAACCTCCAGTTTTCTGGACATGACGGGGTTTAAGCTTTGTGGATTCTCAGCAGCATGACAAGTTGCTTACGAACGTCAAGAGAGAGAAAGGAAGGAGTGTTTACAGCTGCTATAACAAAAGCAGAACAGGAACTCACCTGTTTTAGGAACGCGATAAAATGTAACTAGACATGGACTTTTAAAAAGTTTCACAAATTACTGTGGTATAAGATGAAATACACTAGGTTGCCAAAAGTTTTGGGACATCTGCCTTTACATGCACATGAATGTAATATGGAGTTGTCCCGCCCTTTACAGCTATAACAGCTTCAACTCTTCTGGGAAGGCTTTCCACAAGGTTTAGGAGTGTGTTTATGGGAATTTTCGACCATTCCTCTAGAAGCGCATTTGTGAGGTCAGGCACTGATGTTGGATGAGAAGGTCTGGCTCACAGTCTCCGCTCTAATTCATCCCAAAGGTGTTCTATGGGGTTGAGGTCAGGACTCTGTGCAGGACAGTCAAGTTCCTCCACACCAAACTCACTCACTGGAACTAAGGGGCCGAGCCCAACCCCTGAAAAACAACACCTGAACTCAATGATCTGGAGGGGTGTCCAAAAACTTTTGACAATATCTTAATCACTAGGATGAGAAAAGTAGTATAAACACTAACGTCATAAAGCGTTTTATTCCGTTATTACATTGTTATTACACAGCTTTACAGTTTACATATCACTAGCACTGGAAACTCCTTCCCATCCTATTAAAAAAAAATACATTTTAACGGAGCATTAAACGAGCGCGCGCGAGCCCGCGCGGTTACTATAGAAACCGAAACGTACTGGAACGCGTTACAAGCCGGAACTACTTTCCGAAGTGCTGTTGAAGAGAGAACACCATCTGACCAATCAGAAAGCAGGATTCAACCAGCACTACCGACCAACGCACACAAGTCGTATTTATTTATTTACAGTGAAGTTGTTTACCCCTGACGTGTTAAAAATAAACAAACAAGAAGCCTTAATGGTAAAAGAAACAGCAGCTGTCAGTGTTGTTAGCGTTTCTGTTTCGGATTAAACAGGAGACTTTAGGGAAAGCTACACCTGACTAACATCCTGCTCGTGTTTGCTAAAGGGCCCAGCCCTGATCAACAGGATTAACTGAACTTAGCAAAGCTGAACGCCTGAATAGCACAGTGCTAACAAATTAGAAATACTTTTCAGTGTTTAAAAGAAAAATAAACACGTATTTCCATGACAAGCTAGTCAGCGAAACGTTTCGTTCCGTTACACTGGATCTCGAGGCTAATGCTAATGCTAATGCTAGCTAGCTAACTAACAAACCCTCGACACCACTTCTCCTTCTCCTTCAGCTAGTTTCAGCGACACTAAAGGGAAATAAACCAGGCGGTAACACGTACCTTATGGATTCTGGTGCCATCACATCCCCATGGTTCAGGATAAGAAGTTCAATCCAGCTTTTCCCTTTTTAAACAGTTTAGAGATTCAGGACACAGCCGGCTGTTTGGCTAACCGTTAGCCAGGCTAAGCTAGCGCTTCTCTCTCTCTCTCTCTCTCAGCCTCTCTCTCAGACAGTAATTAACTATTCTCTTAGTTAATCATTCCGCATTAAGGTTAATAAACAGTGTCGGTCCAGGAGTCCGCCCTGGCCTGCTCTGTCCACGCCGATCACAGAGCCTTGTGTTGTCCCCAAGAGCAGGAGCTCTGAAACGGGAAGTCTGAGTGATTAAAAAGCCAGCTCGGGATTTACTGCTAACAGCGCGCGCACCAGGAAGTGCCTCGTTAAAGCGCACGTCCTCTTGCGCATGCGCGCCACGTGCCAGGTGCGCGCGCGAGCGGGCGGGCGAGCGGCTGTGCGTTTGAACCGTGAGGATTTATAAACAAACGACGTGTGATATAAATAAACAAACAAACAAATTAATAAATAAAACGAGGTGAATAAAGTAATAATGACGACCTGGGATGGGAATGAGATAACGGAGACACGCGCACGAGATAATGACGGTGTGGGGATTAGTCATGAAGATGAGACAATCATAACAATCTAATAAATATGAATATTTTCGATTTTCCATTCAGACTCCTAGACTCCCAGTGAACAATAATGTGACGGATCTCATTTTAACAGCTGTCATCTTTTGCTGATGAATTGTTACATTGTTGTTTTGTGTGTGTTTGGTTGACATTATGATTGATTGATTGATTGATTGATTGATTCAGCAATGCGTTTTCTACTTTATTTTCTTCAATAACCCATATACTGGAAATTAAAAGGAAATAATATATATATATAAAAAAAGTTACTATTTGTAAGATAAGAAATTTATTCATTTAAATCTTAATTTTAATTTTTAAGATAAGAAATTTATTAATATTAATTTTATTTAAGATAAGAACTTTATTAATATTAATTTATTAATATCCCTTATTAATATTAAATCAGTACTTTTATAAAACTCTTTTTATTCTGTTTATTCCCCCTGAATGTAATGTACTCAGTGTAATAAAGCAGCAGTTTGGTGTGTCTTCAGTGTCTTAAGGAAGGCATGCGGATGAAGCCTGGAGCAGTAAGATAAGACTGATGACGTCACAACAGGAAGTGGACAGAGACAACAGCGTGTCCGGTGTCTGCTGGATATTCTGCAGGGAAAAGAAACCTGACTTCATGGGCTGGATTTGATGTGTGTGTGATAGTTGAGTCAACACAACTGACCACAGCATCGATGAGAAGGCTTTAATTGATCAGTGATTATAAAACAAACACAAATGTACACAGAAGTATTAAAAAAAATTCTTTACAATGAAATGTCTTCATTTTTTATCAACTCGTACTTCTATATCTGGAATGTCTGACGAAAAAAAACATAACTACTTTATACATTACATTTGTTTAGTTCCATCAACACCTGCTGCTGTGTTCCTGAGCTTCTACTCATAGATCCAGAAAGCTGTGTGTGTGTGTGTGAGAGAGAGAGAGAGAGAGAGAGAGAGAGAGAGCGAGCGAGTGAGCTCTGCTCTGGATGAGTGTATTCCTCAACCTTCAGCGCGCTGTGAAGTCTGTCTGCTTCTGACTCGGACTCATCACGGGGACACTCTCAAGATTCGCTGACCTCCGTATCAGAACGTGCGACTTTCACCACACCAAGCAGACAGATTTAAAGCGGCCATGTGCATCTTCGTTCACGGTGATAGACTGGTTTTCCTGATTGATACTTTAATCACAGTCAGCCTCATAGCTCGAGTGCAAATCAAAACAAACATGTCTGGGCTGCTTGACTACATTCAGGATAAAGCAATGGAACAGATTTAAAGGTGCAGTCTGTAACATCGAAACATGGTTCTCCAGCAGTCGTAAAACTTCAAAGGCACTTGAGGGGAAAATAATAGTGTGCTTTTGTGTAATGGTATAGTTTCTGCTTATTGTTAACATTTCCGGACCAGAAATTAACACGAGTTCATGTAAAAACAGAAAAATAAAGCTCAATGTTTCCATTCCTGTTGTACCTGGTCCTGTGTAAAGGTCACTCACTGCGCCCCCTGCTGGTGTTCCACTGTAGTGTAGGTCAGCACAACAGTCCTGATCTTAATGCTCCCTTCAGATTTAACAAATCTTCACTTTATAAAGAGCTTTTGTTTCCTTCGGAGTTATGTTCATGCTAATGTCTACTCACGCGTCCGTGAGAGCTTTAGCGGCTAGCTACGTTAAATACCAGGTCCTAACGGTTTTTCTTTTTCTCCAGCATGCTAACCTCTACATTCTGATCTTTTTCTTTAGTGTCAACTGTAAGCACTATATTTATATAAACAGAGAAGAAAGAAAAAAGCTAGAGTTACCCGTGCTAGTGTGTGTGTGTGTGTGTGTGTGAAAGCGATTCATATTAACTACAAACGACCACAGCACCACGAGGACGAGGACAATTCCAGTCCTTCCACATTACAGTAAGACTCTGAAGCTGATCTCTTATGATCAAAATTCCTTGTTTGCAGAAACCTTCTCCTTCAGTCCTATAGAGCAGAGGTCCAGCTGTCTCTCTCTCTCTCTCACTCTCTCACACACACACAGTGAGAGAGAGAGACAGAGTCCCAGCTCAGTTGAGTTTGGTGATGCTCAGGCTGCCGTTGATCTGGATGGTGTCGATGGACATCAGCGAGTGCACGCGGTGATAGAAATCGAACAGCGGCTGTCCGTCCACGAGCACACGGAAACTCTGGTGCTCGCAGTGGATCTCCAACTGGAAAGAACACAAGTACCACGATAAAGCATTACAGTTTAAGGACACAGGCCACGTAAGCTGCAGCGAGATACACTATATCACTATACACTAAAAGTTTTGGTACACCCCTCCGAATCATCGAGTACAGGTGTTCCAATCACTTCCATGGCCACAGGTGTATAAAATTCAGCACCTAGGCATGCAGACTGCTTCTACACTCATCTGTGACAGAATGGGTCACTCTCAGGAGCTCAGTGAATCTAAGCGTGGTACCAGTGATAGGGTTCCTCCTGTGTAGAAAGTCCAGTCATGGAACTACTAAATATTCCACTCTCAACTGTTAGTGGTATTATAACAAAGTGGAAGCAACTGGGATCAACAGGAACTCAGTCCACGGAGTGGAAGACCACGTAAAATCACTGGCTGCCAGACTTGATCTTAGAATGTCATCATCTTTACCTTAAAATGTAAAACCCAATATACATAACATTTTAGTTAATATACTATTACGTTGGAACTTAGATTTAACATTTTATAAATTTGTAATCCAACAGAAGTCACCAACTTTCTGCAGAGTCAATCACTACAGACCTCCAAACTTCATGTGGCCTTCAGATTAGCTCAAGAACAATGTGTAGAGAGCTTCATGGAACGCTCATTGGAGCTTTCATGGACAAGGAGCTGCATCCAATCCTTACATCACATGCAAAGCATCAGATGGTGTAAAGCACGCCGCCACTAGACTCCAGCGCAATGGAGACGTGTTGTCTGGAGTGACCAGTCACACTTAGTTTGGCCCCTTAGTTCCAGTCAAAGACATTTTGGACAATTTCATGCTCTTTGTGGGAACAGTTTGGGGATGACCCCTTCCTGTTCCAACATGACTGCACACCAGTGACCAAAGCAAGGTCCATAAAGACATGGATGAGTGAGTTTGGTGTGGAGGAACTTGACTGGCCTGCACAGAGTCCTGACCTCAACCCCATAGAACACCTTTGGGATGAATTAGAGTGGAGACTGAGACCCAGGCCTTCTCGTCCAACATCAGTGCCTGACCTCACAAATGTGCTTCTAGAGGAATGGTCAAAAATTCCCATAAACACACTCCTAAACCTTGTGGAAAGCCTTCCCAGAAGAGTTGAAGCTCTTATAGCTGTAAAGGGGTGGGACATCTCCATATTACATTAATGTGCATGTAAAGGCAGATGTCCCAAAACTTTTGGCAATACAGTATATCTACACCAGGTTCCAGTCCAAAGTGGGCGTGGCTTATGTTATGTTGGAGAACTCCCGTGTAAACATTGGTGAAAAACACTGAAAGCTAACACACAAAGTCAAAGTTAGAAGGTTGATGCCAGGTTAAGGTTGGGTGTCTCAGACAGAGGGCTGTCAATCAACAATATTAGGCCACACCCATTAGGACAGTTTTCATATTGGTGTGATTCAGCTGCTGTTCCACCCACTGCCTGTTACATTAATGACACTTTACATCCCCTCATAGGGTTTGTTTTCTAAACTTTGCAATGCAAATCTTTTGTAAAACCACTCAGATCGGTAAAATCACAAGCACAGGATTCTCCTTTTAAACTCCTGGCAGTGAAGATATGCGAGTATCGACTTTCTACGAGACCTGTGCTCAAGTTCCACACACATCCTTCTCTTAACACACACACACAGCTTGAGAAAATACAATAATGGTGCTTTTGGGAATACATTAAACCACAAGGTGTCATGTATGAAGAGCATTTTATATGAACAGAGAGACGAGAACATCACGAGCGTATATACCCTGAACGGCTGTCCTGCGAGGAAGGGAAAGAAAGGGATGGCCGCCTCCTCCTCGCCCCACGAGCCGGCTACGTGTGCGTTTCTCAGAAGCTGACGATCCTCGAACCTGGCGCTGACCTCCAGGGCCACGTCGTCACACCCACATGTCAGACTGATGTCAAACCTGACGCATCACATCAGATCAGACGCAGTCACGATATCATTCAGGATTTACTCATCAGCACCAGCAGGAGACATTACAGATGCGTGTGTGCTGGTGCTCATGTTCTCACCCATCTGGTTCTGAATCCACGATGCCCATGATGGTGAGTTTCTTCCCAGGTCGCATCCCACCTCGAATACTCCCACAAAATGGCACCGCCTGCCCAGACACATAACACAGAACTTTATCATCATCATCATAATAATAATAATAATAATAATAAAACTTTAATACCTGTTTCAAAGTCTTTACACTGATCAGGTATAACATTATGACCACTGCCAGGTGAAGTGAATAAGACAGTATCTCCTCATCATGGCACCTGTTAGTAGGTGGGATATATTAGGCAGCAAGTCAACATTTTGTCCTCAAAGTTGATGTTAGAAACAGGAAAAATGGACAAGTGTAAGGATTTGAGCTTTGAGTTTGATGAAGGGCCAGATTGTGATGGCTAGACCACTGGATCAGAGCATCTCCAAAACTGCAGCTCTTGTGGGGTGTTCCCAGTCTGCAGTGGTCAGTGTCTATCAAAAGTGGTCTAAGGAAGGAACAGTGGTGAACCGGCGACAGGGTCATGGACGATCAAGGCTCATGTTGGGAGAGATGGCTGGACCGTGTGATCCGATCCAACAGACGAGCTACTGTTGCTCAAATTACTGAAGAAGTTAATGCTGGTTCTGATAGAAAGGGGTCAGAATACACAGTGCAGGACGGGTCAGGGCTGTTTTAGCAGGGACAAACACGATATTAGACAGCTGGTCATAATGTTATGCCTGGTCAGTGTATACAGAACTTCACTCTAATGTGTCCTAGTCTACGGGGTTTTCTTTCAGTAAAGCACTTCAGGCTTGAATTAAAATGGGAGATGAATCAAAGTTCCTGCTTCTTCTTCTCGTGGTTTTCATCATGGAATAAAACACGAAGCGTCTGCTTTTAGCTTCAGCAGGAAGTCTGCTTCATTACCAGGAGCTGTTGTTGTTCATCTTTGCTGGGGGAACCAAAAGCTGGTTCTCCAAAAGAGCTGTTCAGCTTCCTGTTGGGTGTGGAAGACCTCTGAAAGCGAGACAAATCACCAAAATGAATGGAATAATTCTACAGGACCATGAGATGCTGTAACACGCCTTATCTCCAAACACACTAAACTTCTACACTAGTTACCATCACATGACTAGCTGAATCAAAACTAGAACCTGTTTGTAGTTAACACAATAACTAGGAGATGTCGGTAGTGTAACAAGGTCCTGCTGAGAAAACAGATCTAAAGCTGGATCCTCTCCGTGGAGGAAACACTCACCAGGTCCTCGCGCACTCTCAGATCCGCCATCTTGAAGAGAAATTTACAAACTGCTGGAATTTTTTTCCTTTTTTTTTTTGACAGCGGCCGCAGCACGCGCCCGGTATGATCACGTGATCGCAGATCCACGCCACGGAGAGGGAGAAGCGACGAATCGCCGATGAAGCACATGACCGCGTGTGGGCGGGGCTTCGGAATGTTGACGTCGACGTGCTGGCTGTACAATTGTTTAGATTCTTTATGAGGACTTTCTGAAAGATATATCTTTACTTTCCCCTGCCTGTGTACCTAAATCCATGTGTTTGTTGGTGTAACTGTTTTCAGTGATACGTCCATGTTTTTCCCTGATTATGTATGTAATACACCGATCAGCCATAACATTATGACCACCTGCCTAATATTGTGTTGGTCCCCGATTCCACTAGATCCCTGAAAGTGTGCTGTGGGATCTGGCACCAAGATGTTAGCAGCAGATCCTTGAAGTCCTGTAAGTTGTGAGGTGTGGCCTCCACGGATCGGACTTGTCTGTCCAGCACATCCCACACATGCTGGATTGGATTGAGATCTGGGGAATTTGGAGGTCAGGTCAACACCTCAAACTGGTTGTGGTCATCAAATCATTCATGAACCATTTTGGTGCATTATCGTGCTGAAAGAGGCCATGGCCATCGGGGAATACCGGTGTACATGGTCTGTAACAGTGCTTAGGTAGGTGGTATGGGTCAAAGTAACATCCACATGGATGGCAGGCGTCAAGGTTTCCCAGCAGAACATTGTCCAAAGCAGGACACTGCCTCCACCAACTCTCCATCTTCGAATAGTGCATCCTGGTGTCATGTGTTCCCCAGGTAAGTACCCATCCACATGATGTAAAAGAAAACGTGATTCATCAGACCAGGCCACCGTCTTCCATTGCTCTGTGGTCCAGTTCTGATGCTCACGTGCCCATTGTTGGCGCTTTCGGCAGGGCACAGGGGTCAGCATGGGCACCCTGACTGGTCTGCGGCTATGCAGCCCCATACGCAACAAACTGTGATGCACTGTGTATTCTGACACCTTTCTATCAGAACCAGCATTAACCTTTTCAGCAGTCTGAGCAACAGTAGCTCGTCTGTTGGATCGGATCACACGGGCCAGCCTTCAGTCTGTCACCGGTTCACCACTGTTCCTTCCTTGGACCACTTTTGATAGATACTGACCACTGCAGACTGGGAACACCCCACAAGAGCTGCAGTTTTGGAGATGCTCTGATCCAGTGGTCTAGCCATCACAATTTGTCCCTTCATCAAACTCAAAGCTCAAATCCTTACACTTGTCCATTTCTCCTGCTTCTAACACATCAACAAGAAAATTATGGTCCTCCGCAATATATATATATATATATATATATATATATATATATATGATTAAGAAAGATGACCAAAAAAATAAATAAATGAATAGAAAGAAAGAAGAGAGGCACATAAGAAATCCATGATGTATTCCCGATTTATTTTTTACCTCTTTGAATGAATGACCTTCAGGATTAGCCGGTGTTAGCATGACAGTGACACCAGGCTTGGTTCTGTTAGCGTTTCCACACCTGCAATCATTTTAAAGGTTGTTTTTTTTTTTACCCCTTTAGCCCCACAGGTTTAACCTGAGTGAATGTGGACGGCATGGCCAGCAGATGGCGCTGTGACGTCATTCTCCCTGTTCCGTCTACTGAATCTTTACTAAAAGTGCACCAGAACATCTCAAGGCACCATCCATACACTTATTCACACCTGGGGTGATTTTGGGTACCGTGGGGAGTTGGGAGGAAACCTGTGTGCTCTCAGGGAGAAGATGTAGCAACACATGTACAGGAAGTGAGTCCCTAACACTTGTCTCTAAGTTTGACGTAGATTATGTCTGAGGCTACCACCTCAGTGACGAGACCTGTTTTTTTAGTAGAAGAGGTCACTGCTACACTCTTTGAGTGACCTTTAACCCCTCAGAGCGCATGAGGGACAGCACTGCACCATCAGGTGAGTTCATATTACATCTCTGCCAGATGTCCTTCACTCCTCTAGCAGACGTCCTTACCCAGAGTGACTTACATTTTAATCTAATTTTTATACAACTGAGGGTTGAGGGCCTTGCTCAGGGGCCCGGCAGCGGCAGCTTGGTGGAGCTGGGATTGAAACTCACAACCTTCTGATCAGTAGTCCAACACCTTCACCACTCATCTACCACATCATCCTGTCTGTCTGTCTGAATGACAGTCATGGCCCGGAGCCTCGTCAGACTGGTGCTCAGGAATGAGAAAATGAAAACACAGCCATAAAAATCCTCTCACACACCTGAGTGAGGAGCTGCATGACAACAGGTGTCAATGTTTACAGTTTGTTTATGAGATAAGACTTTATTAATGCTGGCAGGAACCTGACATACCACAGCAGTCAGGACCAAAACAAAGACAAGATGGAGGCTGAGATAAAGGAAGGATGGGTGGGAAACTAATACAGCTTTTTTTATTGGCAAATCTTCCTTTTTTACATCCTTTTCCCTCCGGAGCAACTGACCCTCATGTAATTAATAACTCCGGGAGGCGTCGGGGTGAGGGCCGGCCACTGACCTGATACACGCCATGGTTCTTATTACTGAGGGGGTTTTTACAAGACAAACATCCGGATCTTCCTCTTCAGGGCCGTTTATCAGCTTACTGTCCTGATGAAGACACAAAAAACAGAAAAGAAATAAAGACAAGCATTAAGGAAAAATTATACAGGATGTTAAAAAAAGAAAAGAATAAGAGAAATATGATAATACAAAAAGGAGAAGAAAATAAAGGGAAGAAGAAAGGCGTTAGAAGTAACAGCAGAAGTGTGTGTGTGTGTGTGTGTGTGTGTGATGAAGAGTGTGTTCACTGGAGCATGTGGAGTGTGTAAATGGAAACAGTACTTGTTCAGTGAACCCTCACTGTGTGTGTGTGTGTTTGTGTGTGTATGTTTGTGTGTGTATGTGTGTGTATGTTTGTGTGTGTGTGTGTGTGTGTGTTCGTGTGTGTGTGTGTGTCCCACTCACAGGCGTTTCCTCCAAGCCAGAGACAAAGACAATCTGTCCAGCACACACCACACGGCTATCTGTCATCTCTTCCCTATCACACACACACACACACACACACACACGCTCTTTGTTCCTCTCTCAGGCCCGAGTTCAGGCCGGGATATTTAAAACACACCGTAAACAGGCCGGTGCGCGTGGCAACCGTCGCCATGGCAGCGCGACAACAGCCCGCAGCCCCGGTAACTCACTGTTTGCCTTGGCGCTGTGGCACAACACTGGCGTTATGTAACGGGAGCGCGCGGCGCGGACTGGGGCGCGCCACCGGCGACGCGCGCGAGGCGGTGGTTGCTAGGTTACCGTGTTGGAGTTTTCAAAAACGAAGGCAACAAAAACTTCCTCGAAGGAACATCTGTTTAAAAAAAATGAGACAAACGTCCTCGCGGGAGCAAGTTATTAACTCTTTATTCACTCTCTATTCATTCTCTCTTCACTCTCTATTCATTCTCTCTTCACTCTCTATTCACTCTTCACTCCTCTATTCACTCCTCTATTCTCTCTTCACTCTCTATTCATTCTCTCTTCACTCTCTATTCTCTCTTCACTCTCTATTCATTCTCTCTTCACTCTCTATTCACTCTTCACTCCTCTATTCACTCCTCTATTCTCTCTTCACTCTCTATTCATTCTCTCTTCACTCTCTATTCACTCTTCACTCCTCTATTCACTCTCTATTCACTCTTCACTCCTCTATTCACTCCTCTATTCTCTCTTTACTCTCTATTCATTCTCTCTTCACTCTCTATTCATTCTCTCTTCACTCTCTATTCATTCTCTCTTCACTCTCTATTCACTCTTCACTCCTCTATTCACTCCTCTATTCTCTCTTCACTCTCTATTCATTCTCTCTTCACTCTTTATTCACTCTCTATTCATTCTCTCTTCACTCTCTATTCATTCTCTATTCACTCTTCACTCCTCTATTCACTCCTCTATTCTCTCTTCACTCTCTATTCATTCTCTCTTCACTCTCTATTCACTCTTCACTCCTCTATTCACTCCTCTATTCTCTCTTCACTCTCTATTCATTCTCTCTTCACTCTCTATTCACTCTTCACTCCTCTATTCACTCCTCTATTCTCTCTTCACTCTCTATTCATTCTCTCTTCACTCTCTATTCACTCTTCACTCCTCTATTCACTCCTCTATTCTCTCTTCACTCTCTATTCATTCTCTCTTCATTCTCTATTCACTCTTCACTCCTCTATTCACTCCTCTATTCTCTCTTCACTCTCTATTCATTCTCTCTTCACTCTCTATTCACTCTTCACTCCTCTATTCACTCCTCTATTCTCTCTTCACTCTCTATTCATTCTCTCTTCACTCTCTATTCACTCTTCACTCCTCTATTCACTCCTCTATTCTCTCTTCACTCTCTATTCATTCTCTCTTCATTCTCTATTCACTCTTCACTCCTCTATTCACTCCTCTATTCTCTCTTCACTCTCTATTCATTCTCTCTTCACTCTCTATTCACTCTTCACTCCTCTATTCACTCTCTATTCACTCTTCACTCCTCTATTCACTCCTCTATTCTCTCTTCACTCTCTATTCATTCTCTCTTCACTCTCTATTCATTCTCTCTTCACTCTCTATTCATTCTCTCTTCACTCTCTATTCACTCTTCACTCCTCTATTCACTCCTCTATTCTCTCTTCACTCTCTATTCATTCTCTCTTCACTCTTTATTCACTCTCTATTCATTCTCTCTTCACTCTCTATTCATTCTCTATTCACTCTTCACTCCTCTATTCACTCCTCTATTCTCTCTTCACTCTCTATTCATTCTCTCTTCACTCTCTATTCACTCTTCACTCCTCTATTCACTCCTCTATTCTCTCTTCACTCTCTATTCATTCTCTCTTCACTCTCTATTCACTCTTCACTCCTCTATTCACTCCTCTATTCTCTCTTCACTCTCTATTCATTCTCTCTTCATTCTCTATTCACTCTTCACTCCTCTATTCACTCCTCTATTCTCTCTTCACTCTCTATTCATTCTCTCTTCACTCTCTATTCACTCTTCACTCCTCTATTCACTCTCTATTCACTCTTCACTCCTCTATTCACTCCTCTATTCTCTCTTCACTCTCTATTCATTCTCTCTTCACTCTCTATTCATTCTCTCTTCACTCTCTATTCATTCTCTCTTCACTCTCTATTCACTCTTCACTCCTCTATTCACTCCTCTATTCTCTCTTCACTCTCTATTCATTCTCTCTTCACTCTTTATTCACTCTCTATTCATTCTCTCTTCACTCTCTATTCATTCTCTATTCACTCTTCACTCCTCTATTCACTCCTCTATTCTCTCTTCACTCTCTATTCATTCTCTCTTCACTCTCTATTCACTCTTCACTCCTCTATTCACTCCTCTATTCTCTCTTCACTCTCTATTCATTCTCTCTTCACTCTCTATTCATTCTCTCTTCACTCTCTATTCACTCTTCACTCCTCTATTCACTCCTCTATTCTCTCTTCACTCTCTATTCATTCTCTCTTCACTCTCTATTCACTCTTCACTCCTCTATTCACTCCTCTATTCTCTCTTCATTCTCTCTTCACTCTCTATTCACTCTTCACTCCTCTATTCACTCCTCTATTCTCTCTTCATTCTCTCTTCACTCTCTATTCACTCTTCACTCCTCTATTCACTCCTCTATTCTCTCTTCACTCTCTATTCATTCTCTCTTCACTCTCTATTCATTCTCTCTTCACTCTCTATTCACTCTTCACTCCTCTATTCACTCCTCTATTCTCTCTTCACTCTCTATTCATTCTCTCTTCACTCTCTATTCACTCTTCACTCCTCTATTCACTCCTCTATTCTCTCTTCACTCTCTATTCATTCTCTCTTCACTCTCTATTCACTCTTCACTCCTCTATTCACTCCTCTATTCTCTCTTCACTCTCTATTCATTCTCTCTTCACTCTCTATTCACTCTTCACTCCTCTATTCACTCCTCTATTCTCTCTTCATTCTCTCTTCACTCTCTATTCACTCTTCACTCCTCTATTCACTCCTCTATTCTCTCTTCACTCTCTATTCATTCTCTCTTCACTCTATTCATTCTCTCTTCACTCCTCTATTCTCTCTTCACTCTCTATTCATTCTCTCTTCACTCTATTCATTCTCTCTTCACTCCTCTATTCTCTCTTCACTCCTCTATTCTCTCTTCACTCCTCTATTCACTCTTCACTCCTCTATTCTCTCTTCACTCCTCTATTCACTCTTCACTCCTCTATTCTCTCTTGACTCCTCTATTCACTCCTCTATTCTCTCTTCACTCCTCTATTCACTCCTTCACTCCCCTATTCACTCCTTCACTCCTCTATTCACTCCTTCACTCCTCTATTCACTCCTTCACTCCTCTATTCACTCCTTCATTCCTCTATTCACTCCTTCACTCCTCTATTCACTCCTTCACTCCTCTATTCACTCCTTCACTCCTCTATTCACTCCTTCACTCCTCTATTCACTCCTTCACTCCTCTATTCCCTCCTTCACTCCTCTATTCCCTCCTTCACTCCTCTATTCCCTCCTTCATTCCTCTATTCCCTCCTTCACTCCTCTATTCACTCCTCTATTCTCTCTTCACTCCTCTATTCTCTTTTCACTCCTCTATTCACTCTTCACTCCTCTATTCTCTCTTCACTCCTCTATTCACTTCTCTATTCTCTCTTCACTCCTCTATTCACTCCTCTATTCTCTTTTCACTCCTCTATTCACTTCTCTATTCTCTCTTCACTCCTCTATTCTCTTTTCACTCCTCTATTCTCTCTTCACTCCTCTATTCTCTCTTCACTCCTCTATTCACTCCTCTATTCTCTCTTCACTCCTCTATTCACTCCTCTATTCACTCTTCACTCCTCTATTCACTTCTCTATTCTCTCTTCACTCCTTTATTCTCTCTTCACTCCTCTATTCTGTCTTCACTCCTCTATTCTCTTTTCACTCCTCTATTCTCTCTTCACTCCTCTATTCACTCCTCTATTCTCTCTTCACTCCTCTATTCTGTCTTCACTCCTCTATTCTCTTTTCAATCCTCTATTCTCTCTTCACTCCTCTATTCACTTCTCTATTCTCTCTTCACTCCTCTATTCTGTCTTCACTCCTCTATTCTCTCTTCACTTCTCTATTCTCTCTTGACTCCTCTATACACTCCTCTATTCTCTCTTCACTCCTCTATACACTCCTCTATTCTCTTTTCAATCCTCTATTCTCTCTTCACTCCTCTATTCACTTCTCTATTCTCTCTTCACTCCTCTATTCTGTCTTCACTCCTCTATTCTCTCTTCACTCCTCTATTCACTCTTCACTCCTCTATTCTCTCTTCACTCCTCTATTCTCTTTTCACTCCTCTATTCACTCTTCACTCCTCTATTCTCTCTTCACTCCTCTATTCTCTCTTCACTCCTCTATTCTCTCTTCACTCCTCTATTCACTCTTCACTCCTCTATTCTCTCTTCACTCCTCTATTCTCTTTTCACTCCTCTATTCTCTCTTCACTCCTCTATTCTCTCTTCACTCCTCTATTCTCTCTTCACTCCTCTATTCTCTTTTCACTCCTCTATTCTCTTTTCACTCCTCTATTCACTCCACTCTTCACTCATCTATTCACTTCTCTATTCTCTCTTCATTTTGTTATTCACTCTTATTCACCCTTTATTGCTCTGTCCTCTCCTATTCAGTCTCTGTTCATGTCCTGTTATTCACTCTTTATTTCACTATTCCCTGTTATTCACTCTCTATCCATGCTCTATTCCCTGTTATTCACTCTCTGTCCATGCTCTATTCCCTGTTATTCACTCTCTATCCATGCTCTATTCCCTGTTATTCACTCTCTGTCCATGCTCTATTCCCTGTTATTCACTCTCTATTCATGCTCTATTCCCTGTTATTCACTCTCTGTCCATGCTCTATTCCCTGTTATTCACTCTCTATTCATGCTCTATTCCCTGTTATTCACTCTCTATCCATGCTCTATTCCCTGTTATTCACTCTCTATCCATGCTCTATTCCCTGTTATTCACTCTCTGTCCATGCTCTATTCCCTGTTATTCACTCTCTATTCATGCTCTATTCCCTGTTATTCACT